>NC_053036.3:204554169-204860364 GCF_002575655.3 Aegilops tauschii subsp. strangulata | reverse complement strand
TAATTTGGCCCAGAACATGGTAGGCTTTAAGGGGCCGGATCTCATATGGGCCATTGTTAGGCCCGGAACGTGGCAGGCCATTAATGGACCGGATCAAATATGGGCCGGCATTTGGCCCAAAACATGGCAGCCAGTTAATGGGCCGGCCTACTAGGGTCCTCAAAATCTTGTGGGCCTACAGCTGGGCCGGCCCATTAATGTCGATGAAATCTCGTGGGACTTTAGCTGGGCCGGCCCATTATGGTCCACAAAAATCTTGTGGGCCTTCACCTGGGCTGGCCCATTATGGCCCGCAAAAATCTTGTGGGCCTTTACCTGGGCCGGCCCATTATGGCCCGCAAAATCTTGTGGGCCTTTAGCTGGGCCAGCCCATTATGGTCCGCAAAATCTCGTGGGCCTTTAGCTGGGCCGGCCCATTATGGTCCACAAAATCTTGCGGGCCTTTAGTTGGGCCGGCCCATTTAAACTTTATGGGCCACTTTTGGCCCGGTCCACGTGTCAACATATCATAGGCGCATCTCGCCAATTGGATGAGTGACACCTGTGCCAACGCGAAGCTGACACGTGTTTCCGTCAGCCAATCAGAATTTTACACGTGGAAAATCCCCACTGGTCCGGGCTGTTAACGGGTTATCGGATCCAAAATCGGACCCGATAGCTTAACGGCGTTCCGTTATGGTGGATGCCACATGTCGGTCACCCTTGACGAAAGCACTTCTGTGACGCGCGATTTATCGTCATGGAAGTGGACACTTCCATGATGATAATTTTGGTAATGTCATGGAACACTTCTACGACAGCACAGGTATGACTATCTTGAATCTGTCATAAAATTGTCATGGATGTACATGCATGACAGAAAACGTGACCTAGTGTGACAAACACGTATCATCACGCAAGTGTATTTTTTTTGTAGTGCTGATTTCAGCATCGCGAAGAGCTTGAGAATCGTTTTCGTCATCCCTTGCATATTATAGTTCATCACGAAGTTCTAGTAACTTGGTGATAGTGACTAGAGAACTCTGTCAATCACTATCTTATCTGGAAGATTAACTCCCACTTGATTCAAGAGATTGTAGTACCCAGACATTCTTACCACATGCTCACTAGCTGAGCTATTCTCCTCCATCTTGTAGGCAAAGTACTTGTCAGAGGTCTCAGACCTCTTAACACGGGCATGAGTTTGGAATATCATTTTCAGCTCTGGGAACATCTCATATGCTCCATGGCATTCAAAACATTTTTGAAGTCCCCGTTCTAAGCCGTAAAGCATGGTGCACTAAAACTATCAAGTAGTCATCATACCGAGCTTGTCAAACGTTTATAACGTCTGCATCTGCTCCTGCAACAGGTCTGTCACCTAGCAGTGCATTAGGACATAATTCTTCTATGCAGCAATGAGGATAATCCTCAGATTACGGACCTAGTCCACATCATTGCTACTATCATCTTTCAAATTAGTTCTCTCCAGGAACATATCAAAAAATAAAACATGGGAGCTATACGCGAGCTATTGATCTACAACATAGTGCAAATACTATCAGGACTAAGTTCATGATAAATTAAGTTCAATTAATCAAATTACTTAAGAACTCCCACTTAGATAGACATCCCTCAAGTCAACTAAATGATACGTGATCCAAATCAACTAAACCATGTCCGATCATTACGTGAGATGGAGTAGTCATCAATGGTGAACATCTCTATGTTGATCATATCTACTATATGATTCACGTTCGACCTTTCGCTCTCCAGTGTTCCGAGGCCATGTCTGTACATGCGAGGCTCGTAAAGTTTAACCCGAGTATTCCGCATGTGCAAAACTGTGTTGCACCCGTTGTATGTGAACGTAGAGCCTATCACACCCGATCATCACGTGGTGTCTCAACACGAAGAACTGTCGCAACGGTGCATACTCAGGGAGAACACTTATACCTTGAAATTTAGTTAAGGGATCATCTTATAATGCTACCACTGTACTAAGAAAAATAAGATGCATAAAAGATAAACATCACGTGCGATCAAAATATGTGACATCATATGGTCATCATCATCTTGTGCTTTTGATCTCCATCTTCAAAGCACCGTCATGATCTCCATCATCACCGGCTTGACACCTTGATCTCCATCGTAGCGTCGTTGTCGTCTCGCCAACTATTGCTTCTACAACTATCGCTAACGCATAGTGATAAAGTAAAGCAATTACATGGCGTTTGCATTTCATACAATAAAGAGACAACCATAAGGCTCCTGCCGGTTGCCAGTGACTTTTACAAAACATGATCATCTCATACAATAACGTATATCACATCATGTCTTGACCACATCACATCACAACATGCCCTGCAAAAACAAGTTAGACGTCCTGTACTTTGTTGTTGCAAGTTTTACGTGGCTGCTACAGGCTTCTAGCAAGAACCATTCTTACCTACGCACCAAAACCACAACGGTGATTTATCAAGTTTGCTATTTTAACCTTCAACAAGGACCGGCCGCAGTCAAATTTGATTCAACTAAAGTTGGAGAAACAGACACCCGCCAGCCACCTTTATGCAAAACTAGTCGCATGTCTGTCGGTGGAACCGGTCTCATGAACGTGGTCATGTAAGGTTGGTCCGGGCCGCTTCATCCAACAATACCGCCGAATCAAAATAAGACATTGGTGGTAAGCAGTATGATGATCACTGTCCACAACTCTTTGTGTTCTACTCGTGCATATCATCTAGGAATAGACCTGGCTCGGATGCCACTGTTGGGTTATGTAGCATGCAATTTCAAAAAAAATCCTACGCTCACACAAGACCTATCTAGGAGATGCATAGCAACGAGAGGGGGAGAGTGTGTCCACGTACCCTCGTAGAACGAAAGCAGAAGCGTTTGACAATGTGGTTGATGTAGTCGAACTTCTTCTCGTTCCGACCGATCAAGCACTGAACGTACGACACCTCCGATTCTGCAAACGTTCAGCTCGATGACGTCCCTCGAACTCTTGATCCAGCAAAGTGTCAAGGGAGAGTTTCTTCAGCACGACGGTGTGGTGAGGGTGATGGTGAAGTGATCCGCGCAGGGCTTCGCCTAAGCACTACGCGAATATGACCGGAGGCATAAACTATGGAGGGGGGCGCCGCACACGGCTAACAACTGTTGATATGTGTTCTAGCGGTGCCCCCTCATATATATAGGTTGGGGGGAGAGGCAGCCAAGGGGGTGCCCCAAGTAGGAGGAATCCTACTTGGGCGCCTCCCTATTCGGCCTTCCCCCTTCCATATTTATCCGAAGGGGAAAGGAAGGAGGAGGGAGGAGAGAAGGAAGGGGGAGGCCGAATTGCTCCGCTTCCTTTCTCTCTTCCCCTCTTTATCCCCCCCCCTTATTTGGCTTACATGGGGCACACCAGCCCCCTAGGGGCTGGTCTGTCACCTTCTTGGCCCATTAGGCCCATGTAGTTGCCGGGGGAATGCCCGGAACCCCTTCCGGTGACCCGATATGTACCCGGTACCCCCAGAACACTTCCCGTGTCCGAATATCATCGTACTATATATGAATCTTTACCTCTTGACCATTTTGAGACTCCTCATCATGTCCGTGATCTCATCCGGGACTCCGACCAACATTCGGTTACCAAATCAAATAACTCATATAATACAAAATCGTCATCGAACGTTAAGTGTGCGGACCCTACGGGTTCGAGAACTATGTAGACATGACCGAGACACCTCTCCGGTTAATAACCAACAGCGGAACCTAGATGCTCATATTGATTCCCACATATTCTTCGAAGATATTTATCGGTCGTACCGTAATGACAACATACGTTATTCCCTTTGTCATCGGTATGTTACTTGACTGAGATTCGATCGTCGGTATCTTCATACCTAGTTCAATCTCGTTACCGGCAAGTCTCTTTACTCATTCTGTAATGCATCATCCCGCAACTAACTCATTAGTCACATTGCTTGCAAGGCTTATTATGATGTGCATTACCGAGAGGGCCCAGAGATACCTCTACGATACTCGGAATGACAAATCCTAATCTTGATCTATGCCAACCCAACAAACACCTTCGGAGATACCTGTAGAGCATCTTTATAATCACCTAGTTACGTTGTGAAGTTTGATAGCACACAAGGTATTCCTCTGGTATCCGGGAGTTGCATAATCTCATAGTCAAAGGAATATGTATTTGACATGAAGAAAGCAATAGCAATAAAACTGAACGATCATTATGCTAAGCTAACGGATGAGTCTTGTCCATCACATCATTCTCCTAATGATGTGATTCCGTTCATCAAATGACAACACATGTCTATGGTCAGGAAACTTAACCATCTTTGATTAGCGAGCTAGTCTAGTAGAGGCTTACTAGGGACACGGTGTTTTGTCTATGTATCCACACATGTATCAAGTTTCCGGTTAATACAATTCTAGCATGAATAATAAACATTTATCATGATATAAGGAAATATAAAATTACAACTTTATTATTGCCTCTAGGGCATATTTCCTTCAGTAAATCAGTAAGAGACATCATAGATCGCACCATATCTAATAGAGTACGGTTACGACGTTCAGACACACCATTGCGCTGTGGTGTTCCAGGTGGCGTGAGTTGTGAAACTATTCCACATTGTTTTAAATGAAGACCAAACTCGTAACTCAAATATTCGCCTCCGCGATCAGATCGTAGAAACTTTATTTTCTTGTTACGATGATTTTCCACTTCACTCTGAAATTCTTTGAACTTTTCAAATGTTTCAGACTTGTGTTTCATTAAGTAGATATACCCATATCTACTCAAATCATCTGTGAAGGTCAGAAAATAATGATACCCGCCACGAGCCTCAACACTCATCGGACGCATACATCGGTATGTATTATTTCCAATAAGTCAGTGGCTCGCTCCATTGTTTCGGAGAACGGAGTCTTAGTCATCTTGCCCATGAGGCATGGTTCGCAAGCATCAAATGATTCATAATCAAGTGATTCCAAAAGTCCATCCTCATGGAGTTTCTTCATGCACTTTACACGAATATAACCTAAACGGCAGTGCCACAAATATGTTGCACTATCATTATCAACTTTGCATCATTTGGCATCAATATTATGAATATGTGTATCACTACGATCAAGATTTAACAAAAATAGACCACTCTTCAAGGGTGCATGACCATAAAAGATATTACTCATATAAATAGAATAACCATTATTCTCTGATTTAAATGAATAACCGTCTCGCATCCAACAAGATCCATATATAGTGTTCATGCTCAATGCTGGCACCAAATAACAATTATTCAGGTCTAAAACCAATCCCGAAGGTAGATGTAGAGGTAGCGTGCCGACGGCGATCACATCGACCTTGGAACCATTTCCGACGCGCATCGTCACCTCGTCCTTAGACAATCTTCGTTTAATCCATAGCCCCTGTTTCAAGTTGCAAATATGAGCAACAGAACCAGTATCAAATACCTAGGCGCTACTACGAGCATTACTAAGGTACACATCAATAACATGTACATCAAATATACCTTTGTTCACTTTGCCATCCTTCTTATCCGCCAAATACTTGGGGCAGTTCCGCTTCCAGTGAACAGTCCCTTTGCAGTAGAAGCACTCAGTTTCAGGCTTGGGTCCAGACTTGGGCTTCTTCTCGGGAGTGACAACTTGCTTGCCATTCTTCTTGAAGTTCCCCTTCTTTCCCTTGACCTTTTTCTTGAAACTAGTGGTATTGTTAACCATCAACACTTGATGCTCTTTCTTGATTTTTACCTCTGCAGCTTTGAGCATAGCGAAGAGCTCGGGAATTGTTTTATCCATCCCTTGCATATTATAGTTCATCACGAAGCCTTTGTAGCTTGGTGGCAGTGATTGAAGAACTCTGTCAATAACACTATCATCCGGAAGATTAACTCCCAGCTGAGTCAAGTGGTTATGGTACCCAGACATTCTGAGTATGTGTTCACTGACAGAACTGTTCTCCTCCATCTAGCAGCTATAGAACTTGTTGGAGACTACATTTCTCTCAACTCAGGCATTTGCTTGAAATATTAACTTCAATGCCTGGAACATCTCATATGGTCCATGACGTTCAAAACGTCTTTGAAGTCCCGATTCTAAGCCGTAAAACATGGCACACTGAACTATAGAGTAGTCATCACACCGCGTCTGCCAGACGTTCAAAGCTTCTACATTAGTGGGAGGGGGCTTGTCACCTAGAGGTGCATCAAGGACATAATTCTTCTGTGCAGCAATGAGGATAATCCTCAAGTTATGGACCCAGTCCGTGTAGTTGCTACCATCATCTTTCAACTTAGCTTTCTCTAGGAACACATTAAAATTCAAGGGAACGGTAGCACGGGCCATTGATCTACAACATAGATATGCAAAAACTATCAGGACTAAGTTCATGATAAATTAAGTTCAATTAATCATATTACTTAAGAACTCCCACTTAGATAGACATCCCTCGAGTCATCTAAATGATCACGTGATCCATATCAACTAAACCATGTCCGATCATCACGTGAGATGGAGTAGTTTTCAATGGTGAACATCTCTATGTTGATCATATCTACTATATGATTCACGTTCGACCTTTCGGTCTCCAGTGCTCCGAGGCCATGTCTGTACATGCTAGGCTCGTCAAGTTTAACCCGAGTATTCTGCACGTGCAAAACTATCTTGCACCCGTTGTATGTGAACGTAGGGCTTATCACACCCGATCATCACATGGTGTCTCGGCATGACGAACTGTTGCAACGGTGCATACTCAGGGAGAACACTTATACCTTGAAATTTAGTGAGGGATCATCTTATAATGCTACTGCCGTACTAAGCAAAATAAGATGCATAAAAGATAAATATCACATGCGATCAAAATATGTGACATGATATGGCCATCATCATCTTGTGCCTTTGATCTCCATCTCCAAAGCACCGTCATGATCTCCATCGTCACCGGCTTGACACCTTGATCTCCATCGTAGCGTCGTTTTCGTCTCGCCAACTATTTGTTCTACAACTATAGCTAATGCATACTGATAAAGTAAAGCAATTACATGGCGATTGCATTTCATACAATAAAGTGACAACTATAAGGCTCCTGCCAGTTGCCGATAACTTTTACAAAACATGATCATCTCATACAATAACGTATATCACATCATGTCTTGACCATATCACATCACAACATGCCCTGCAAAAACAAGTTAGACGTCCTCTACTTTGTTGTTGCAAGTTTTACGTGGTTGCTACGGGCTTCTAGTAAGAACCGTTCTCACCTACGCATCAAAACCACAACGATGTTTCGTCAAGTTTGCTGTTTTAACCTTCAACAAGGACCGGCCGTACTCAACTTCGATTCAACTAAAGTGGGAGACATAGACACCCGCCAGCCACCTTTATGCAAAACAAGTTGCATGTCTATCGGTGGAACCGGTCTCATGAACGTGGTCATGTAAGGTTGGTCCGGGCCGCTTCATCCAACAATACCGCCGAATCAAAATAAGATGTTGGTGGTAAGTAGTATGACTATCATCGCCCACAACTCTTTGAGTTATACTCGTGCATATCATCTACGCATAGACCTGGCTCGGATGCCACTGTTGGGGAACGTAGCATGCAATTTCAAAAAAAAATCCTATGATCATGCAAGATCTATCTAGGAGGTGCATAGCAACGAGAGGAGGAGAGTGTGTCCATGTACCCTCGTAGACCAAAAGTGGAAGCGTTAGTTTAACGCGGTTGATGTACTCGAACGTCTTCTCGATTCAACTGATCAAGTACCGAACGTACGGCACCTCCGAGTTCTACACACGTTCAGCTTGATGACGTCCCTCGAACTCTTGATCCAGCAAAGTGTCGAGGGAGAGTTTCGTCAGCACGACGGCGTGGTGACGGTGATGGTGAAGTGATCCGTGTAGGGCTTCGCCTAAGCACTACGACAGTATGATCGGAGGAGTAAACGGTGGAGGGGGCACCACACACGGCTAAGAACAATTGGTCTGCCTTAGAGGTGCCCCCCGCCCCTGTTTATAAAGGAGGGAGAGGGGAGGAGGCCGGCCTAGGGGCGCGCCAAGTGGGAGGAGTCCCACTTGGGCTCCTAGTCCAATTCGGCCCCCCTTTCCTTTTACCGGAAGGGGAAATGGGGAAGGAGAGGGAGAAGGAGAAGGAAAGGGGGGCCGCGCCCCCTCCCCTAGTCCAATTCGGACTCCTCCCTTGGGGGGCACCCCTTGTGGGCTGGCCTGCCTCCCTCCTATGGCCCATATGCCCCATATCTTCCCCCCGGGGGTTCCGGTAACCCCCCGGTACTCCGATACATACCCGATAGATTTCAAAACACTTCCGGTGTCCGAATATATCGTCAAATATATTAATATTTACCTCTAGACCTTTTCGAGACTCCTCGTCATGTCCGTGACCTCATCCGTGACTCCGAACAATCTTTGGTCACCAAAACACATAACTCATAATACAAATTGTCATCGAACGTTAAGCATGCGAACCCTACGGGTTCGAGAATTATGTGGACATGACCGAGACACCTCTCCGGTCAATAACCAACAACGGAACTTGGATGCTCACATTGGTTCCCACATATTCTACGAAGATCTTTATCGGTCAAACCGTAATGACAACATACATCATTCCCTTTGTAATCGGTATGCTACTTGCCCGAGATTCGATCATCGGTATCTTCATGCCTAGTTCAATCTCGTTACCGGCAAGTCTCTTTACTCGTTCCATAATGCATCATACCGCAACTAACTCATTAGCCACATTGCTTGCAAGGCTTATCATGATGTGCATTACCGAGAGGGCCCAGAGATACCTCTCCGATACTCAGAGTGACAAATCCTAATCTCGATCTATGCCAACCCAACAAACACCTTCAGAGATACCTGTAGAGCATCTTTATAATCACCCAGTTACGTTGTGATGTTTGATAGCACACAAGGTATTCCTCTGGTATTCGGGAGTTGCATAATCTCATAGTCAAAGGAATATGTATAAGTCATGAAGAAAGCAATAGCAATAAAACTTAACGATCATTATGCTAAGCTAACGGATGTGTCTTGTCCATCACATCATTCTCCTAGTGATGTGATCCCGTTCATCAAATGACAACACATGTCTATGGTTAGGAAACTTAACCATCTTTGATTAACGAGCTAGTCTAGTAGAGGCATACTAGGGACACTGAGTTTTGTCTATGATTTCACACATGTATCAAGTTTCCGGTTAATACAATTCTAGCATGAATAATAAAAATTTATCATGATATAAGGAAATATATAAATAACAACTTTATTATTGCCTCTAGGGCATATTTCCTTCAAAACAATTCATTCGAGTGAACTGTATGCCGTATATAACACACACCTTGATCTGGCTGACCGTTTCTGTTGCTTTCCCTAATAGCAAACAATTCATTGGAGCGAACTGTATGCCGTATATCGCACACACATTGATATGGCTGCCCGTTTCTGTTGTTCTGTCTAATCGCAAACAGTTCGTCCGGATCAACCGTATGCTGAGCATCGCACACACAAGTAAAATATGAGCCGTGTTTGATGTACCCGCCATCGCAGATGTTTTGCATCATTTTTGACGGGTTTTTACATCACTGTTTATGATTAATGCATCGCACATAGTTTCGTCAAAGGGTCTCTGATCGTAGTGTCGCGTTAGCAGCATCCTGCAGTAGTGAGCGAGTGGTCAAGGGACTTTGGAAGGCGCGTATCCCACTGAGAATCGAAGTTTTCTTATGGCAAATGTTCCGCAATAGACTCCCAACGTTTCTGAATGTGGCCAAATGGCACGGCCCGGCTACGGGCCCGTGCGTGCTGTGTGGGACACTCGAGGATGCGAACCACATTTTCTTCAACTGCCCGTTAGCCAGGTTCGCCTGGAGCGCGATGCGTGAGGCGGCAGGAGTCCAGTGGGACCCGTGATCCACCATCGAACTCGCAGGCCTGCTTGAGTCGGTCCAGGGATAAGGCAAGCGCGTGATGTGGAGTTGTGCGGGGGCACTCCTCTAGGCATTATGGCTCATTCGCAACAAAATGACGATTGAGGGCATTTTCCCTTCGCATCGGGCTAATGTTATCTTTAAATATACTCTATTTCTACAATAGTGGAGTTCGTTGGGGAGGCGCAAGGACGCTGAGTTGATGAAGCACGCCCAAAAACGACTTCAGCAATTGTATGTGATGGCAAGGGAGCGAGCGGCTACTTACTAGTTGGAGTGGCCTCTTTTGCTTTTGCGAGCCTGCCTGCTTTGGTTTTGGGCCAATAGGCCTTGTATTCGCTCGCTGCCTTCCGGCTTAGAACCCTACCGACTTTCCCACTTATGCTTCACCTATGGGGCTTTTGGGTCTTTAGTTTGATTCTGTCAATCGCTCTGCCTGGTTGTGGGCTTTATTAATTTAAAGACGGATGCCTCTAGCGTCTTCGTTAAAAAAATGGAATCGTGTGTTCACACAAGGAACACTGGTCCATCGCCTGTTCACTCCTCTCGCATTCGCTCGCATATGCTCGATGCCCGATTCAGTGGATCGCCTAGTTGCTCGCCGCCTTGGGCTGGCTCGGTTTGGGCTGTTGGGCAAGGGTGGTGGGGGTGGGTCGCTGGCCCAAATCTCAAGGTGGGCGGCGACCCATTCTGTCCACCTGTAACTCCACCACAACTTTAAACCTGCGATACAGATTAACTAGCTCGTGTGGTGTCCAAACAACCTAGTTCCGCCACTGGTCACTCTATACTCTGTTCCTGAACGTGTACACCGTTACACCACCATCCGTCAACACGGTCGCCACGCCTTGGCCGCCTAGACAACATAAGCTAGATCGACTCAGCAGTAGCCAGCCCATCAGCCGAACTAGGCTGCCTTGGGTTGGACACTTCAGAGGTTAGGCTAATCATAGTGGGAGTAACATAAGTAGTAACATAGATGCCACATAAGGAAAAAAGATGATGTGTCATGTAATTAAAGAGGAGAGAGACAAATAGAATAACATAATATGTTACCATCACATAGCGGTTTCCAATACAAAATGAGTCTACAAAGCAATAAATGAAGATATGTATGTTACTACACCTATGACACTTCTCACTATGAACATGGTAACATGGACTAGTAACATATGTATGTTACTAGTCTAAGTTACTCCCCACTATGACTAGCCTTAGGGCCTTTGATGTAGACTAGTTGCACTCAAGTCCTAGCCTAATACACCCTGGCGGATCTCGGCTTAAGTCACTTTTTAAGTATATTTACAGCCACGGACAAGGGTTTCTCATGATCATCTCTTGCCTCACCTTTTTAGATAAAAGGCCGAGGACCGATTTTAATTTAATAAAGCCACCAAGTGTTCAACAGAGGCTTACAAACCACCCACACCGAGCAAAAGTACACCTAAGCAGACAAGTTCAAAGCAACATGGCAGGCCACAACTGGCATGAAAGCACGCATGCCAAAGGAGAGTAACCAAAAGGGCACAAGACTACCCACAGTGGGAGTAACTTCAGTAGTAACATAAAGTCAAACTAAGCAAATTTGCTTATGTGGCAATGATTTAATAAGGAGAGAGATGAATTGAGTAATATAGCTAGTTACTCATACTATGAGTAACATCAGACATACCAAGACAAGATGAGTCTACAAGCTAATAAATGAAGTATTGCATGACACCACACATATGTTACTCCCCACTATGAAGGTAATAACATATGCATGTTACTAGTCAAAATTACTCCCCATTGTGAGTAGTCTAACAGAAGATAGACGACGACGTAGCAAAGCCTCAACTACAGCTGGCTGGCCCTGATCTTTATCCAAAATGGAGGCCGCCGTTGTCCGCACGCGACATATCAGGAGCTCCACAGTCGCCATGTCATCGCCCTTAGTCAGAGATATCCAATGCCGTAACAAAATAGACATTTTGAAAATGCAGTCAACCGGTTTGTTAGGGAACACTCGTTCAATGATAAATTTGTTTCTGGTGGTCCACAGGGTCCAACACACTCTACCGCTGCCCATTCTACCGCTCTCCCCATTCTCGTCTCTCCTCTCTCCCCATTCTACAGTTGTCGGCAACGCGAGGAAAAGCGTCGGTCCTCTTTCCACCGAAACATCATGTCGTTGAAGATGGTGCATGTCGAGGTTGACCCCGTGGACCAGCGACCCGAGTCTGACGTCTTGGAAGATGTCTCCGAGTTGAAGTTAACCAAAACCGGAACTTAACCAAACCGAATAACCCCATTGTCAAAAAATGAGATCCATCGGCACTAGCACCCAGGACGGGACATATTTTTATATAGAAGAAGCCCACCCGGGTGAGGAACTGGAAATTCGTTCCCGACGGGATTCGGACTCTGACCGCTGGATGCACCACTGTGACCCTTTGCCACTAGGCTACAACCTAGTTCTCAATAATATGATACGCCTAGGGTTACTCTTGAAATAAAAGTTAATTTGTTGTTCAGTTGTGATTTTTTTTAGAGTTTGGTGATTGGCTAGACCCGCAGTTATTTATTTTTTGAGCACAGATCTGCGGTTTTTTTTAGCGGTAGATCTGCGGTTATTACCCTCGACATGCGGCTCTTTTCTAAAAAGAGATCTGCGGTTATTACCCTGTGTTAACCTTTTTTTTTTTGAGGGATACCCTGTGTTAACCGAAGAACCGAAGAAACCGAACCAAAGTAGTTGGCCCACGGCCCATATTAACGAAGAGGCCCACCAGACACCGGCCACTAGCCATCGATCGGGCGAGCAGCGGCAAGGAGGCGGCGGCGGCGGGCGAGCAGCGGCAAGGCGGCGACTCTGCGCGTGGGCGGTGGCTCGCGAAGAGCAGCAAGGCACAGATTTCGGTGAAGGTCGAGCATTCTGTCGTCGAAGATGGTGCACGTCGAGCTCGACCCTGCGGACGAGTGGTCCGAGTCCGACGTCTCGGAAGATATCTCCGACTCCGAAGTTGGCGATGGCCTGGACTGGCTCGACGCCGTCGAGGGCCCTGATGGCTCAGCCCGGCCATCCGCCGCCTTCTCGACCGTCGGAGGCGCGGCCGTGGCGCGGAGGCCGAACGCCCACGGTGGCGTGCTCTCCCGCCCCTTTCAGCCGCTCTCCAACCGCACGCAGAGGCTCGCCTCCCACATGCGGGTCACGCCCTTGGAGGTATGCAGCTTCAACTCTTCGCCTTCTATAGAGCCTAAGTGGTGAATTATTTGCTTGTGCATGATGTCTACAATCTCGTGTTATGGTACGTTGTGTTCAATATCTTATGTGATGGATTTTGTACCTATTAGGAGTGGGAAGGTAGAATGAACGTGGGGATGTCAAATTCGGTAACGACTGCAATCAGGGACAGCATAAGGGACACAGCAATTGGCAAAACAAGGTGTTAGAATGAAGAGAGGGAGATTGGTGGAATATATCATTATATTGCTTGAGCCTCGTAGGCATATATATATAGGAGTACATGATCTACTTGGAGTACAAGACAAGACAGAATACTTCCTAGTTTATCCTATGTTTCCTAATACAATCACGTTACTCAACATCCCCGGCAGTCGCAACGGTAGCGACGCAAACGGTGAGACTGGAGAAGAATCCGAAGGCAAGCCGACGGACACCCCCCCACAGTCGTAACGGTCGACGCATCGCGGAAGTCGTGGCTGGAGTGGAAACCGACGAGGTTGCTCAAGCAAGGCGGTAGCCCTTTGTGCCGATGTCGATGTAGCCGAGAGCGTAGGGTGGTGTAGCCGTGGTCGAGGTAGCCGTGCAAAGAATGCCGTGGTTGATGTCGAGTCGGGGTAGCCAGTGTCGAGGAAGTCGCGTGGAGCCGCGGGCGCAAGGAGGCGCCGAGTTAGCATGAGCGCAGTGGTGTCGAAGTAGTGGTGCGCCGGGAAGAAGTTGTTGTTGACGACGCGTCGCGGCGGGTTTGCCAAGCCCGGGGACACATCATAGACGAAGGCACGCACCGGTGTTGCCAGCACCGGGCATGCGTAGACGGACGAAGACGAAGTTGACGAAGCGCCGCACCAGGCTTGCCAGGCCCGGGGACACGTCATGGACGAAGGCACGCATCGGTGTTGCCAGCACCAGGCATGCGTAGATGAGAGACCTGCACGAGCTGTACGCCATGTCGGAGAAGTCAGAGGGGCCAGCAGAGAAGAACTCGACGACGGTTGCGGCGCCAGTCGGCGCGGGGCCGATGTCGCCCGCGGTTGTCGGAGTAGACGAAGTGGTCGGGGTAGATGACGGCGACGCTGGTGACGGGCTGGTGCAGGACGAAGACGAAGGAGGTGGACGGGCGGCGGCGGCTACGGGGGTAGCGACGACGGCGGCCAAAGAAGAGCGGCGGCGGCGGCCTTACGGCGGCAGCGGCGGCTAGGTTGGGAGTGCGGCGGCGGTGCTCGAAGTAGGCGAAGAACCCTGACAGCGTGACGAAGACCGGCGCGGACGGTGGCGTTCCCGCGCCAAGGGAGACGGCGCGGCGCATACCACGGGAGGTCGACGCGCGGTGACGGCAGAGTGGACCGCGGGCCGCGACGCTACGGCCCGAAGGCGCGACGCAGTGGCGGCGGGCAGGTCGGGGCGACGGCGGGAAGACCTCGGGGCGGCGGCTGGGACCGCGGGCCGTGGCGCTGC
Organism: Aegilops tauschii subsp. strangulata; assembly: GCF_002575655.3. Classification (NCBI taxonomy): domain Eukaryota; kingdom Viridiplantae; phylum Streptophyta; class Magnoliopsida; order Poales; family Poaceae; genus Aegilops; species Aegilops tauschii. The sequence continues at coordinate 204,845,719 of NC_053036.3, read as the reverse complement.
GGCTCGAAGGGGCGACGCAACGGCGGCGCGCGAGTCGGTGCAGCCACGGGGACGGCCTCGGGCGGCGGCAGAGACCGCGTATCGCGGCACTACGGCCCGTAGGGGCGACGCAGCGGCGACGCACGAGTCGATGCAGCCGTGAGGAGAACCACGGGGCGGCAGCGCTGCGGCCCGACGGGGCGACGCAGCGGCAGCCCGTTGCTCGATCGGTGGAGGGGCGCGCTGAACTCGGGGACGATCTTCACGGGACCTGCGGAGGCGCGCGTGACCAACGGGCCAGGTCGGTCACGCGGCGTAGATGAGGCGGATCGCGGCGGGGAGCGGGTGATCGAGTCGATCGCGCGCGAGGTCGGGGACGCCGCTCGGTGGAGGCGGGGTGGCAGCGGAGTCCGCGATGAGGCCGGCGACGGCGGGCGGCAGGGCGGCTATGATTGGCCGCCGCATGGCGCGAGGCCGCCGGGTCGGGGTGATGCAGGTGTTCCGGTCGGAGCAGGGTGGTGACGGCGGACGCAGGCCGACGGGCGGACCGACGCGCGGACGGCGGCTGGACCGGACAGGCCGCCGCGGCGCGCGTGGCCGCCGGGTCGAAGGAGAGGCCGGCTGGTCGCGCCGGGGTCAGAGTAGAGGCGCACGGGGGTCGACGGCGGCGGCGGGCGACGCAAACCGATCAAGATTAGATTGGAAAACCAAAAAGAAAAACGCCGATCAAAACGACCGGCGAGAGAGCGATAAAAAAAACCCGGAGCAAGGGCTCGGGAAAAAGACTCTCTAGGGCAGCCGGTCAACAGGACCGGCGGGCGAACCCTACGTACGGGCTGCGCGGCCCCCGGCGGCGATCATGGAGACCGACCGCCCCGGGGGCGGCGCGGAGCGGAAGCGACGGCGCTGCTAGGGTTTGGATCGGTTAGGCTGATACCATGTTAGAAGGAAGAGAGGAAGATTGGTGGAATATATCATTATATTGCTTGAGCCTCGTAGGCATATATATATAGGAGTACATGATCTATTTGGAGTACAAGACAAGCCAGAATACTTCCTAGTTTATTCTATGTTTCCTAATACAATCACGTTACTCAACACAAGGAACCATGAGAAGGCCGATCGTGCTACGGTGGAACAGGTCTTTCAATGCTCTCTGCTAAGTGATATTTATTCTGTCCTATGCCTTTTGGAGCTGAGCATGTCTGCATGCACTTGCAATCCTGCATAATCCTGATGTACCATTCCATTCCCTTCCAATCGAGCTGGCATTGAGTCTGCTTGGTCAGAAAGTATCTTCTTATTTCACATTTTTGGAACTCGTTTAATTCCCAGCTATATGTATGATCTAAATGGCACCATGAGTCACCAACTCTTTTTGTTGGAGTAATGTTGGCTACTTAAGTGAAATTTCCTGAGGTGATATTATCTAAATTATTTTGCTGATTGCAGTTTTTCATTAGGCCTGACTACCACGTTAATTATCTTTTTCTTTTGTACATACGGCTGAGGGGTAGAAGTTTCTTCTCTTATACAAGCATTAACCATGCTCTTTCTGATGCTTAATGAAGTATCGGTTACTTTACATTTATGTAATAACTTCATCAGTGAAGTAATTCGTTTATATGCAGGCCATTGACCCAAGAACACGCATGGTTCTGTTCAAGATGTTGAATCGTGGTGATTTCAATAATATAAATGGCTGCATTTCTACAGGAAAGGAGGTAAACACTAAAATCCAGTGCGTGTGCTACTGAACTATTTCCTTCGATCTGTGTATTTCTCTTTCCTGCAGACCTAAAAGCGTTAGAACATTAATAAATGAAATACCAGCTCCTTGTTTGGTAAATAGAATAAAGAGAATGCTGCTCTATCTGCTGGTTTCAGTTATCTGTTTTCCCGATTGGGTATATCTACTTCCATATTCAACATTAATCCTCTTTCTGTGCAGGCAAATGTCTATCATGCAACAAAGATAGATGGCCAGGAGCTAGCAATCAAAGTCTATAAAACCTCTGTCCCGGTCTTTAAGTAAGATTTGATTCTTTACACTTGTTTGTTACCCCCTATAGATTCTTGTTGAAACATATTGCAGCATTGTGTCATTTGATATGCTCTTTATCCTTTTCGTAGTTGTTAAAAGAATTGATCTGAAAAGGCGTGAATGGCGTTTGTTTATTGCAGGGATAGAGACAGATATGTTCAAGGAGATTATCGTTTTAGATATGGTTACTGCAAGCATAATCCCCGGAAAATGGTTAAGACCTGGGCTGAAAAGGAAATGAGAAATCTTAAACGGTGGGACATATTTTTCATGCCTTATTCATAATTTCATATTGTTTTTACTCTAGTAAGTTAGGAAGCTATTATTGTTGTGTTTAATTTTAGTAAGTTAGGGGAGCCCTCGCGAGTGGTGAAGTTGTTGCCTTGTGATCATGAGGTCACGGGTTTGAGTCCTTAAAGCAGCCTCTTGCAGAAATGCATGGAAAGGCTGTGTACAAAAGACCCAAAGTGGTCAGAACCTCCCCGGACCCCGTGCAAGCGGGAGCTACGTGCACCGGGCTGCCCTTCTTTTATAAAAAGATAGTCTATCACTCCTTAATCGTTTGTTCTCCTATAATTTCTAGTATTTGAATCCATCTATTTCTCTGTAACTCGTTACAGAGTGAGAGCAGCTAAAATTTGATGCCCAAAACCATTGCTCCAGAAGCTTCATGTATTGGCGATGGAATTCATAGGTAATTCCACAACTTTCTTGTGTAACAATGGTATATTTGTAGTTATTTATTTTTAGTTTGGAACATGCTTATCTTGCTTGCAGGATAAAGTATAGTTGATATACGTTCTGATACAAATTCTTTGGTTATCCTTCAGGGAAAGGAGGTTGGGCGGCTCCTCGTCTTAAGGATGCTGCTTTGTCGGATGACAAGCTGCGTGGAGCTTACTTGGAGGTACATCCGTACATGACAAGTCAAAACAGTGTTCTCTCTTAACGGGATAGCTATAAAAGGATCTGAACCATTACCTGTTGTATTGATAGTCTAACTGGATGGTTCAAAGTTGGAACTTAATATCCTTTTTATACAACTTAGCATACTCTATATATCATAATTCACATTTGGAGTATGGTTTGTTGCAAGGGACGGTGATGCCGTGATGGTACAAGAACCTTTTTAGCTATAACAAACTTCTTAATGTTATTTTCGTTGCACTCATCTTCCCCACTCCTCAATTGTCGGGTCATGTTTTAGTCAACAACAAAAAGCATTTTTGGGTTGTATTTTTGTCAGCACTTTAAAAATTTAGTGAAGTCCTACAATGCAAATACGCGCCAGCAGTCTAGTTTTCCTGGACTGAACAATGGTCAATATTTTCTAAATATAACTTTTTTGAGGAGGCTTTGTAGTTCCACCTGTTATAATGGTCATTTACATTTCCACAAGTCCTCGTGTAAAATATATTTTATGATATTTTATTCACATTGTAATCCCAGGCTCTATCTTTCATTTATTCTGTTGCTGATGTGTATTATATGTACTGTTAGTCATTATGATTTTGTCATACACTAGATTTGGGTTAAGAGAATCAAGACCGATGAAAGCTCTCATTCTTGATTGCAGTATTTGTATATCATTTTCAGTTTTCTCATGTACTTACTGCACCATGTTTCCAGATTGTTATGATAATGAGGACACTTTACCAAAAGTGCAAGCTGGTCCATGGCGATTTGAGTGAATATAACATTCTTTATTTTGAGGTAATGAAAACCTGTTTTGAGCTTTTTCCAGTAATCTTACCATTGTTCCAGAAAACCGGTTCTTATATCCCTCTTCTGTTGTGCAGGGCCACTTACATATCATTGATGTTTCGCAATCAATTGACCTCGATCACCCTTCGGCGTTGGACTTCTTAAAGGAAGATTGTTTGCATGTTTCTGTAAGTGAAAAGCTGGATAGAGCACCACACGTGTATATTAATAAATTGCTGTCTGATATATGCAATATTTTGTGCAGGACTTCTTTAAGAAACGAGGTGTTGGTGTCATGACAGTAACAGATCTAATTAATTTTGTGATTGATAGAAGCATTGCGGATGACGATGTGGATGATTACCTAGAACAGGTATGTCGAATGGAGAGAAATTGGCGATGGTGCATGCTGCATCATGGATAAAGAAGAATCTGATGGGTTGGCTGTATTGTGTTAATCACAGGTTCAGCAAAAGATGTTGGAGAATGGAGATATACTCGCAAATGATGATGAAATATCTCCAACAGTCATGGTGCAGGTAAGATTAGTTGAACCGTCATCTGCTCATATTTGCCATAAATGATTAGCCTCCTAGTTAGGAGATGTTGCTGGCAGGCAAACTTGCACTTACTATGTTGTGGTACTCATGAATCAAAGTCTTAGATGGATGATGTTCCTCTTGTTGGGTTTAATGCATAGGATTCAGGAAGTCTGTGTTTAATTTCATTTTTCCTATACATGTTTGGACTAGCAGGATGGGTTTAACAATAATTCACTTGATTTCCTTGTGTAGACGTTGGATTACGTGAAGCAGTGTGAGGCTGATATAGTCAACATGTCAATGTTGCAACGCCCATCCTTCTTGGGTTATGAGCCACCAGCGGATAAGCTTTATAACCAGCCATTGCTAGGATTTGTGCGGGCTGAAAGAAACACGCGTAGTGATGAAAAGCAGCAGCAAGAAGAGTTGCCACATAACGCAGTGAATGTGCAAAATAAGTGGTCGTTGCAAAGTACTCCCAAGATGGGACCTGAGGAGAGGAAGGCTGCTCGGAAGGAGATGAAGAAGAAAATGAAAGAAGAGAAGAGAGAAGCTCGGAAGACAAAGAGGCCAAAGGCCGTGAAGAAGAAGAAGAAGAAAATGGCAAAAGCAAAGTGCACGCGGTAGCAATCTCTGCGGGCAACATTCGGCCAATTTATACTGAATGAATTCCGTGAGATAGTGTTTATAAGGAGAAAAGATGATGCTTCTCCAGTGATGACGCAATCAAATGCTAATGGATTCCGAGTCGTGTTTTTCTTGTTCTTTTCGCTTTTTAAATTGCACAGCCCTGATTCCCTGAAGCTCAACAGGTGTTCCAGCAACCTTGCAAATGGTGCCTTGCTAATGTAGTTTTGTTTTGCGACTTTCCAGCTAAGAAATGTTTCTCTTCTTGCTTGTTTGATTGCAAAGTGTCTCCAACGTAAACCCGGGCATGGCAGCCCAGCTCGACAACCCGGCCCGAGCTCGGACCGAAATTCCTGGGCCGGGCTGGCCTTGGATTTTAATAAAACTGACAGGTGGGTCCCACCTACAATAATGGCAAATGTAATGGTCAAAATAAACAGAGTTGACTTTCCTGCCACATCAGCCCTGGGAGGTGGGTCCCGCCTGCCATAAACGTGTTTATAAATCGTCTAAACCGGTTATTAACTAAAAGTGGTAGTATTTAGCACTATTATGGTAGATTTTAGTCAATAATTTAAAAGTGGTAGATTTTTGGAACCAATGCCTCTAAAGCGGTAGTTTTTTTGTCAATTACTCTTTTTAATGAAAAAGTTCATAACACCAGTTCGTAAGTGCATACTGATAGGTTTTGTCTTCGATCGTCGTGTCCGCTGCGATGGATTGTCGTGATGGCCCCTTCAATGTTAGTGACCAGCACTCCGTGGATCGCTACTCTCCCTCTGCCGACCGTCGCTTGTCGTGATGGCCCCTTCAATGTCAGTGACCGGCACTCCACGGATCGCGACTCTCCCTCTGCCGACCGCCACGACTGGCCCTTTTATGTCCACTACGCAACTTTACTCATGTAGACTTGGTTGGACCTTTAAGCGCAGAGTTTTATAGGACATCAACAAATCTCTCTCAAGTGGATGACCTAAGATTTATCAATCCGTGAAAGGTGTAGGATGAAGATGGTTCTCTCTCAAACAATTCTGCAATTAAATACAAGAAATCTCATTTATCCCCAACACACCCAATACAGTTGTCAATCATACGATGTGCACTAGTTTGGCGAAGACATGATGATATATGTGTGATATGGATGATAGAAATATATATTTATAATCTGAATAAATAAAACAGTAAAGTAGCAAGTAAAAAGGGTATTGCAATGTTTGAAAACAAGGCCTAGGGTTCATACTTTCACTAGTGTCAACTCTCAACATCATTAACATATTTGAACATCATTGTAATCCCTCAAAGTGCGGCAAAGAATCACTCCAAAGTTTCTATTCTATCGGAGAAAGCACGATGAAATCGCGTAGGTTGCAAACCACCTCAAAGTTGTGTTTACAATCAATCTATTGAACCACCCCCAAAGTGTCAAGGATAGCCCTAGAGATCGTACTACGACAAAACCATATGATACGTGTCGTTCAACCTTTATGCTAAGAGTACACCAATGTCACCACAGGTATTTGCAAGTTAATTACTAGACATGCATCAAGTGATCTCAAATCCAAAGTATCCAACATAAAGAAACTTCGAAGAGCAACACTCAATTCACCACAAAAAGGATGGAGAGATATGAACATCATAAGATCCAATAATCAAGCTCATGATACATCAACGTCGAATCCATCAAGAACATGAGAGAGAGAGAGATTAAACATATAGCTACTAGTACATACCCTCAACCCCGAGGATGAACCACTCACACTTCACCATGAGAACAACAAGGTTGATAAAAAGGCCTCCTCCAATGGCTTCCCCCACCGGCAGAATGCCAGAAAAGGCCACTAGATTAATAAGTTAAGGTGTAGGAACATTTTTTCCGCCGCCGCAACTTTTCTCATAAAACTTCTCACAATCAAGTAACAATCTATTTACATGTTAAGGTGTAGGCAATAAACTCTCTTGAAACCCAACAAACTATGTTCCCAGTCATCATACAATTACAATTCATTATATTTTCACAGGAGTCTATGTAAGCGTTTTTTTAGCAAACTTCACATACTCAACTATTCCCTCCATCCCATAATATAACAACGTTTTCCAACCTAACAAAGCTTGATAAACATTCTTATATTATGGGACAGAGGGAGTATCATATAGCCTTCTAATGATTGCTAGCACTCAATATCATATTTTTAGAATAAACTGTTTCCATCAGACACAAAGGAAGATGGTGGTTTAGTGTTTGACGTCCCAACTTATTTACCATAGAGATAATTGTCAACAATAATAACTCATGATCATGTATATTCAACTGGATATATGTGCCTGGATATTTCCCCACCACATAATGTTTGCCAAGTGGAGAACATCTGAAGTTGGAATAATAAGTAATTGAACTAGAATGAAACTTAACAGAAAAGTAAAAGATAGGCCCTTCGCAGAGAGAAGCAGAGGTCATGCGCTTTTTGAATTTGGATGTCTAAACTCTTAATGAAAAGGAACATCATTTTAATATTTGCCCTTATGAAAATGACCTTTATTGAGCAGCCTGTCTCTTTTATTACTCCACCACCATACAAAGCTTATTTCCCTTCCAATAAAAGACCATACATATTTAATGACATTTTTTATTGCATGTACCGATGAAAACTTACTTGAAGGATCTTGCTCAATCGGTAGATAGTTATAGTGGACTCTCATGGAAGAAACTGGGTTTTTGGTCTTTGGATGCACAAGTAGCATTTCTACTTAGTGTGGAAATATTTGGCTAGCAAAGATTATAAACAAACACCACATGTTGGAGGATCCATGACAATATGACTTATATGCAAATATACACAAACATAACCCATTACATTGCCTTCCTTGTCCAACATAAACCATTTGATCAAGTGTGAAAATATTTAATGAGGGTTCACAATCACAACAGATGTCCAAGATAGTATATTTGCATGTGAAATCTCTCTTCTTTGTACTAATCTTTCATAAGTTGTTCAAATGACCAATATTGTGTTTGTTAAATCTCAATAGATTTACTTTCTAAACCCAATGTGAAGCCACTACTCCTCATGAGATAAGCACATGAAACATATATAATTTCCAATTTACATTATTCAATTCATTCCAATATATACTCTTAGGATATAAGTGAAGCACAAGAGTAAAAATATACTACTCCAAAAGATATAAGTGAAGAACAAATAGTAGTTAAGTAAATAGGTAGCTATGTATAAACTCTCTCCAAATCAAAATTTTCAGATCTAAAGATTATATCAAACAGAAAACAAAACAAAAAGATGCTCCAAGAATAGCACATATCATGTAAAGAATTAAAATATAGCTTCGAGTGGGGCATGCCGATAGTTTTGAAGACAAAAGAGGGGATGCCATCCGAGGCGTCCCCAAGCGTAGCTTCTTGAGTCTTCCATAGATATTGCCTTCGGGTGCCTTGGGCATCCCCAATCTTTGGATCTTTCTGCTCCTTATTGTCCCCATATCGTTATCTCACCCAAATCATGAAAACATCATTCACACAAAGCTTAACTCCAGAGATAGATTAGTGCAAAATAAATTCAAAACCATAACATTCTCTTCTGTAGCAAATCATAAAAACTATAATTAAACATTGCACACTAAATGCCTACACATATTTAACATCTCTACCCACTAATATAAACATTAAATAAGCAAACATGAGCAAACAATGCAACTATATCAACAATCTATCTAAATAGAACAGTTTGTAAAGGAAGAATATATTAACGTACTTCCGTGACTCCAAAAATTCTGACATATTAACCTGTAATAGAGAACTCATACATTCTTAGTGTGTACAAATTTCAAGATTTTATCACGTTTTTTGAGATAAATGGCAACTTCATTTATACAAACAGGGATTGTTCACTATATACAATGTTCTTCATTATATCAGGAACTTCATCAAACCAGCATGACTGATACCTCCTCTTATTGATCCGGTATTGGAATATAAAAGAGTATCCGACACTTATTTCCCCAGAGGTGACCCCGGGTTATCGAACCCACACGAGGAAGATTCCATTGAAGTGATGGTCTCTAGCAAGCTTTTGTCAAAGTGTCAAATCCAGCTTTTGGCTGGATCAACAAGTGATACGTCTCCAACGTATCTATAATTTTTTATTGTTCCATGCCATTATAGTATAATTCTTGGATGTTTTATATACACTTACAAGCAATTATATATCATTTTTGGGGACTAACCTATTAACTTAGTGCGTAGTGCCAGTTGCTGTTTTTTTGCCTGTTTTTGGTTTTCCAGAATATGAGTACCGAACGATGTCCAAATGCCACGAAACCTTTTGGAGATTTTTTCTGGACATAAGAGATCCTAGAAGCTTCGGGAGGGGACGCGAAGATGGAGTAGTGGCCCACGAGGCACCATGGCGCGCCCAGGGGGTAGGGCGCCACAAGTTCCTATTCTCGAGAGACCCCATCCGGAGGCCTTTTCCGGCACTATACTAGAGGGGGATTCGATCACGGAGGGGCTCTAGATCAACCTTGCTGCCCTTCCGATGATTCGTGAGTAGTTAACCACAGACCTACGAGTCCATAGTTAGTAGCTAGATGGATTCTTCTCTCTTTTTGATCTTCAATACAATGTTCTCCTCGATGTTCTTGGAATTCTATCTGATGTAATCACTTTTTGCGGTGTGTTTGTTGGGATCCGATGAATTGTGAGTTTATGATCAGATTATCCATGACTATTATATGAGTTTCTCTGAACTATTTTATGCATGATTGTTGTAGCTTCGTATTTCTCTCCGATCTATTGATTTGGTTTGGTCAACTTGATTGATTTATCTTGCAACGGGAGATGTGCTTTGTAATGGGTTTGATCTTGCAGTGCTCAATCCGAGTGACAGTAGGGGACATGACACATACTGTATCGTTGCTATTAAGGATAAAAATATGGGATTTATTCATGCGTGAGTTACTTTGTCTACATCATGTCATCTTGCTTAAGGCGTTACTCCGTTCTTTATGAACTTAATACTGTAGATGCATGCCGGATAGCGGTTGATGTGTGGAGTAACAGTAGTAGATGCAGAATCGTTTCGATCTACTTGTCTCGGACGTGATGCCTATATACATGATCATTGCCTTGGATATCGACATGATTATTTGCTTTTCTATCAATTGTGCAACAGTAATTTGTTTATCCAGCGTATGCTATTTTTCAAGAGAGAAGCCTCTAGTGAAAACTATGGCCCCGGGTCTACCTTTATCATATATTAAAAATCCTAAAAATACCTCAATTTTACTTTATTTATTTTATTTTGTATTTTTGTTCGATCTATCTATCACCATACAATTTAATCTTGTAAATAACCGCCAAGGGATTGACAACCCCTTGTTCGCGTTGGGTGCGAGGATTTGTTATTTTGTGTGCAGGTGTTGCTAATGAGTTGTTGCGTGATTCTCCTACTAGATTGATAACCTTGGTTTCATAACTGAGGGAAATACTTATGTCTGCTGTACTACATCACCCCGTCCTCTTTGGGAAATCCCAACGCAGCTCACAAGTAGCAGGAAGAATTTTGGGCGCCGTTGCCTGGGAGACATCATCAACATCTATCAAGTACCTACACATAAACTTTCATCTCCTTGCATTTATTTTATTAGCCTTTGCCTCTTGCTTTCATTTCCCCCACTTCTAAAGTGTTTTACAAAAGTAAAAAATAGTTTCCGTTTGCCTTTTTCTTGTTTGCTCATTTTATCGTTATGGCTAGTTCTTCCCTTGTTACGTGGGGCCCATGTAGCTCCATTTTACCTACGCCTTGGTGGCTCGTGGGGCCCATGTAGCTCCTTTTGACCTAACTCCGCCTCTATAAATTCTCTAAAATCGGGAAACCAACAGAGGAGTCCATGAAATACTTTTTCCGCCGCCGCAAGTTCCTGTTCTCGATAGATCCCATCCGGAAGCCTTTTCAGCACTCTACCGGAGGGGGATTCGATCACGGAGGGGCTCTACATCAACCTTGACGCCCTTTTGATGATTCGTGAGTAGTTTACCACAGACCTACGGGTCCATAGTTAGTAGCTAGATGGCTTCTTCTCTGTATTTGATCTTCAATCCCCGATATTCTTGGAGTTATATCCGATGTAATCACTTTTTGCGGTGTGTTTGTTGGGATCCGATGAATTGTGATTTTATGATCAGATTATCCATGAATATTATTTTTGAGTTTCCTCTGAAGTCTTTTATGCATGATTGTTATAGCTTCATATTTCTCTCCGATCTATTGATTTGGTTTGGTCAACTTGATTGATTATTTATCTTGCAATGGGAGATGTGCTTTGTAATGGGTTCGATCTTGTGGTGCTCAATCCCAGTGACAGTAGGGGACATGACACGTATTGTATCATTGCTATTAAGGATAAAAAGATGGGGTTTATTCATCCGTGAGTTTACTTTGGTACATCATGTCATCTTGCTTAAGGCGTTACTCCGTTCTTTGTGAACTTAATACTCCAGATGCATGCTGGATAGCGGTCGACGTGTGGAGTAATAGTGGTAGATGCAGAATCGTTTCGGTCTACTTGTCTCGGACGTTATGCCTATATACATGATCATTGCCTTGGATATCGTCATGATTATTTGCTTTTCTATCAATTGCCCAATAGTAATTTGTTTACCCACCATATGCTATTTTCAAGAGAGAAGCCTCTAGTCATGATGATATCCAAGGCGTTAAATGATACATCTCCAACGTATCTATATTTTTTGATTGTTCCATGCTACTATATTATCCATCTTGGATGTTTTATATACATTTGTATGCTATTTTATATTATTTTTGGGACTAACCTATTAACCTAGAGCCCAGTGCCAGTTTCTGCTTTTTCCTTGTTTTTGAGTTTTGTAGAAAAGGGATATCAAACAGAGTCCAAACGAGCTGAAAATTTACGGTGATTTTTTATGGACCAGAAGAAGCCCCCGAAGCACAAGAGTTGGGCCAGAAGAGTCCCGAGTAAACGACAAGGGTGGAGGGCGCACCCCCCTGCCTTGTCGCTGACTCGTGGACCCTGACTTGAAACCGACACAAAAAATTCCTATAAATCCAGAAACCCCCAGAAAGAAACCTAGATGGGGAGTTCCACCGCCACAAGCCTCTGTAGCCCCGAAAAACCAATTGGGAGCCCGTTCCAACACCCTGCCGGAGGGGGAAACCATCATCGGTGGCCATCTTCATCATCCCGACGGTCTCCATGATGGGGAGGGAGTAGTTCACCCTCGGGGCTGAGGGTATGTACCAGTAGCTATCTGTTTGATCTCTCTCTCTTTCTCGTGTTCTTGATTTGGCATGATCTTGATGTACCACGAGCTTTGTTATTATAGTTGGATCATATAGTGTTTCTCCCCCTCTACCTTCTTGTGATGAATTGAGTCTTGCTCTTTGAGGTTTATTTATGTTGGATTGAGTATTGGATTTGAGAACACTTGATGTATGTCTTGCGATGGGATATCTTTGGTGACAATGGAATGTTCTATTGATTCACTTGATGTATGTTTTGGCACTGAACTCGCGGATTCCCGAGGTGACATTGGGGTGATCTATGCATAGGGGTTGATGGACGTTTTCGTCCTACGTTCTCCGATAGAAACTTGGGAGTGATTCTTTGTTGCACGTTGAGGGATTGTTATGTGATCCAATTATGTTATCATTGTTGAGAGAACTGGCACTAGTGAAAGTATGAACCCTAGGCCTTGTTTTCAAGCATAGCAATACCCTTTTTGCTCACTTTTGTTACTAGTTACCTTGCTGTTTTTATATTTTCAGATTACGAAAACCTATATCTACCATCCATATTGCACTTGTATCACCATCTCTTCGCCGAACTAGTGCACCTATACAATTTACCATTGTATTGGGTGTGTTGGGGACACAAGAGACTCTTTGTTATTTGGTTGCAGGGTTGTTTGAGAGAGACCATCTTCATCCTGCGCCTCCCACGGATTGATAAACCTTAGGTCATCCACTTGAGGGAAATTTGCTATTGTCCTACAAAACTCTGCACTTGGAGGCCCAGCAACGTCTAACAGGATAAAGTTGCGTAGTAGACATCAAGCTCTTTTCTGACGCCGTTGCGGGGAGGTGAGTGCTTGAAGGTATATCTTTAGATCTTGCTATTGAATCTTTTAGTTTCTTGTTTTATCACTAGTTTAGTCTATAAAAGAAAACTACAAAAAATGGAATTGAGGTTGCCTCATATGCTTCATCTTTTTAATGTCTTTCGTGAAAATGATGGAAAGGAAAATTGTGCTCAAGTGTTAGAAGAAGAAGTCAATAAGATGTTTGGCACAAAATACTTGTATGATGAGCATGATTGCAATGTTGTTAGTATGAATTCTTTGAATATCCATGATTCTAGTTATATGCAAAGCCATAAGCTTGGGGATGCTATGTTTGATGAAGATGATATTTTTGTCCCCCAAGTTTTGATGAGCAAATTTACTATGATGATAGCATGCCTCCTATTTATGATGATTATATTGATGAAAGTGGGTTTGGAAGAGTGTCAACTCTAGGTAATAATCCCACTATTTTGGAGGGTGTTGACTCTTATAATATTTATGAAAGTGGATTTGGAGAGGTCATGACTTTTATTTAGTGATGAATCCACTATTTCGGAAGAGGTTCCAATTGATTATGAGAATAAAGTTGTTATATATGATGATTATTGTGATGACATGTATGCTATAAAGAATAATGATAACCATGAAACTTGTCATCATGATTTTAATTTTCAATTGGATTATGCCCCACATGATAGCTATTTTGTTGAGTTTGCTCCCACTATTCTGAATGAGAAGAATTTTTCTTATGTGGTGAGTAGTAAAATTTCTATGCTGGTGCATCATGAAAAGAATGCTTTATGTGATGGTTATATTGTTGAATTCATTCATGATGCTACTGAAAATTATTATGAGGGAGGAATATATGCTTGTAAGAATTGCAATAATATCAAGTTTCCTCTCTATGTGTTAAACATCTTGAAGTTATGTTTGTTTTGCCTTCCTATGCGAGTTGATTCTTGTTCCCATAAGTTGTTTGCTCACAAAATCCCTATGCATAGGAAGTGGGTTATACTTAAATGTTCTAGTCATATGCTTCATGATGCTCCCATTATGTTTCAATTCTTATCTTTTATGTGATCATCATTGAAATCATCATGCCTAGCTAGAAAGGCATTAAAGAAAAGCGCTTGTTGGGAGACAACCCAACATTTACCCCTACTTTTTTTGAGTGTTCACATGATTATGCTACTGTATTAATCATGTTTTATAGCTTTTGTTTCAATAAATTGCAAAGTAAGACCTTTGGGATGGTCTATGGTGATAGTTGATTTGATCTTGCTAAAAAATAGAAACTTTTGCGCCCAGTAAAATAATTTTCAAAAATCACAGAAGCATGCTTTTGCTCTGAATTTTTTACACAAGATTGACATACAAATTTTCCAAGTTTTCCTAAATTTTCAGAATTTTTGGAGTTACAGAAGTATGGAAAATTTCCATATTACTACAGACTGTTCTATTTTTGACAGATTCTATTTTCATTGTGTTGTTTGCTTATTTTGTTGAATCTATGAGTAGTATCGGAGGGTATGAACCATGGAGAAGTTGGAATATAGTAGATATAATACCAATATAAATTTAGAATAAGTTCACAACAGTACCTAAGTGGTGATTTGCTTTATTATACTAACGGAGCTAACGAGTTTTCTATTAAGTTTTGTGTTGTGAAGAATTCAAGTTTTGGGTAAAGGTTCGATGGAATACGGAATAAGGAGCGGAAAGAGCCTAAGATTGGGGATGCCCAAGGCACCCCAAGGTAATATTCAAGGACAACCAAGAGCCTAAGCTTGGGGATGCCCCAGATGGCATCCCCTCTTCCGTCTTCGTTCATCGGTAAATTTACTTGAGGCTATATTTTTATTCACCACATGATATGTGTTTTGCTTGTAGCGTCATTTTCTTTTATTAGTATGTACTTGCTGTTATTTAGAGTAATATTTTGCATCTCTTAGTTCAATAAAAAGGTCAAGTGTAGCCTTTACCATGCTTATTTTGCAAGTATATATGTTGCTGTTTTGGAAACAAAAAGTTTTCTATCATTGTCTGAATATTTGTGAATAGTCAGAACATGATAAAATCTTGCAATTTTTACAAAATAAGTAACAACAAATTTTCTATAGTGTGGTAATTTTTCAGAATTTTTGGAGTTAGGGAAGTATGATTCCTCTTGCATTCTTTACAGACTGTTCTGTTTGGACAGATTACTGTTATGTTTGCATTGTTTGCATATGTTTGCTTGTTTAATGATTCTATTTGAGGATAGGAGTATTAAATATGCAGAGGCATTTAGTATGAAATGTCAAATTATAATTTTAGTGATTTTCTACAGTAGATAATGATAAGGTTTTGCGTTGATTTATACTAACTTATCTCACGAGTTCTTGTTGAGTTTTGTGTGGATGAAGTTTTTAAGATTTAGGGAAACCGTGATATAAAAGGAATTAAGGAGACACAAGAGCTCAAGCTTGGGGATGCCCAAGGCATCCCTAATTAATATTTCAATAAGTCTCAAGCATCTAAGCTTGGGGATGCCTCGGTTGGCATCCCACCTTTCTTCATCAACAATCATCGGTTAGCCTCGGTTGAGCCTAAGTTTTTGCTTCTTCACATGATATGTGCTATCCTTAGAATGTCATTTTATTTTGTTTTGCTTGCTGTTTGAATAATATCCCAAGATATGAAATTCTTAAATGTTAGAGAGTCTTCACATAGTTACATAATTATTCGACTACTCATTGATCTTCACTCATATCTTTTGGAGTAGTTTGTCATTTGCTCTAGTGCTTCACTTATATCTTTTTAGAGCACGACGGTGGTTTTATTTTCAAGAAATTGAGGAACTCTCATGCTTCACTTATATTATTTTGAGAGTCTCTAAACAGCATGGTAATTTTCTTAGGTTATGAATTTAGTCCTAATATGATGAGCATCCAAGAGGGATATAATAAAAACTTTCATATAAAGTGCATTGAATACTATGAGAAGTTTGATTCCTTATGATTGTTTTGAGATATAAAGATGGTGATATTAGAGTCATGCTAGTGAGTAATTTTGGATAGTAGAAATACTCGTGTTCAAGTTTGTGATTCCCGTAGCATGCACGTATGGTGAACCATTATGTAACGAAGTTGGAGCATGATTTATTTATTGACTGTCTTCCTTATGAGTGGCGGTCGGGAACGAGCGATGGTCTTTTGTTTCGATGACTAATACATTTTTGCAATAAGTATGTGAGTTCTTTATGACTAATGTTGAGTCCATGGATTATACACACTCTCACCCTTCCACCATTGCTAGCCTCTCTTGTACTGCGCAACTTTCGCCGGTACCATACACCCACCATATACCTTCCTTAAAATAGCCACCATACCTACCTATTATGGCATTTCCACAGCCATTCTGAGATATATTGCCATGCAACTTTCCACCGTTCCATTTAGTATGACACACTTCATCATTGTCATATTGCTTAGCATGATCATGTAGTTGACATAGTATTTGTGGCCAAGACACCATTCATAATTTTCATACATGTCGCTCTTGAGTTATTGCACATCCCGGTACACCGCCGGAGGCATTCATATAGAGTCATATTTTGTTCTAAGTATCGATTTGTAATTCTTGAGTTGTAAGTAAATAAAAATGTGATGATCATCATTATTAGAACATTGCCCCATGAAATAAAAAAAAGGGCGGCCAAAGAAGCCAATCAAAAAAAAGAGGAGAAGAAAAAAATGAGAGAAAAGAGAGAAGGGGCAATGTTACTATCCTTTTTCCACACTTGTGCTTCAATGTAGCACCATGATCTTCATGATAGAGAGTCTCCTATGTTGTCACTTTCATATACTAGTGGGAATTTTTCATTATAGAACTTGGCTTCTATATTCCAACGATGGGCTTCCTCAAATTGCCCTAGGTCTTCGTGTGCAAGCAAGTTGGACGCACACCCACTTAGTTTCTTTTTGAGCTTTCATAAACTTATAGCTCTAGTGCATCCGTTGCATGGCAATCCCTACTCACTCACATTGATATCTATTGATGGGCATCTCAATAGTCCATTGATATGCCTAGTTGATGTGAGACATCTCCTTTTTTTTTTCTTCTTCTCCAGAACCACCATATTCTATTCCACCTATAGTACTATGTCCATGGCTCACGCTCATGTATTGCGTGAAAGTTGAATAGGTTTGAGAATATCAAAAGTATGAAACAATTGCTTGGCTTGTCATCGGGGTTGTGTATGATTTGAATATTTTGTGTGATGAAGATGGAGCATAGCCAGACTATATGATTTTTTAGGGATAGCTTTCTTTGGCCATGTTATTTTGAGAAGACATGATTGCCTTATTAGTATGCTTGAAGTACTATTGTTTTTATGTCAATATTAAACTTTTGTTTTGAATCTTATGGATATGAATATTCTTTCCACAATAGAGAATATTACATGGATGAATATGTTAGGTAGCATTCCACATCAAAAATTCTGTTTTTATCATTTACCTACTCGAGGACGAGCAGGAATTAAGCTTGGGGATGCTTGATACGTCTCCAACGTATCTATAATTTTTGATTGTTCCATGCTATTATATTATCCATCTTGGATGTTTTATATACATTTATATGCTATTTTATATTATTTTTGGGACTAACCTATTAACCTAGAGCCCAGTGCAGTGCCAGTTTCTGTTTTTTCCTTGTTTTCGAGTTTTGTAGAAAAGGAATATCAAACGGAGTCCAAACGAGCTGAAAATTTACGGTGATTTTTTATGGACCAGAAGAAGTCCCCGAAGCACAAGAGTTGGGCCAGAAGAGTACTGAGTCAACGACAAGGGTGGAGGGTGCGCCCCTGCCTTGTCGCTGACTCGTGGACCCCCTTGACTTGAAACCGACGCCAAAAATTCCTATAAATCCAGAAACCCCCAAAAAGAAACCTAGATGGGGAGTTCCGCCACTGCAAGCCTCTATAGCCACGAAAAACCAATCGGGAGCCTGTTCTGGCAGCCTGCCGAAGGGGGAAACCATCACCGGTGGCCATCTTCATCATCCCGGTGGTCTCCATGACGAGGAGGGAGTAGTTCACCCTCGGGGCTGAGGGTATGTACCAGTAGCTATCTGTTTGATCTCTCTCTCTCTCTCTCTCTATCTCGTGTTCTTGATTTGGCACAATCTTGATGTACCGCAAGTTTTGTTATTATAGTTGGATCATATGGTGTTTCTCCCCCTCTACCTTCTTGTGATGAATTGAGTTTTGCTCTTTGAGGTTTCGATATGTTGGATTGAGTATTGGATTTCAGAACACTTGATGTATGTCTTGCGATGGGATATCTGTGGTGACAATGGAATGTTCTATTGATTCACTTGATGTATGTTTTGGCACTCAACTCGTGGATTCCTGAGGTGACATTACGGTAATCTATGCATAGGGGTTGATGCACGTTTTCATCCTACGTTCTCCGATAGAAACTTTGGAGTGATTCTCTGTTGCATGTTGAGGGATTGTTATGTGATCCAATTATGTTATCATTATTGAGAGAACTTGCACTAGTGAAAGTATGAACCCTAGGCCTTGTTTTCAAGCATTGCAATACCGTTTTTGCTCACTTTTGCTACTAGTTACCTTGCTGTTTTTATATTTTTAGATTACAAAAACCTATATCTACCATCCATATTTCACCTGTATCACCATCTCTTCTCCGAACTAGTGCACCTATACAATTTACCATTGTATTGGGTGTGTTGAGGATACAAGAGACTCTTTGTTATTTGGTTGCAGGGTTGTTTAGGAGAGACCATCTTCATCCTACGTCTCCCACGACACTACAAAAAAAAATACACTTCCGTGATGATACATGTTTGTCACAGTAGGTCACATTTTCTGTCATGCATGTACGTCCATGACGATTTTATGACAGAATCAAGATAGTCATACTTGTGCTGTCATAGAAGTGTTTCGTCATTACCAAAATTATCATCACGGAAGTGTCCACTTCCATGACGATAAATGGTGCGTCATGGAAGTTCTTTCGTCAAGGGCAGCCGACACGTGGCATCCACCGTAATGGGTCGTTGTTAAGCTAACGGGTCCGGTTTTGGATCCGATAACCCGTTAACAACCCCGACCTATGGGGATTCTCCACGTGTAAAATTCTCATTGGCCGGAGGAAACACGTGTTGGCTCACCGTTGGACAGGAGGCGCCTATGATACGTCGACACATGGCACAACCCAATAGAGGCCCATTCCGATGAAAAGGCCGGCCCGTTTAACTTGGTCAAAAGTTAGCGAGCCGGCCCACGGAAAGCCTGTTAATGGCCGGTTCGTATATAGCCCATTTACGGCCCGCTAACTCACGGCCCGTGACGACCTATCGTAATTAAACCCAGTAGCTTCATCTGGGCCGTCCAATATGATTCCACCCCGTTGTAACTTCTGGCCCATGTATGGCCCATGACGTCTTTTGGCCCATACGAGGCCCTTTGTAACTCTTGGCCCATTAACAGCCCGTGGTGAAACTGGCCCGTAATGAACAGTGTACCGCTTCATACCCATTAATGGCCCATTATTCCATTGGGCTGATTCCATCCCGTGTTATCTTTCGGCCTTCTTAGGGCCCATTTATTTTTGGGCTCATTTCCAGCATTCGGTTACTTACGGCCCGTTACTGGCCTTTTCTCCTTGTGGGCCAAATTCAGCCTGTGGTTACAGTCGGCCCGTTTGCGGCCCGTTAATCAGTTGGGCCGTTTTCATAGCGTCATCAAATACGACCGATTAACGATGGCCCGTTATGGTAGGCCCATGAACGAATGATTCCAACTCTAGTCCGTTTACGGCCCATAATGCAGTCTGTTATTGGCCCATGTTTGGCCAATCGATCATACGGCCCGTAGAAGGCCCATTGTAACATCCCAATTTTCAATTAGGATGTTATACATAGGTCATCATATGCATACCATATTTTATTTGCATTTTGGTTGTGATCCAAGAAATCTTAAGCAACTCAAAGACCCAAGGAGAGAGTTGGGGATTTCATTTATTTTCATATTTTAATTTTTCTCAAATTTGAAAAGAGGATCAATTTGGTTTTAATCTTTTTCTCTCCAAATATTTCTAATAATAAAAATAAAAGAGAGAAGATAATATGACTTCTTCAAAAAGAGAGGAATAATGGAGGATTTTTTTAAATCAAATATATAATTTATTTGGAATTTATTTGCTATTTTATTTGAATTAGAAAAATGTGCATTTTTGAAAATTGCATCTTAAGCCAGAAAAATGTTCACTTTGTTCTAATTATTTTATTTAGACGGTAAAACTTGTTTTTAGAATTTTAAGATTTTTTATTTTTATTAGCATTTTGCATCGGCGGAAATTAATTAAAAAAATCTCTTCGGGCCGACCGAACTGGGCCGCGCCCAGCCCAGCCGGACGAGCAGGCCCGTCCTCCCCGCACGGGAACCGCCCCGCCACCGCCAGTCCTGTCCGGCTCGGGCACGCCTCCCGAGGCCGGTGGCCCCTCGCCCAAGCCACCCCGCCGCCACCTCGCCCCCCTCTTTATAAGACCCCGACCCCCTCTCCTCCCAAGCCGCCACCTCAGCCCTGCGCTAACCCCGCCGCCGAGCCGCAGCCTCGCCGGATCTCGCCGCCGCCGGTCTTTTTCGACAAACCGGTAAAAACCGTCGCTTACACCCGATTTTTTTTTTCTGGTTTTTGTTTGGATCTGTTAGATCGATTTTTTCGGTTTCGCTATTTATCGGACATTCACTCAAACGCCTCTATTCGCGAACGTGTTCGTTCGTTCATCTCTGATAACGAACGTTCGTTCGTTAGTCTTTTTCTTTTTATTTTATTTTCAAGTAGGGACCTATCCGCGATTATTTTTATCGCAAATTAGCCCCTGATCTTCGAGCGCTCGCAACTTTTTGCTCGTTTATCCAAATCCAGTGAAACCAATACCAAAACCTTCGTTTCGAACCCCTCTTTCCAGTTAATCAACTTGAACATGGTTTTGACAAATTAAAATTTGGTTGCAAGCAGATTTGATTTCGAACTTCTTTTGATCGTAGTTTGAGTTTCGTAGCTCCGATTTGATTGGTTCTTTATGCAAATCAAAGCTCTTTAGTTGAACTTTCAGTTTGGACTTTCTCATCTGAGTTTTACCCTTGCATCTATGCTTGAGTGCTTATGTATGCTATTGTTTGTTTGCGATAGAATTTCCGGAGTGCAAAGCGTGCTACTACGAGTCTCTAGGGTTTGCAGATCGTCAGCAAGGCAAGTAACACTTTGATCATATCCCTTATTACCCAGTTTTTATGCATTAGTTTCAACCCTCAAACATTGCCTGAGTAGGATTTGATAACATGTGGGTATTGGGAAGTAAATGATGAGGTAGTACCTATTTGCCCTTTATTTCAAACCCTGGGAGTTACTTCTACGTTATGCTTACACTGCTATGCTATGCTCGTAGACGTGGTTTGGTTGAGTGATTCATGACAGTTGTGAGTATTATTAAGAACTAAGGGTTTATTTAAGGTGGCTACTTTAATACACATCTGGGTGGATTGTTGGTGGGTACCTGGGGAATCTAGTGTGTCCAAGGAGATCCCGGGGAACCCGTGTGATCATCCTATGGTTCGCCACCCAGGCTCAAAGGGATCATAAGATTATTCATGCTAGAAACTTCCATGTGCAGCCACAAGCCATTATGGGCTCTGGCATAGTTGAGTATGTTGTGTGACCTCTTTCAGTGGTAAACTAGCAGATGTAGGGGATGTAGGTGGTACGGTTTACCCGTCGAAAGAGTTAATGCTTCTGAAAGACTGTGTCTCGGTCATCCGTTTCTCAAACACCATGTAGTGCGAGAGATCCAATGGAGGAGATCGAGTCTTGTGGGGAAAAGTGCGCAAACCTCTGTAGAGTGTACAAACTAATCATGGTTAGCCGTGTCCCCGGTTATGGACATCTTGAGTATCTGGTGCTTGAATTATTATGATGATCTCGTCACTCTTAATTAATTTGTTGGGTTATTGTTTATTAATTTGGGACTGGGATGGGGTTTCCATTCTCAATGTTTATCAACCAACTTTGTAGTTAAATAAATTGTATTCCTTTGTAGTAGGGAAAAATTGGCTTTTCGCAAAAACATGATAACCGTAAAGCCTCCACCAGCCATATATGCATATAGTTATAGCTATTACATGTTCATTGCTCTATAGTGTTATTTTGCCAGCATATTCCATGTGCTGACCCGTTTCGGGCTGCAACGTAATATGTTGCAGACTTTTCAAACGAAGAGTAAGGTGCACTAGGTCGTTTTCGTGCACTCAGCTATGCCGTTGGAGTTGATGGACTCATTTACCTTCGATGCTTCCGCAGTTATCTTATTTAGATGGCCTTAAGCCATATTATTGTAATAAGTTCTCTTTTGAGACATTCGATGTAATAAGTGTGTGATTGCACTCTGTTATAAATCCTTCAAGTACTATGTGTGTCAGCATTACCAATCCAGGGATGACACTTATGCACAGAGATTTGACCGTTTGAGGTCGGATCGTTACAAGATGGTATCAGAGCACATGCTGACTGTAGGACGCGACCACTAAGAAAAGCCATAGGTCACTCTTCTCTACTCATTCCTGACTCCTCTATATTTTCCACTCTATAGATGGCGGACCCAAAGAACAAGTTTGCACAACCGGATGAAGACACACCATTTGGACGACACTTGAAGGAAGTCACTAGGTACCTGAACATCGGAATACCAAGCTTCACCGGGACCTACACCACCACTTTACCAGAAGAGGAGCGTTGGATGATACGAGTTCATGTTCCAGGAAGGACATTCACGCCAGTTACTGAGCCCATAGAGTTTTCCTTTGATGCACCAACCTGGAGCCTAGGAAAGAGCATGGCAGCCCACATCGCCATGGGACGCATCGGCGACGTCTACAACAAGGATCTTAAGGACACCATCTACCAGATATGTGGCGCCGAGATGAGCAATGGGAGATGATCAGCACCAGGAGGGACAAGTCCATTGCAGCCTTTATCCAGGAGTTAAACCAGCACATTCGCCGCCAGGAGAACCAAATGTGCGCCAACATGATAGACCTGAAGAAGGTGATGACCAGGAACATGGAGCTTGAAGAGGAGCTCAAGTCTACACGCGATGGATATGAGGAGGAAATCGTAGTGCTACTGGAGAAGAATGAAGACCTGAAGAAGAAGCTAGGAGTATTCATGGGAGACCCCGCGCCAGGAGGATATGACGACCATCCCAAGGACTACATCATCATCGACGACACCGACTCCAACCCCGACAGTAGTGATGATGATTACTAAGACGAAGCTGGAGCGGATATCATGGAGTCTTCCACCGATCAAAATTTCTAGTTGACCACCATATTATCAGTAGTATTCCTCCATGTATATAGTAGTAGTCCGAGTATTTTGTACCGGTAGCTAGATCGTCTGTATACCCTTGTTTGAATTGAGTGGTGTGATATGAATGTGTTTGTCTCATGTGCATATGGGTAGTGTTTTATCTTTAGACATCATTCTATTCTAATCTCTTCCCTCTAAACCCATCAGATGCCTCCAAGATGTGACCCCGGATTTGTCTTCCCACCGAAGCTCACTCAGTTGATCCAACAACATAATGCCTTGATGCAGCTACTAGTTCAGAACCAAGGCAACAACAACAACAACAACCCACCGCCACCACCTCCAGTTGACAACTTAGCCCATTTTCTAAGGCTGAATCCGCCGGTGTTTTCCAGTAGCACCGAGCTGATTGTTGCTGATGACTGGCTACGCAGGATTGGAAGGGAGTTGACCACCGCAGGTTGCACAGATGCTGAGAAGGTGCGCTTTGCCGCACACCAACTAGATGGACCCGCAGCCTCATGGTGGGAGAATTACACAACCACGTTCCCCATAGCCAATGTCACATGGGATCAGTTTCAGCAAGCGTTCTGCACAGCCCATGTCTCAACTGGAGCTATGAGCATGAAGAAGCGTGAGTTTCGCAACTTACGCCAAGGAAATTGTACTGTGGGGCAGTACATGGATGAGTTTAGTAAGTTAGCTTGTTATGCCCCAGATGATGTGGCCACAGATGCCGCGAAGCAGGAGAAGTTTATGGAAGGGCTGAATGATGAGCTGAGTATGCAGTTGATGGTAGCAACATTTACTAACTACCAGGAGTTGGTAGACATGGCTCTTATGATTGAAGGGAAGCAGCAGCAGATAGAGCCGCAAAAGGAAGTATGTACAAGGGAAGTATAATTCTGGAGCTCAGCAGAAGCCTCGCTTTACCCCGAACTCGGGAGGATACACCCATAACCATGGAGGCCACACTCACAATGGAGGAAGTTCACATAACCACAATGGTCCCAAGAATGGAAATGGGAATGGAGCAAGCAGCAACCAGAATCGTTCCAACCCAGCAACACCCGCTAAGAAGGATCTGAGTCATGTTACCTATTACAAGACTGGGCACTACGCCAACGATTGTTCTGAGTTGAAGAATGGCAATGGAAATGGAAGCTCTGGGAAGAAGCCCAATCCCTTCACCAGAGGTCAGGTGAACCACATCAACGTGGAAGAGGTTGAAGATGAACCTGACGCAGTGATTGGTAAGTTTTTGGTTAAGTCATTTACCGCTCTTGTTCTTTTTGATACTGGTGCATCGCATTCATACATATCAAGGGGATTTGTGGACAAGTTTAAATTGCCAACCCTAGCCCTTAGGTCACCCATGTTAGTAAGCTCGCCAGGAGCAGAGTATATGACCAGCCGATGGTGTGATCAGTTACCCTTAACCATTGGTAGCCATGTTTTCCCCTCAGACCTAATAATTTTGGGGTCACAAGGATTGGACATAATACTAGGCATGGACTGGCTATCAAAGTATGGAGGGAACATTGATTGTGCTAGTAAGTCGATACTTCTCACCACCCCTGAGGGAAAAAGGATTAAGTATGTATCTCGGCATGCGCCGAAAAGGACCCAAGTGAATGCCCTCTCAGGAGTTGTTCAGGAGGAAGTGCTTGTAGTGAAGGATTACCCGGATGTATTTCCAGAAGAACTACCGGGCATGCCGCCGGATCGAGACATTGAGTTTTTGATAGAGCTGTTGCCAGGCACCGGACTGATATCAAAGAGGCCCTACCGGATGCCCGCAAATGATTTGGAGGAAATTAAGAAGCAGATTAAGGAGTTATTGGAGAAAGTTTATATTCGACGAAGTTCGTCACCGTGGGGAACCCCAGTGCTCTTGGTTGAGAAGAAGGATGGATCTTTGAGAATGGTTGTTGATTATCGTGCATTGAATGAAGTGACGATCAAGAACAAGTACCCACTACCGATGATCAGCGATTTGTTTGACCAGCTGCAAGGAGCTAAAGTATTTTCCAAGATCGATCTACGATCAGGATACCACTAGCTGAAGATCCGAGAACATGATATACCTAAGACTGCTTCACCACAAGGTACGGGCTATATGAGTACACGGTCATGTCATTTGGATTGACTAATGCCCCCGCCAATTTCATGAGTATGATGAATAAGGTGTTCATGGAGTTTTTGGATAAATTTGTTGTGGTGTTTGATACGTCTCCAACGTATCTATAATTTTTTATTGTTCCATGCTATATTATATTCTGTTTTGGATGTTTAAAGGGCTTTATTATACACTTTTATATTATTTTTGGGACTAACCTATTAACCGGAGGCCCAGCCCAAATTGCTGTTTTTTGCGTATTTCAGAGTTTCGCAGAAAAAGAATATCAAACGGAGTCCAAACGGAATGAAACCTTCGGGAACGTGATTTTTGGAACAAACGTGATCCAGAGGACTTGGAGTCCACGTCAAGAAATCAACCAGGAGAGCACGAGGCAGGGGGGCGCGCCTACCTCCCCTGGGCGCGTCCTCCACCCTCATGGGGCCCACGTTGCTCCACCGACGTACTTCTTCCTCCTATATATACCTACGTACCCCCAAACCATCAGAGGCATCCACGAAAACCTAATTCCACCATCGCAACCTTCTGTACCCATGAGATCCCATCTTGGGGCCTTTTCCGGCGTCCTGCCGGAGGGGGCATTAATCACGGAGGGCTTCTACATCAACACCATAGCCTCTCCGATGATGTGTGAGTAGTTTACCTCAGACCTTCGGGTCCATAGTTATTAGCTAGATGGCTTCTTCTCTCTCTTTGTATCTCAATACAATGTTCTCCACGATTCTCGTGCAGATCTATTTGATGTAATCTTCTTTTGCGGTGTGTTTGTTGAGACCGATGAATTGTGGGTTTATGATCAAGATTATCTATGAACAATATTTGAATCTCCTCTGAATTCTTTTATGTATGATTGGTTATCTTTGAAAGTCTCTTCGAATTATCAATTTGGTTTGGCCTACTAGATTGATCTTTCTTGCAATGGGAGAAGTGCTTAGCTTTGGGTTCAATCTTGCGGTGTCCTTTCCCAGTGACAGCAGGGGCAGCAAGGCACGTATTGTATTGTTGCCATCGAGGATAACAAGATGGGGTTTATATCATATTGCATGAGTTTATCCCTCTACATCATGTCATCTTACTTAAAGCATTACTCTGTTCTTATGAACTTAATACTCTAGATGCATGCTGGATAGCGGTCAATGTGTGGAGTAGTAGTAGTAGATGGAGAATCGTTTCGGTCTACTTGTCACGGACGTGATGCCTATATACATGATCATACCTAGATATTCTCATAACTATGCTCAATTCTATCAATTGCTTGACAGTAATTTGTTCACCCACCGTAATACTTATGCTCTTGAGAGAAGCCACTAGTGAAACCTATGGCCCCCGGGTCTATTTTTCATCATATTAATCTTCCAACACTTAGCTATTTTTATTGCCTTTTATTTTACTTTGCATCTTTATCATAAAAATACCAAAAATATTATCTTATCATATCTATAATATCTCACTCTCGTAAGTGACCGTGAAGGGATTGACAACCCCTTTATCGCGTTGGTTACGCGGTTCTTATTTGTTTGTGTAGGTGCGTGGGACTCGAGCGTGGTCTCCAACTGGATTGATACCTTGGTTCTCAAAAACTGACGGAAATACTTACGCTACTTTACTGCATCACCCTTTCCTCTTCAAGGGAAAACCAACGCAGTGCTCAAGAGGTAGCAAGAAGGATTTCTGGCGCCGTTGCCGGGGAGTCTACGCACAAGTCAAGACATACCAAGTACCCATCACAAACCCTTATCCCTCGCATTACATTATTTGCCATTTTCCTTTCGTTTTCCTCTCCCCCACTTCACCCTTGCCGTTTTATTCGCCCTCTCCTTTCTGTTCCTTCTTTTCTCGTGTTCTTTGAGTTTGCCGTTATGTCTGAAATTGGGGAAATTGTTGTTGATATGGACAATAATAATAACGTGGAAAATTCTAATGCTCTTGCTGAAGAACCCCCTATCTTACATATAAAAAAAATTCCGAATCGGTAGTGGTAATTTTATTGGAAAAGGGGTTATTCAAGATTTCTTTACTTGTGCCGGTGCTTTGCCTTCTATGGGTAGTTCTATTCTTCATAGAACTAGCAGTCTTGCGGACGCTATCGCCATGCTTGTAGTTGAACTTGAAAGGCAATTTATGCACTT
This sequence comes from Aegilops tauschii subsp. strangulata, assembly GCF_002575655.3. Lineage (NCBI taxonomy): Eukaryota > Viridiplantae > Streptophyta > Magnoliopsida > Poales > Poaceae > Aegilops > Aegilops tauschii. The sequence continues at coordinate 204,818,062 of NC_053036.3, read as the reverse complement.
GCACCCTTGCATACAAAGGATTTTCCTAGAATTTTCTAATATTGAGCATTCTTCTGTTAAGCGTGCCGCTACTATCTTTTTGGCTCATGAGTGCAGATTTATAATAAAAGAGGCCAAAGAAATCTTTGCACACTATAGGGTGGACGCTGGCCGTCCTCCCATAGAGGCTATTCTCTTTGATCAAGATGAAATAATGCGTTTTCAATCTCTAGACTATGTTGCTTTTAATGAAAACCTTAGAAAAAGGGTTCCTACCAATGTTCTAGTTGATAGAATTTCTGAACTTAATAATGATTTTGCTATTCAAAATAATGAGCTAGGATACTCTCTCGAGTATAGGCTTACAAAATTCTGTCAAAAGAATGCTTATAATGATGAATTTGTTGTGCAATACGAAGGGCCAAAGGAGGGACCTATACCTCCCAAGGTTGATCTTGGGGACTTCTGTCCCATTAAATTTAGCCCTTTTGATTAATTTTTCTTGCCTCAAAGAAAACTTGCTGCTGAACATAGAGAATATGAAATGAGTTTTCATGATCTATCCTATTATTATGGCAATACCTAGATCTATCCTTGCTTTTATGCCTAGCTAGGGCCGTTAAACGATAGCGCTTGTTAGGAGGCAACCCAATTTTATTTTTAGTTTTTTAGTTTTTCTTCTGTTTTAGGAATAAATATTTGATCTAGCCTCTGGTTAGATTTGTTTTTATGTTTTAATTAGTGTTTGTGCCAAGTTAAACCTATAGGATCTTCTTGGATGATAGTTATTTGATCTTGCTGAAAATTCCAGAAACTTTCTGTTCACGAAAACAATTGTTAAAAATCACCAGAACGTGATAAAATACTGATTCCAATTGAAGCAGATCAATAAACAAATTTCCTAGGTCTTCCTATTTTGGTATATTTTTCTGAGTTCCAGAAGTTTGCGTTAGTTACAGATTACTACAGACTGTTCTGTTTTTGACAGATTCTGTTTTTCGTGTGTTGTTTGCTTATTTTGATGAATCTATGGCTAGTAAAAGAGTTTATAAACCATAGAGAAGTTGGAATACAGTAGGTTTAACACCAATATAAATAAAGAATGAGTTCAATACAGTACCTTTAAGTGGTGTTTTGTTTTTCTTTCACTAACGGAGTTCACGAGATTTTCTGCTAAGTTTTGTGTTGTGAAGTTTTCAAGTTTTGGGTAAAAGATTTGATGGATTATGGAACAAGGAGTGGCAAGAGCCTAAGCTTGGGGATGTCCATGGCACCCCAAGATAATCTAAGGACACCAAAAAGCCAAAGCTTGGGGATGCCCAGGAAGGCATCCCCTCTTTCGTCTACTTCCATCGGTAACTTTACTTGGAGCTATATTTTTATTCACCACATGATATGTGTTTTGCTTGGAGCGTCTTGTATGATTTGAGTCTTTGCTTTTTAGTTTACCACAATCATCCTTGCTGTACACACCTTTTGAGAGAGACACAAATAATTCGGAATTTGTTAGAATACTCTATGTGCTTCACTTATATTTTTTTGAGCTATATAGTTTTTGCTCTAGTGCTTCAATTATATCTTTTAGAGCACGACGGTGGATTTGTTTTATAGAAACTATTGTTCTCTCATGCTTCACTTATATTATTTTGAGAGTCTTAAAATAGCATGGCAATTTGCTTTAATTATAATATCATGAGAAATTTTGATGCTTGATAATTGTTTTGAGATATAAAGGTGGTAACATCATAGTTGTGCTAGTTGAGTAATTGTGAAATTGATAAATACTTGTGTTGGAGTTTGTGATTCCCGTAGCATGCACGTATGGTGAACCGTTATGTAAAGAAGTCGGAGCATGAGGTATTTATTGATTGTCATCCTTTGTGTGGCGGTCGGGATCGCGCGATGGTTAACTCCTACCAACCCTTCCCCTAGGAGCATGCGTAGTAGTACTTTGCTTCGAGGGCTAATAAATTTTTGCAATAAGTATATGAGTTCTTTATGACTAATGTGAGTCCATGGATTATACGCACACTTACCTTTCCGCAATTTTCTAGCCTCTTCGGTACCATGCATTGACCTTTCTCACCTTGAGAGTTGGTGCAAACTTCGTCGGTGCATCCAAACCCCGTGATATGATACGCTCTATCACACATAAACCTCCTTATACCTTCCTCAAAACAGCCACCATACCTACCTATTATGGCATTTCCATAGCCATTCCAAGATATATTGCCATGCAACTTTCCACCATTTCGTTTATCATGACACGCTCCATCATTGTCATATTGCTTTGCATGATCATGTAGTTGACATCGTATTTGTGGCAAAGCCACCGTTTATAATTCTTTCATACATGTCGCTCTTGATTCATTGCATATCCTGGTACACCACCGGAGGCATTCACATAGAGTCATATCTTGTTCTAAGTATTGAGTTGTAATTCATGAGTTGTAAGTAAATAAAAGTGTGATGATCATCATTATTAGAGCATTGTCCCAAGTGAGGAAAGGATGATGGAGACTATGATTCCCCCACAAGTCGGGATGAGACTCCAGACTAAATAAAAAAAAAGAGGCCATGAAGAAAAAAACGAAAAGGCCCAAAAGAAAAAAAAGAAAAAAAGAGAGAAAAAGAGAGAAGGGACAATGTTACTATCCTTTTACCACACTTGTGCTTCAAAGTAGCACCATGATCTTCATGATAGAGAGTCTCTCATTTTTTCACTTTCATATACTAGTGGGAAATTTCATTATGGAACTTGGCTTGTATATTCCAATGATAGGCTTCCTCAAATGCCCGAGGTCTTCGTGAGCAAGCAAGTTGGATGCACACCCACTTAGTTTCTTTTGTTTGAGCTTTCATACACTTATAGCTCTAGTGCATCCGTTCCATGGCAATCCCTACTCCTTGCATTGACATCAATTGATGGGCATCTCCATAGCCCGTTGATTAGCCTCGTCGATGTGAGACTTTCTCCTTTTTTGTCTTCCCACATAACCCCTATCATTATACCTTATTCCACCATAGTGCTATATCCATGGCTTGCGCTCATGTATTGCGTAAAAGTTGAAAAGGCTGAAGTGCGTTAAAAAGTATGAACCAATTGCTTGGCTAAAACCGGGGTTGTACATGATATGAATATTTTGTGCGGGGAAGATGGAGCATAGCCAGACTATATGATTTTGTAGGGATAACTTGCTTTGGCTATGTTATTTTGATAAGACATAATTGCTTGGTTAGCATGCTTGAAGTATTATTGTTTTTATGTCAACATCAAACTTTTATCTTGAATCATATCGAATCTAAACATTCGTGCCACAATAAGAAGAATTACATTGAAATTATGCTAAGTAGCATTCCACATCAAAATTTCTGTTTTTATCATTTACCTACTCGAGGACGAGCAGGAATTAAGCTTGGGGATGCTTGATACGTCTCCAACGTATCTATAGTTTTTGATTGTTCCATGCTATATTATATTCAGTTTTGGATGTTTAAAGGGCTTTATTATACACTTTTATATTATTTTTGGGACTAACCTATTAACCGGAGGCCCAACCCAAATTGCTGTTTTTTGCCTATTTCAGAGTTTCGCAGAAAAAGAATATCAAACGGAGTCCAAACGGAATGAGACCTTTGGGAACGTGATTTTCGGAACAAACGTGATCCATAGGACTTGGAGTCCACGTCAAGAAATCAACAAGGAGAGCACGAGTCAGGGAAGCGCCTACCTCCCCTGGGCGCGCCCTCCACCCTCGTGGGGCCCATGTTGCTCCACCGACGTACTTCTTCCTCCTATATATACCTACGTACCCCCAAACCATCAGAGGCATCCACGAAAACCTAATTCCACCGCCGCAACCTTTTGTACCCGTGAGATCCCATATTGGGGACTTTTCCGGTGTCTTGCCGGAGGGGGCATTGATCACGGAGGGCTTCTACATCAACACCATAGCCTCTCCGATGATGTGCGAGTAGTTTACCTCAGACATTCGGGTCCATAGTTATTAGCTAGATGGCTTCTTTCTCTCTTTGGATCTCAATACAAAGTTCTCCACGATTCTCGTGGAGATATATTTGACGTAATCTTCTTTTGCGGTGTGTTTGTTGAGACCGATGAATTGTGGGTTTATGATCAAGATTATCTATGAACAATATTTGAATCTCCTCTGAATTCTTTTATGTATGATTGGTTATCTTTGCAAGTCTCTTCAAATTATCAGTTTGGTTTGGCCTACTAGATTGATCTTTCTTGCAATGGGAGAAGTGCTTAGCTTTGGGTTCAATCTTGTGGTGTCCTTTCCCAGTGACAGCAGGGGCAGCAAGGCACGTATTGTATTGTTGCCATCGAGGATAACAAGATGGGGTTTATATCATATTGCATGAGTTTATCCCTCTACATCATGTCATCTTACTTAAAGCATTACTCTGTTCTTATGAACTTAATACTCTAGATGCATGCTGGATAGCGGTCGATGTGTGGAGTAATAGTAGTAGATGGAGAATCGTTTTGGTCTACTTGTCACAGACGTGATGCCTATATACATGATCATACCTAGATATTCTCATAACTATGCTCAATTCTATCAATTGCTCGACAGTAATTTGTTCACCCACCGTAATACTTATGCTCTTGAGAGAAGCCACTAGTGAAACCTATGGCCCCCGGGTCTATTTTCCATCATATTAATCTTCCAACACTTAGCTATTTTTATTTCCTTTTATTTTACTTTGGATCTTTATCATAAAAATACCAAAAATATTATCTTATCATATCTATCAGATCTCACTCTCGTAAGTGACCGTGAAGGGATTGACAACCCCTTTATTGCGTTGGTTGCAAGGTTCTTATTTGTTTGTGTAGGTGCGTGGGACTCGAGCGTGGTCTCCTACTGGATTGATACCTTTGTTCTCAAAAACTGAGGGAAATACTTACGCTACTTTACTGCATCACCCTTTCCTCTTCAAGGGAAAACCAACGCAGTGCTCAAGAGGTAGCAGTGTTCATTGATGATATTTTGGTATACTCGAAGAATGAAGAGGAGCACAAGGAGCATTTGCGTTTAGTTCTCGAGAAGCTCAGGGAACATCAGCTATATGCCAAGTTCAGCAAATCTGAGTTTTGGTTGAAGGAAGTTGGATTCCTTGGACATGTTATATCAGGAGAGGGTATGGCAGTAGACCCTACCAAGTTTCAATCAGTCACTGATTGGTTGTCACCCACATCAGTAGGGGAGATCCACAGTTTTCTTGGACTCGCGGGATATTATCGGAGATTCATTGAGAATTTTCCAAAATTGCGAAGCCTATGACAGAGTTGCTGAAGAAGGACACTAAGTTGAAATGGACAGATGAATGTGAGGCTAGTTTTCCGGAGTTGAAGAAACATTTGGTTACAACCCCAGTGCTAATTCTTCCGGATATACGCAAGGATTTCCAAGTGTATTGCGATGCTTCTCGTCAAGGACATGGATGTGTACTTTTGCAGGACAGAAGAGTTGTTTCATATGCCTCACGTCAGCTTCGATCGCATCATTTGAATTATGACCGTAGTGCATGCGCTTAAGATCTGGAGACATTTTCTTATTGGAAAGCGCTGCGATGTGTACACGGATCACAAGAGTTTGAAGTACATTTTTACCCAGAAGGAGCTGAATCTCAGGCAAAGGAGATGGTTGGAGGTTATAAAGGATTATGATATGAAGTTGCATTCTCATCCAGGAAAGGCCAATGTCGTAGCAGACGCTTTGAGCCGGAAGAGTTATGTCAATACCCTCGTAAGCGGAGGATTACCGCAGGAGTTAGTTGACGATCTCAAGGAACTTCGTTTGGAGATAGTTCCAAGAGGTTTTGTTGCAGCAATGGAAGTTTAATCTACATTATTGGGAAAGATTCGAGAAGCTCAGAAGGATGATAAGGAGATTGCTGAGATAAAGGAGAAGATGAGCAAAGGAAAAGCCAAAGGTTTTCGTGAGGATGAGCATGAAACTTTATGGTTTGAGGATCGTGTTTATGTGCCCAATAATGCGGAGATCAGGAAGTTAATACTTCAGAGGCTCATGATTCACCCTACTCGATACACCCCGGAAACAAGATGTATTTGGATTTGAAGGAGCATTTCTGGTGGAATGGTATGAAGAAGGCTATTGCCGAGTATGTAGCCGTGTGTGATGGATGTCAGAGAGTGAAGGCAGAACATCAGAAGCCAGCAGGATTACTTCAACCTATGCCGATACCCGAATGGAAGTGGGACAAGCTTGGCATGGATTTTATCACATGGTTACCCAGGACCCGATTAGGGTATGATTCTATCTGGGTAGTAGTCGATCGCTTGACTAAAGTGGCTCACTTTAACCCAGTGAAAACCACCTATACGAGCGCAAAGTTGGCCAAGATATATATGACCAGGATCGTATGTCTGCATGGAGTTCCGAGGACCATCGTATCAGATAGAGGAACACAATTTACCTCAAAGTTTTGGAATCAGTTGCTCCAGACTTTGGGTACTAGGCTAGAGTTCAGTACAACCTTTCATCCGCAGACAGATGGACAGACCGAGAGAGTCAATCAGATTCTGGAGGACATGTTGAGAGCCTGTGCATTAGATTATGGATCTAGTTGGGATGATAATTTACCTTAAGCAGAGTTCTCGTACAACAACAATTATCAAGCTAGTTTGAAGATGGCACCTTTCGAAGCTTTATATGGGAGAAGGTGCAGGACACCGTTGATGTGGGATGAAGTTGGAGACCGCTAGTTGTTTGGACCGGATCTGATCAAGGAGTCCGAAGAGAAGGTTAAGTTGATTCGCGATCGACTAAAGGTAGCTCAGTCCAGGCAGAAGAGTTATGCCAATACAAAACACAAGGAGGTAGTCTATGAAATTGGAGACAGAGCATATCTTCGTGTGTCACCTCTACGAGGAGTTAAATGATTTGGAGTTGAGGGAAAGTTAGCCCCGAGATTTGTAGGACCATACCGAGTTTTGGAGCGTATGGGAGAAGTGGGCTACAAGTTGGAATTACCCGAAGGACTATCAGGATTTCATGATGTGTTTCACGTTTCCCAGTTGAAGAAGTGCCATGCTGAGATGGCCGATATTCCTCTGAGAGATACAGTGCCCTTGGAAGCAATTCAGTTGGATAGTGATCTGACCTACGAGGAGAAACCCGTCAAGATTCTCGAGTTTGCTAGCCGAGTTACGCGCAGCAAGGTTATTAAGTTTTGCAAAGTTCAGTGGAGCCACCAGACCGAGGATGAAGCCACCTGGGAACGAGAGGAAGATCTACGGAAGGACCACCCACACCTATTTTCTAGCCAACCCGAATCTCGAGGGCGAGATTCATCTTAAGGGGGGTAGGTTTGTAACATCCCAATTTTCAATTATGATGTTATACATAGGTCATCATATGCATATCATATTTTATTTGCATTTTGGTTGTGATCCAAGAAATCTTAAGCAACTCAAGGACCCAAGGAGAGAGTTGGCGATTTCATTTATTTTCATATTTGAATTTTTCTCAAATTTGAAAAGAGGATCAATTTCGTTTTAATGCTTTTCTCTCCAAATATTTCTAATATTAAAAATAAAAGAGAGAAGATAATATGACTTCTTCAAAAAGAGAGGAATAATGGAGGAAATTTTTTAAAATCAAATATATAATTTATTTGGAATTTATTTGAATTAGAAAAATATGCATTTTTGAAAATTGCATCTTAGGCGAGAAAAATGTTCAGTGTGTTCTAAATATTTTATTTAGACGGCGAAAATTGTTTTTGGCATTTTTAGAAATTTATTTTATTTTATTTTATTAGGATTTTTCTTTGGCGGAAATTATTTAAAAAAAATTCTCTTCGGGTCGACCGAACTGGGCCGCGCCCAGCCCAGCCGGCCCAGCAGGCCACCGCCGTCCTCCCCGCGCGGGAACCGCCCCGCCGCCGCCAGCCGTGTCCGGCTCGGGCACGCCTCCCGAGGACGGTGCCCCCTCGCCCAAGCCACCCCGCCGCCACCTCGCCCCCCTCTTTATAAGGCCCCGCCCCGGCCCCCTCTCCTCCCAAGCCAGCGTCGCCGCAGCCCCGCGCCGCTGCCGCCGGGCCGTCGCCCAACCCCGTGACCCCGCCGCCGAGCCGCAGCCTCGCCGGATCTCACCGCCGCCGGTCTTTTTCGACGAACCGGTAAAAACCGTCGCCGATGCCCGGTTTTTTTTCTGGTTTTCGTTTGGATCGGTTAGATCGATTTTTTTTTCGGTTTTGCTATTTATCGGACGTTCACTCGAACGCCTCTATTCGCGAACGCGTTCATTCGTTCATCTCTGATAAGGAGCGTTCGTTCGTTATTCTTTTTCTTTTTATTTTACTTTCGGCCAGGGACCTATCGGCGATTATTTTTATCACAAATTAGCCCCTGATCTTCAAGCGCTCGCAACTTTTTGCTCGTTTATCCAAATCCAGTGAAACCAACGCCAAAATCTTCGTTTCGAACCCCTCTTTCAAGTTAATCAACTTGAACATGGTTTTGACAAATTAAAATTTGGTTGCAAGCAGATTTGATTTCGAACTTCTTTTGATCGTAGTTTGAGTTTCGTAGCTCCGATTTGATTGATTCTTTTTGCAAATCAAAGCTCTTCAGTTGAACTTTCAGTTTGGACTTTCTCATCTGAGTTTTACCCTTGAATCTATGCTTGAGTGCTTATGTATGCTATTGTTTGTTTGCGATAGAATTTCCGGAGTGCAAAGCGTGCTACTATGAGTCTCTAGGGTTTGCAGATCGTCAGCAAGGCAAGTAACACTTTGATCATATCCCTTATTACCCAGTTTTTATGCATTAGTTTCAACCCTCAAACATTGCATGAGTAGGATTTGATAACATGTGGGTATTGGGAAGTAGATGATGAGGTAGTACCTATTTGCCCTTTATACTAATCATGGTTAGCCGTGTCCCCGGTTATGGACATCTTGAGTATCTGGTGCTTGAATTATTATGATGATATCGTCACTCTTAATTAATTTGTTGTGTTATTGTTTATTAATTTGGGATTGAGATGGGGTTTCCATTCTCAATGTTTATCAACCAACTTTGTAGTTAAATAAATTGTATTCCTTTGTAGTAGGGAAAAATTGGCTTTTCGCAAAAACATGATAACCGTAGAGCCTCCACCAGCCATATATGCATATAGTTAGAGCTATTACATGTTCATTGCTCTACAGTGTTATTTTGCCAGCATATTCCATGTGCTGATCCGTTTTGGGCTGCAACGTATTATGTTGCAGACTTTTCAGACGAAGAGTAAGGTGCGCTAGGTCGTTGTCGTGCACTCAGCTATGCCGTTGGAGTTGATGAATTCATTTACCTTCGATGCTTCCGCAGTTATCTTATTTAGATGGCCTTAAGCCATATTATTGTAATAAGTTCTCTTTTGAGACATTCGATGTAATAAGTGTGTGATTGCACTCTGTTATAAATCCTTCAAGTACTGTGTGTGTCAGCATTACCGATCCAGGGATGACACTTATGCACAGAGATTTGACCGTTTGAGATCGGATCGCTACACCCATTGATGTTACGGCCCGTAGAAGGCCCATTGTTTCTACGGCCCGTAGAAGGCCCATTGTTTCTATGGCCCATAGAAGGCCCATTATTTCTACGGCCCGTAGAAGGCCCATGGTAACTACAGTAAATATGTAGCCCATGGTTATTGTGGCCTAGTTTAGAAAAAATAGGTTGTCGCGGCCACTAGCAAACCGCAGAAAAAGAACTGCACTGACTACAAGCAAACAAATAAACAAGACAACAAGGAAATAAATAAGTAAGCAACTTACACTAGGCTATCATGGCTACACATATTACATCCACTGGGCATCAAAGTTCGCCACCAGTGCAAATATAGGGAACAAAGCAGCATATCATATACACTGGTTGTCGAAGTTGGCGACCAGTGCAAATAAACGCCGCAGCAAAACAAGTCCAGAACTGAAACCACTTCAGAAGAGCTGAAGAAACAATATCCTGGGTACCCATAATGCTGGCAAGATGCTTAGCAAGCTTATTAACTTTCTCTTGTTTGGTGCTTAAATCCTCCAGCGCTTGCTATTGCACCAGAAAGTATGCATCTGAGTTCTGCAGGGACTTCCTCAGTCCTTCAGCTTCATGTCGCAGCACATCTGATCGATGTCTTTCAACTTGAAGTTGAGACTCAAGAAGACGAACTGATTTAGGCAGCGAGTTCGAAGAGCTTGTGCCAGCAGTAGTGGCCAGTAACTCGAACACTACATCAAGATAGGACTTTTGGGTTGTCTCACTGTCGCCAAGATAGTTTTTATCAACTTTCTACGAGACCAACAGGGATGTCTCACTATCTTGAACCTTATCTGCATTACTTCCTTTACCATTGCATAACGGGGTACTCTTCTCCAATATTTTGTCCGCATTCTAAAAGAGAAACAAGCAGACACATCACAGGTTTACCATGTTGTATATGAAACTCATTTTGGTAAATCAGTTCAGTAGTAAAGTGGACAGGATAACAACATGAAACAAACATATATCTATGTACCATGTTCACTGCATGGTCTATATCATTCTAGTTTTTGTTGCCAAATCAAGATAGAGACACAGTTCAAATAATATTTGTTCAAGACAAAGCAGAATAGACAGAATATAAGTGTGGGAAACTACAGAGGAATAACAACACTTGTAATGTGCATGACATGAGAACATAACTGTTTATTCAACTAAAACTGAAATCAACATAGAGCAAGTTACAACAGCAAACCAGTTAAAGAAACATGTTTAAATCATACCTGTTGCACCATTGGAGTTTCAATTACATCCTTCAAATTTGAAAATAGTTGGTATTAGTAAATACAGTGATGCAAGAGTAAAGGAGTATGAACCATAGACACAGAACCTGACCTGAGAACAATTCTTCTTCTGCTTTAAGCGTTGAGTTGGGATTTGGAGTGGTGGTCCTCGTGCTTTGGGCACTGCAGTTCCCTTACTAACTGCTCATGTTTGGGTGCTCTGTGGTGGAGACAGTGCTGTGTTAACTGGAACTGGGTTACTATCTGCTTGGGTTGGGGTTAGAAGGGGTGTAGCTGGTTCTCTGTCCAACTGGGTAGGGGTACAATCTGCGAGAGTTTGGGTTATGTGTGGTGGGGCTGGTTCTTGGGCAAGTACAACCGTGGTTCTATCTGCATCGACTGGTAGCACTATCTTTTCTGAAGACCGTGTTGTTACTCCCTTAGATACTGCCATCACCCTCTCCAATTCAAATGGCTGATAAACAAGAAAAGTAATTGAATGTACATCCATTGTATGATAGACAGGTGCAATGGATAGTGGGGAATAAAACAGGGCATGAAATAATTCATATTTATGTTGTCTAACCAAACATGATAGCATGACACAATTTCACATATATGATGGCTAACTAAACAGGATAGCATGACACAATTTCACATATATGATGGCTAACTAAAAAGGATGGAAAGACATAGTTCAAAATATGATGACTATGTAAACAGGATGACATGATATAACTATATAATGTATTTATTAAATAGGTTGGCATGCTATAATTCACATACATGCCGCCTATGGAAACATGATAGCATGATATAATTCACGGATAAAATGACATAATTCAAAATATGATGACTGTAAACACTAGACAAGATGAGATGCTATAACTATATGATGTCTTTATTAAATGGGTTGGAATGCCATAATTCAGATAGATACAGTCTATGTAAACATGATGGCATGATATAATTCAAATATATGATTTATATACTAAGCAATTAAGCAGATGGCAATTGCATATATGATGTAAAAACTAAGCAATGCAAGACAACATGCATGACATGAGTAATATAACCCTGCCAAGTTTGAGCATAGACCTCAGGGGGGAAATAGGACTGGTCATCAGTCTCTGAATCCTCCTCTGAGGAGCTATCTGTAACCAGCAAGATGTCTGCTTCAGCAGGTAGCATTGTCTGCTCTGAATACCTTGTTTTCACTCCAGATACTTCCATCACCGCTTCAAATGGCTGATGCACAGGAAGAGTAGTTGAATATACAAACGTTGTCGACAAATGGAACACGTAATACAAAAAAAAGGATAGCATGATATAATTCACATATATGATGATTGGCTAAGCAACATGGCATTGCATAATTCATATATATATATATATATATATATATAATGCCTTGCAACAAGATAGCATTGCATAATTCACATATATAATGTCTTACAACAAGATGGCATTGTATAATTCACAGATATGGTAATTAGACACTAAACATGTGGCATTCACACAAAGCATGTCTAAACTAATCAAATAACATAGCAATGCAAGACACCATACACACGATATGAGCAACATAACCCTGCCAAGTTAGAGCATACACCTCGGGGGGGATAGGACTGGTCATCTGTCTCTGAATCCTCCTCTGAGGAGCTATCCGTAACCAGCGAGATATGTGCTTCGTCAGATAGCATTGTCTGCTCTGAAGACCTTGTTTTCACTCCAGAATTTTCCATCATCGTGTCAAATGGATGATGCACACGAAGAGTAGTTGAATGTACTAACATTGTTGACAAATGTAATACGTAATGAAAAAATCGATGGCCTGATATAATTCACATATAAGATGACTGGCCAAGCAGGATGGCATTGCAAAATTCACATATATGATGCCTGGCTAAACAAGATGGCGTTGCATAATTCACATATACGATAAAGAAACTAAACAGATGGCATTCACACAAAGCATGTCTAAACTAAGGAGATGACATATTTGATGTATAAAGTAAGCAATGCAAGGCACCATATGCATGATTTTACCAACATTTGCATGCCAAGTTAGAGCGAAGACCTCAGGGGGTAAATAGGAGTGGTCTTCTCCTTCTGAATCCCCCTTAGAACAGTTATCTTCCTCTTGATTACAATCTGAAATGTGTGGAGGGGGGCTGCCTTTGCGCCCACCATGGAGCGACGTCTGCATGAAATTTTATTGCCACGCAAGGCTCATCTCTTTTGCTCTACATGTTCAGTTCCATTGTGTACAATAACCGACATGCATAGGAATAAAACATAGTGAGATTATGTAAGGAGTGCATGCAGAATACCAGAGTGATGGTAGCAACCTGTGGATAGACCCAAAACCAATGATAGCAGGCAGATAATGGCTTCAGTTAAAAAATACAGATGATGGCTTCTTTACTGTTTGTTTTCCACCCAACATGAAACTCATAGTAGACACCAGAGATTAACCAGATGGTAGATAGATACTATTGATTGTGGCCCCGATATGTACCCCACAACCATTTAAAAACTCAAGTTTGAGCATTAGTTTGGAGCTGACTCAGAGTCTAATCGGTGAACAGGATGATAAAGTAGCACGTAATATTAAGCGATGCATAACGTAAGGAGACACGAAAGAGTGCAACCTCTCTTGCGGACCCGTGTAGTCCTTGAGGTCATCTGCTCGGTTGATGATGGCAATGCAGTTGTTGTGGCTACCGCCGGCGGGGAAGAAGATCCGAGGCGGCGAAAGACAGTCTGGAGGCCGGATCCCTGCTGTGGTGGACCCTTCTATCGTTGGAGCAGCTGAGCTGGGGTGGACGCCGACGCAGCAGGAGCGGGACAAACCACACAAGGTTTTCTTTGACAACTATTTGTAAGAGAAGTAATTCTGTAAGGGCTCATTTGAATTGGTGGATTCTAAAAACGCAGGGATAGGAAATACACATTAATAGGATAGGAATGCACGTGCAAAATAGAGAATTTAAAAACACATGATTTCTGCCAATCTGGGTGTTTGGTTCACAAGAATTGGAAGATTACAAGATGCAAAGAAGCATGGTGAGATTAAGTCAAACCACAAGAAAATGTACGATTATAATGCTATTATGCTACTATATCTTAGTCTTGTGCTTCATGAATAGGAATTTGAAAAGGAGGACAAGTGGATATTAAAATTCCTATGGTTTTTCTTTCAATGAGACACTAAAGGAACAAATCCTACAGTTTTCCTTTGCTCCATTCCTTTGAACCAAATGCATGAATAGTAGTACCATAGGAAACTTCCCAATTCCTATGTTTTTCCTTCACTTCTCCTTTCAAGCACTGGCAATTCTAGTAGGCAGGCATGAGCAGGGAAAAGCCTACACTGAAAAAATGTTTTTGTGCTACTTCTACTACTTTGGACCCATGCCACTGCCCTACTAGCTCAACTCCCAGGCCCATATACAAATGCACAGCTCAAACGCGCAGAGATAAATAATGATGGCGTTCAAGAGAGTCCGTCACAGATAGTTAAGTTGCCTGGTACCTCACTGCTTGTCATATAGTAGGAGAAACTAATTGTATTTCACGTTACTACGTGTGCTCAGTGGACAATATATATAACATGTAGATTAAAAAAGCGATGCAACAAGTGTACAACCTCTTTGGCGAAGCCATGTCGATCTCAGCATGATTGGGTTGGTCGGTGAGGATGCTCCGGCTGATTTGGCTGTCAGAGGAGCGGAAGAAGATCTTAGGCGTCTGGATATGGAGCCCGGGGTACTGCTCCATTGTGATGGAGGGTTTCGTCGTTGGAGCAGCTCTGGTGAGTTGTACGACGGCGAGGCTGAAGCAGGACAAGAGAGACAACATTAACCTGAGTGGAATTCTAATAGCATCTCCAATAGATGACGTAAAATACATAACCACAAAGTGCTAGATGTAAAATACATCAGCTGCTCATCTCTAAACTTAACTGTTGAAACTGAATTTAACTGTCAAAACTGAATTTAACCGTTGAAACTGAATTTTGCTGTCGAAACTGAACTTTGCTGTCGAAACTGAATTTTACTGTCGAAACGGAACGCACTAGTAGCAGAAAAGCAGTAGCAGCAGCAGCAGTCGCCGCGCCCGGAGCAGCAGCGCGTGCGAGAGCCGGGGCAGCTGGTTGTGTAGCAGCATCTAGGGTAGCAGCTGCAGGGGCTCGAGGGAGAGCAGGATCTGCTGCTCGTGCAGCAGCAGCGCACACAAGAGTAGAGCAGCAGCGCAAGCAAGAGCAAGAGCGATAGCAGCAGCGCAAGAAAGAGCAAGAGCGAGAGCAGCAGCGTGAGCAAGAGCAAGAGCAGACTAGGCATGGGACTGAGAGCAAGAGCAGAGCAGCAGCGCGAGCGAGAGCCAAAGCAGTAGCAGGTCCTACTGATGTGGACGTCGCCGCCGAGGGAGCGACACCGTGGAGGAAGTGGCCGACAACGCCACCGTGGATGGAGCCGCGCCATGTCGGCTCGGGACCGTGCGCCGACAGCACCGTGAGATCGAATCAAGAAGAAAATGCGGCGATTAGTGTAGAACCTCTTTGGTGGCGCCGATTAGGCCTCAACTTCATCTGAGGAAACGGTGATGATGCTGCTCTTCCGGTGGTGCAGGTGAAGACGGCGGTGTGGGAATGGAGGTGGCACGAAAGACGAGGGGAACATCGGGGCAGCTCCTTGGAGGTGGAGGACGGGGTGGCTGATCCGGCGGGATGACGAGATTTACGACGGATCCTCATCCGATGCGGTGGATGAGGGACGTCGAGGTGTTGCTGTGGATGACGTCGTCAGGGAAGAGGCTCCGGCTGGGTGGCGAACGGAGGAGGCGGAGGAGGGTGTGGGTCTTCGCAGGTTTTCGCGGCCTCGGTGTATGAATGGGTGGGCGGATGGGATGGGAGCGGGAACCATGGCTTAGGGACGCGCTTGTCCAAAATGTGGGGTAAGTTACAAAAGTACCCCCACCGATTTGAGCTAGGCGGTTCTTTGGGTTCAGGGGTATCACGGGCATTTCGCGTGTGGGGACTTTGCAGGAGGTGGGAGTTTTCGCGTGCGTTGTAATTTTGGGATAGCGAGGCGCGGGTTGAGATGGAGGGAGTTTTCGGAGCACAACGAGACAATGATATATCTTAAATATTTCGAGGTAACAAGGCGCGGGTTGAAATTTCCAGACAAGCCTAACGTGTACTGTACCAAATCAATTCGCACTTCCCTCGACGAAAAAACTAAAAGAAACCAATTCACACCACACAAGAGAGTCTAGTCCCGTGTACTGTACCAAATCAATTCGCACTACAAATGCCATTCAAAACTTTGAATTCATGTTATGTTCAATTAAAATATTTCGCTACGTGTATAATGCATGCAACCTATTACTCAAATGAACGTTTTAGTGCATTCCAAACGTATATACTACCACTTCAATATGAACTAAATTTGAATTCGTTTCTCTATTTGAATGAGATATACAATCATGATGTTGTCAAGTTAAACCATTTGAATCGTTTCTCTATTTTAATAAGATCTACAATCATCATTATTGTCAAGTTAAACCATCATTTGTATATTATGTTCACAGCACACCACGTGATTACTGTCGAGTTAGATATGAACTATGTGTATTATATGAACTCTAACTCGATTTTTTGAATCCACTTTATGTTGATTTCAAATCATAGTACATTTCAAGCTCTAGCTAGATCTACATAATCTAAACCATGTCTCATATATATAATGTGTTTATCACATAATGTATGGTGCCCCGCCGCCTATGCCTACAAGTATTTAGAAGTGAGTTGCAAATGCCAAACATTATCACAAATTCAAAAAAATGTGAGATTGTTCAATATATAGTACAGTTTAGATTGTTTGATATTTAGTTGTGAGCTGCAAACACCACACATTATCACAAATTCAAATAAAATGTGAGATTGTTCGATGTATATTATGGTTTAGATTGTTCGATATTTAGCTGTGAGTTGCAAACGCCACACATTATCACATTATGGTATAACATGTCCAAAACCACACCACGCGTATCACCGCTATATTCATGCATGCATATGTTTATAACACTATGATCTCCTATTCAAATATATGAATCCACTTTCATATCGAACTAGCAAGATGCCCATGCATTGCACGAAACATCGAGATGCATTTGTATGAGTAGTTTATCTTGTGGGAGAAAAGGATGAATGAGGGAAGGCCTTATTTGCAAATGTGGAGAGGGGTGTGGGTATCTTTTTGCAAAATTGCCATAGTTTCCTTCCTATCCGTCAGATATAAATCGGACGGCCTATATTGCAGGATGCTAGGCACACCATCATCACCAACTCTGTTTTTTATAAGAGTAGAGATTATGATCTTTGTTAGTCTCTTACACCCACACAATCCTCTAACCTTTGTAGCTAGCACTAACTTTCTCTTGTGCATGCACACGTCCTCCTCACCCCCTCCCTCCGCATTCTATCCATCGCGCACATTCGTTTGTTTCTTTAGGCCGTTCTCCCACGGTCTCCACAACTCCTTTCTCGCGCACACCGATCGATAAACCTCTCCAGTGATGTCTGCCTACCACATACACATGCACCTTCCATCTCCTCCTATCCATGCCTCATGTCTCTCATACGGTCCCACGCACGTGTAAACTCTCGCCCCTATTTTCATCGATCTCACAATCGCACACTCCTCCCCCTATCTAGCTAGTAGGCCTCTCGCACCACCTCCTAGCTCCATTCTCTCCGTCTATCCATCTCGCTGGGCCTTATTTGCCTCTAACAAATGGATGTACACCGGCCGATCTCCCGCTATACATATAGCTAGCTAGGTCATTATAACTCGTTTTCCCCACGCGCCGATCGATCTACCTCATTAGTTAGGTCTCTCCCTTCCTCCGACACACAACAATTGATCTACAGATCTAGTTAAGTCTGCTTACCAAACACATGGTCCCCCTTCATCATCCATGCATGCCTGCCGACACATATATCACGCACACGCACACACAGAAACACATCCCCACTCTTATTGATAATATTGCAGTTCTACCCTCAGTTTGTCTAGTAGGCCTCTCCCACCATGCATCTTCAAGAAGCAACTCCACCACCCATCCAGCACTCTACCTCTCTCTCCCTCCCTCTCTCTCTCTGTGTCCCAACCTATTTCCCGTCCTTCACTTATGTATGGATGTCAACCGATCTCCCTCAATACATAGCTGGCCCTCTCCTTCTCAACACATATACGAGTCGATCTACCTATCTAGTTAGGTCTCTGCCTCCCCTCCCCCCCCCCACACCGATACATCGAGCGCTCTAGTCATGTCTCCCCACCACACACAACTTGCCCTGTGCCCTCTGACGTTCCGGTAGGTCAGTCTCCCTATATCTTTGACTTCCACACACAAAATTTTGATGGCTCTCTTCATCGATCTCGCACCCACCCACTTGATCCTCTCTTCAACTCTATTGATATCTATGACCCCTCCCTCTCTTCTCGTGGATCGCCCCCTCTATATATGATATAGATAGGCCTCTATTTTACACACATTGCATGTGTCAAAATTTTGTTTGAGATATCATCGACACATATTCCCGCAAATTCTTTCACGAAATCACCCCCCAACAAAAAACACTCACGAACGCACATGCCATATGTCTAGGTTTGTATCTCTCTCTCACACACCCACGTAGGTGGGGGCGTGCACGAAGAGAAGATGTGCACGCACGGCGCACATACTCCTGTCTCTTTCCCAACCACACCCGCGCGGCTACACAGTGGAGCTCATTTCTATACGAAAAGGCAACCCACCTGGTAATTTGACATGTGTACTGGTTGTCCACTTGATGGAGGATCGTGTACCACGGGTGAACAAACAAATTGCGACTTGATGCGTTATGTTAAAAAGAGGCAAACCATGTGGGGCCTACCTTAGAGGCAACACTCTATACACTGGAGATGCTCTGTACGTATTACTTTCGATGTGTCCCGTCAACTTGCAGAACAAGGAGAATCTTGCTTAGTACACCGTCTCCCCTGTCATGGTTCTAAGTCTGACTGTAGAATAGGGGGTATGTATGGAGAGGCAAGATCCTAGCAACAGTGAAGTTGTGCACGCAAGATTTACGAGTTCAGGCCCTTCGCGGAGGAAGTAACAACCATACGTCTCGGTGCCCGGAGGCTCGGTCGATTGGATTATGCGTGAAGTTACAGGGGGTGCGAACCCTTGTGCCAGTGGAGGGGGTTGGCTTATATAGAGTATGCCAGGACCCAGCCAGCCCACGTTACAAGGGGTTCAATGTACATAAAGAGGGAACATTTACTGATAACGCAAGCATTAAAGTCATATAAATGATTATTAAGACTACGGAGTGAATGCCCAACCGTTGTCATTCAGAGTGACCTTAGATCTTCTGTTCTCCGAGTGGTTCCTGGTATGGTCGAATGAATATATCCTGGTCGAATGGAATTGGGTTATCCGGGTGAACTCTCAGTCGAGTGGGTTGTGTCCTGTGGTGATTTCAGTCGATAGAATCTGCTAGCCTTTGAATGTCCTTGACTGTAGGGAAATGTCCTTGGGTAGGGTGCTTAGATCAGGTCTATTGCCCTACCCTAGGTACGTGTCATCGTCATTAGCCCCCTAATGGTTCTGGGTCCGAGTGGAGATGGAGTTGAAGGTGGTTCCGACCCAACTTTCATGCTTCGGAAGCAATTTACTTGGATTGGTGAACCATGCAAGGACTTCGACTTCATTTTTAGTCGCCTTGAGCCATTCAGGAGTTATCGAGTGAACTTTTATTGATAAGCTTCGAGTGTTTAATATGGTATAAAATCTTCAGCATGATTGACTGCTCTGCCACTCCCGGATCTCGCGGGATTCGAAATTTTGGGGAAGCACGCGGGGCGGAGAGGGCCGCAGTAATCGGAGTGGATTAGGCTGGGACACCTCGATCCCCATGCCACCTTTTTTGCCACGTACCACGTGCGCGAGTGTTGTGGGATTTGACAGGATTACTCGGGCCCACAAGTCAGTCACTCGGCGAACAAGCCCATATAAGGCGCCTGGGCCAGTGCCCTTGCACTGTGCGCCCCATTTCCTTTCTACCTCCTCTGCTTCTCCACTGCCCCGCCTCCTCCCTCGACGCCGCCGCCCGGCCCGAGCGCACCTCGTAGCGATGGCGAAGGACAAGACGGCGGCCCTGGAGTGTGCGAAGAAGGCGACAACGAAGGCAAAGGGCAAGAAGACGAGCCGGGGCGAGTCGTCGTCGAGATCTGGCCTGCCGCCCGGCTAGATCCAAGGCGATTGGATTCGGTCGACGATCCAGCAGGAGGACTTGGAGGATCTGGTGGAGGGGGGATTGATTCCCCACGGCTCCTGGCGGCTTTCGGAGGACGAGACTGAGCCGCGGCCGCAAGAGGGTGAGTGTGTCCTTCTCGCCACTCACGTCGACCGCGGATTCTCTTTGCCTCCACATCCTTTTTTCCGGGGTTTTCTGAATTTCTTTGGAGCCCAACTTCATCACTTTTCTCCCAACACCATCACATACCTTGCTGCATTCGTGTCTATGTGCGAGAACTTTCCGGGGTGTCGACCGCACTGGGGTCTCTTCAAGCACATTTTCACTTGTCGTTCTCAGTCTGTAAAAAAGGCTAATGCGAGTGATGAGAGGACACACGTGATCCAAATGTGTGGAGGTTTAGGAATCCAGATCAGGGGTAAGAGCACTTTCCCAGCCATGATTCTTCCCGAGTCAGTCAGGGGTTGGCAGTCGACCTGGTTCTACTGCTAGGACCAGCCGACTCCTGGACAGTCGGCCGGCCTTCGCCCCTTTTCCATGGATCGAGTTGAGAAACCCTCGCCCTTGAAAGTGACACCAGCTGAAAAAGCGGAGGTGAATATGTTGGTTGATCGAGTAGTCCAACTTGTCCGTGATGGGGTGACTGGCATGGACTTGCTAGAGGTATTCCTCGGTCAACGTATCCAGCCACTCCAAGCCCGCGATCATCCAATGTGTATGTACTCGGGTATTGAAGACAACACCCGGATCCATCCGGAAGAAGTCGATGAGGAGACGGTGGCGCAGTGATTGCAGGGCATCACCGGCAACAAGGACGACCCCAGGGGGTCTAGGAGGGTCCATCCATTCGACCACGTCAACGAACTAGACAAGGTCCGACCGTTTCTTTCTGAGTGTCTTTTTGTTCTGACATGTAATTTACTTTTGAAACTGACTGATACCCGGTCGACTCTGTGTCTTGCAGATTTATACCGAGATGTATTCAATGCCCAACGGGGAGCAGGAGTAGGAGCCAGATGGAGAGGCGAGCAGGGGTGACAGTGGTGACTGGCATTCTGATGGAGGAGAAGACGATGAGAGTGACGATTCGAGCGGTGGTGAGGAAGTCGACTCCCCTCCTCATACCGAAAGGCGATCCAAGCATACCCATGACCCAGCAAGTATCTGTGGTAAAGCGACTGCATAGACTGAACAGACTTCAAAGCGCACTCGGATGTCTTCTCCTGTGCCGACTGAGAAGGCTTCGAAGCAGCCCAAAATCGCACCGTCAAAACCTCGGGAGTCCTTGCCCAAGATCAAAGTGGTTGTCCCCATTTCTTCTGGGTAATCTTTGAATTCGACTTCTTAGTTTAGCTTGACTTGATATTTGGTCGACTCACCTCAGAAGGTCTGATCGAGTGGATTTTAAATTTGCAGTGCCGCTACCTCTGGGACTTCTGTTTATAAAGATGATGATGATGAGGAGATGGAAGACGCAGTCACCTCTAACGCGGGTATAACTCTTGCCATTTTGTCTTTACTTTATCAGCCATTTTGACGGTCGACTGAGCTCTTGCGATTGATTCTTTTGCAGCTCCGCCCAATGTTATTGAACTTCTAGACGACAAAGAGGATGTACCGCTGAGGCCCACGGGAAGGAGGAACAGGACTTTGTGCAGGAAAACATCAACTAGCAAGATGCCTCAGTCGACGCCAGTGACAGAGCCAGTGGTTCAGCAGTCCGGAGACGCCAACCGGGCTTCTGTTACTTTTGTCGTTCCATTGTCAAGTGCACAGCTTCCAGCGTCGACTGCACAGGCTCCAGCTGACCCACCATCTTCACTTTTCACCGCCCATCATGTCCCAGAGGACCAAGTGAGTGCTGCCAAGGAAGCTATACGCCAGGCAGACATCATGATGTAGCAGATGAAAGTGGTTCGCGAGGCTAGTCAAGCTCCTTATGATGCCAGCTGAGCACTCCAGGCCAATGTCCAGGTTAGCTGATTTCCGACTGACCTTCTAGCTTGTCGCTTGTTCTGTTAGGATATGCTACCTGAAAAACCTTTATTGTGCTTCTACTTGCCGGTCTGCATTTTGCATCTATACACCCACTGGGTGTTTCAATTTCTGCTGAATAGTTTTTCCACTTGAGTTGACTAGGTTGTGTCGATTGAATCTTTGAACCAGTGGGGGCACGCTGAGTGCACCCACTGGGTGTAGTCCCCGATATCACTGTCGAATGTTTAATTCGGCGGGGGTCTTTGAGCAGGACTTTTCCACTCGGTCTGAGTAGATCATGTCGAGTGGTCACTGAACCAGTGGGGGCATGCTAAGTGTACCCACTGGGTATAGTCCCCGAGACCGTAGTCGACTACGAGCAGTCGGCTATGGTCTGAGAACAAGTCATATTATTATTATTTTTTTGCCGACCGGTCGGACCAAGTCAATTGAAAAGTCACTGAACCAGTGGGGGCACACTGAGTGCACCCAGTGGGTGTAGTCCCCGAGACTACTGTTGAATGTTTGATTCGGCAGTAGTCTTAGAACTCTTAGAGCTTGTTATTTTATTGCTCAGAAGCAACCAATATTTTTGTCAGTTGACTGACTATCTTCTGTCCACAGAAATATTGTGAACTTGGAGCTCAGTTTGCTGACTTGGAGCAGAAGCAGATCCAACTCAATCTTGATCTGAAGTTGGCCAAGACGAATCTGCAGAAGGCTAAGGATGATGTTGCTGGTATGAAAAACTTGTCGACTGATTCTCCTGCTTTCTTTCCCTTCCTTTTTCTAACTCGAATGTTATTGTTTGTAGAAACAATGAGACAAGCTTTGGAGAAGAAGGACTCTGATCTTGCGGCTGCACGAAAAATGGCAGAAGACAAAACGACACTCGCCGACCAGAAGCTGGCCTCAGTCAGAAAGCTGGAGGAAGAGAACACCAAATTGAAGGCTGCCCTTGACGAAGCCAACGAAGAGGTGACTCGACTGAAGAAGGACAAGGGCGCCCTGACTGACAAGGTGGAAGACATCTCTTGCAAGAGAGGTGAGCTGGAGAATTATCTGGGAGTACTCGCCACGAAGTTATTCCTCATGCTAGAAGGTATTTGTCTTCGTCTGATTGATCTGCTTTCGTTGACTTAGTCGTAAAACCATCGACTTATTGCTTCTCTGTGAGCACAGAATTCTGTCAAAACTTCAAGGCAGAAACTGGTCAAATTGAAACGAGCTTGGACCCCATCAACTCCCCTGTCAAGGATAAAGCTGCCATGAATGTGCTCTGACTGGAATCTCGTCTTGCTAGCGCCGTCGACTACCTCACTCGACTGAAGGTTGCGGTGTCACGAATCGACTCAGCGCTCTGGCCAAGGGCGACATTCCAGAATGATCTCGAGTCTCTGATGACTCGACTCAATGAGATCCCCGGTCGAGTGCAGGAATGGAAGAAGTCTTCTGCTCGGTGTGGTGCTGACGTGGCTCTGTCTCTGGTTCGCGTTCAGTGCAAGGAAGCCAAAGAAGAGAAGCTAGTGGCGATCAAGGTTGCCAACACCAAGAGGCTTGACTTCCAGTCCTTCATGGAGACTTTCATTGCTGCTGCTACTCGGATTGCTGATGGAATCGACCTGGACGAGTTCGTCGAGCCTACTAGCCCTCCTCCTGCGGAGTGTACAAACTCTTTTATGATCCGTTTAAATTTGCCTCGGTATGCCGAGTGGTTTTGTAACCGTAAAACTCTTTCGGGCCTGAAGCCCGAGTACTTTAATCCGCGGTCTGGACCCTCGCGGGATTTATCTGAACTTGAATATGCTTGTCTTTATTTCCGAGCGGAACTTGAATCTTCACACGGAACAGGCATTTGTTCTTGTTTGTATTTGTGGCGGAGCTCCGAGGAGAAGGTCACAGTCGACCTGCACCTCGTCGTCCTTGCGGATCAGGATGGAGCGCACATTGTACTTGTGGTGCAGCTCTGAGGAGAAGGTCGAAGTTGACCTGTACCTCGTCGTCCTTGCGGATTAGGATGGAGCGCACATTGTACTTGTGGCACAGCTCTGAGGAGAAGGTCATAGTCGACCTGCACCTCGTCGTCCTTGCGGATCAGGATGGAGCGCACATTATACTTGTGGCCAAGTTCCCGAGTGAGAGGGCTGCTTCTCACTCGGTGGGATTTTTTGAAACTTAGGCGAGTACGGGACTGCAGCTAAGCCCCCGAGTAAGAGGATTGCCTTTCACTCGGTAGGATTTTTCAAACTTAGGCGAGTACGGAACTGCAGCTAAGCCCCCAAGTGAGAGGGTTGCTCTTCACTCGGTGGGATTTTTTAAACTTAGGCGAGTACGGAACTGCGGCTAAGCCCCCGAGTGAGAGGCTTGCTCCTCACTCGGTAGGATTTTTTTAAACTTAGGCGAGTACGGAACTGCAGCTAAGCCCCCAAGTGAGAGGGTTGCTCTTCACTCGGTGGGATTTTTTAAACTTAGGCGAGTACGGAACTGCAGCTAAGCCCCCGAGTGAGAGGCTTGCTCCTCACTCGGTAGGATTTTTTTAAACTTAGGCGAGTACGGAATTGCAGCTAAGCTTGCCCTTCACTCAGTAGGATTTTTCAGACTTAGGCGAGTAC
This sequence comes from Aegilops tauschii subsp. strangulata, assembly GCF_002575655.3. Taxonomy (NCBI): domain Eukaryota; kingdom Viridiplantae; phylum Streptophyta; class Magnoliopsida; order Poales; family Poaceae; genus Aegilops; species Aegilops tauschii. Next base: position 204,793,381 of record NC_053036.3, on the reverse strand, counting down.
GGAACTGCAGCTAAGCCCCCGAGTGAGAAGCTTGCTCCTCACTCGGTAGGATTTTTTAAACTTAGGCGAGTACGGAACTACAGCTAAGCCCCCGAGTAAGAGGCTTGCTCCTCACTCGGTAGGATTTTTTTTAAACTTAAGTGAGTACGGAACTGCAGCTAAGCCCCCGAGTGAAAGGCTTGCCCTTCACTCGGTAGGATTTTTCAAACTTAGGCGAGTACGGAACTGCAGCTAAGCCCCCGAGTGAAAGGCTTGCCCTTCACTCGGTAGGATTTGTCAAACTTAGGCGAGTACGAAACTGCAGCTAAGCCCCCGAGTGAAAGGCTTGCCCTTCACTCAGTAGGATTTTTCAAACTTAAGCGAGTACGGAACTGCAGCTAAGCCCCCGAGTGAAAGGCTTGCCCTTCACTCGGTAGGATTTTTCAAACTTAGGCGAGTACGGAACTGTAGCTAAGCCCCCGAGTGAAAGGCTTGCCTTTCACTCGGTAGGATTTTTCAAACTTAGGCGAGTACGGAACTACAGCTAAGCCCCCGAGTGAAAGGCTTGCCCTTCACTCGGTAGGATTTTTTAAACTTAGGCGAATCGGATTCGCGGCTAAGTCTCCAAGTGAGAGGCTTGCTCTTCACTCGGAGTTTGTTTTTGTAACTTAGGTGAAACGGATTCGTAGCTAAGCCACCCACTGGGGGATTTTAAACACATGTATAAGCAAGAACAACCATTTAGGAGACTGTAAAACTATGTCTTTGATAAACAAACTAAAAGGTACTTCTTATTACATCTCGATAATCTGAATGACTTAAGTATAAAAACGGCGGAGTAGCTCCGCGTTCCAAGCGCGTGGCTCGTCATTATTGTGCTCCACATTGTAGAGGTGATATGCTCCATTGTGGAGCACCTTGGTGATGATGAAGGGACCTTCCCAAGCGGGAGCAAGCTTGTGCGGCCGTTGCCGATCCATTCTGAGCACTAGGTCACCTTCCTGAAATGCTCGACCTCTCACATTTCTGGCGTATAATCGACGAAGGTCTTGCTGATAGATAGTCGACCGGATCAAGGCCATCTCTCTCTCTTCTTCCAGAAGATCAACAGTGTCCTGTCGAGCTTGTTCTGCTTCAGTTTCTGAGAAAAGTTCCACTCGGGGTGCATTGTGAAGCAAGTCACTCGGAAGCACGGCTTCAGCTCCATACACCAAGAAGAAGGGAGTCCGACCAGTCGACCAATTGGGAGTTGTTCTCAATCCCCAAAGCACTCATGGTAGCTTGTCGACCCAAGCGCCTGCTGCATGCTTGAGGTCACGCATCAATCGAGGTTTCAGCCCTTTGAAACTGTTTGCTCTCTCCGCCTGTCCATTCGACTGTGGGTGGGCGACTGAAGCATAGTCGACCCGAGTGCCTTGGGAAGTGCAGAAAGCTCTGAACTCATCTGAATCAAAGTTTGACCCATTATCTATGATGATGCTGTGTGTAACTCCATATCTGAATGTTAGCCCTCTGATGAAGCTGACAGCAGTACTCGATTCAAGATTTTTGATAGGTTTAGCTTCAATCCATTTGGTGAACTTGTCGACTGCCATGAGCAGATGGGTGAAGCCACTCCTGCCAGTCCTCAAAGGTCCAACCATATCCAATCCCCAAATAGCAAATGGCCATACGAGTGGAATGGTCTTGAAGGCTGATGCAGGCTTGTGGGACATGTTGGAGTAGAACTGACAGCTTTCACACTTGTCGACTATTTCCTTTGCCATCTCATTGGCACGTGGCTAGTAAAACCCCGCTCGATATGCTTTGGCCACGATGGTCCAAGAGGACGCGTGGTGACCACAGGTCCCCGAGTGGATATCATTGAGGATCATTCGGCCTTCTTCTGGTGTGATGCATTTCTAAGCGACTCCAGTAACACTCTCTCTGTGAAGCTGTCCACCCATTGATGGGGAACGTAGAAATAATTCAAATTTTTTCTACGCATCACCAAGAACAATCTATGGAGTCTTCTAGCAACGAGAGGGAAAAGAGTGCATCTACATACCCTTGTAGATCGCGAGCGGAAGCGTTCAAGAGAACGGGGTTGATGGAGTCGTACTCGTCGTGATCCAAATCACCGATGATCCTAGCGCCGAACGGACGGCACCTCCGCGTTCAACACACGTATGGAGCGGGGACGTCTCCTCCTTCTTGATCCAGCAAGGGGGGAGGAGAAGTTGATGGAGATCTAGCAGCACGGCGGCGTGGTGGTGGAAGTAGCAGGATCCCGGCAGGGCTTCGCCAAGCGCAAGCGGGGAGGAAGAGGTGTCACGGGAGGGAGGGAGGCGCCAGGGCTTGGGGGTGCTGCTCCCATGCGCCTCCCCACTATATATAGGGGTGGAGGGGGCTGGTTTCTTGCCCTCCAAGTCCATTGGGGTGTTGGCAAAGGTGGGGAAAAGAAATACCATCATTTCCCTTCCCCACCGATTGTTATCCCCCTTTTTTAGGGATCTTGATCTTATCCCTTCGGGATATGATCTTATTCCTTCTAAGGTGGGATCTTGGTGCGCCTTGACCAGGGGTGTGGGGCCTTGCCCCCACTACCCACGTTCATGTGGGTCCCCCCATGCAGGTGGGCCCCACTTCGGAACCTTCTAGAACCTTCCCGGTACAATACCGAAAAATCCCGAACATTTTCCGGTGGCGAAAATAGGACTTCCCATATATAAATCTTTACCTCCGGAACTCCTCATGACGTCCGGGATCTCATCCGGGACTCCGAACAACTTTCGGTTAACCGCATACTAATATCTCTACAACTCTAGCGTCACCGAACCTTAAGTGTGTAGACCCTACGGATTCGGGAGACATGCAGACATGACCGAGACGACCCTCCGGTCAATAACCAACAGCGGGATCTGGATACCCATGTTGGCTCCCACATGTTCCACGATGATCTCATCGGATGAACCACAATGTCGAGGATTCAATCAATCCCGTATACAATTCCCTTTGTCAATCGGTACGTTACTTGCCCGAGATTCGATCGTCGGTATCCCAATACCTTGTTCAATCTCGTTACCGGCAAGTCTCTTTACTCGTTCCGTAACGCATGATCCCGTGGCTAACTCCTTAGTCACATTGAGCTCATTATGATGATGCATTACCGAGTGGGCCCAGAGATACCTCTCCGTCATACGGAGTGACAAATCCCAGTCTCGATTCGTGCCAACCCAACAGACACTTTCGGAGATACCTGTAGTGTACCTTTATAGCCACCCAGTTACGTTGTGACGTTTGGTACACCCAAAGCATTCCTACAGTATCCGGGAGTTGCACAATCTCATGGTCTAAGGAAATGATACTTGACATTAGAAAAGCTCTTAGCAAACGAACTACACGATCTTGTGCTATGCTTAGGATTGGGTCTTGTCCATCACATCATTCTCCTAATGATGTGATCCCGTTATCAATGACATCCAATGTCCATGGTCAGGAAACCATAACCATCTATTGATCAACGAGCTAGTCAACTAGAGGCTTACTAGGGACATGTTGTGGTCTATGTATTCACACATGTATTACGGTTTCCAGTTAATACAATTATAGCATGAACAATAGACAAGTATCATGAACAAGGAAATACAATAATAACCATTTTATTATTGCCTCTAGGGCATATTTCCAACAGTCTCCCACTTGCACTAGAGTCAATAATCTAGTTCACATCACTATGTGATTGTAATGAATCCAACACCCATGGGGTTTGTTCATATCTCGCTTGTGAGAGAGGTTACTAGTCAACGGGTCTGAACTTTCCAGATCCGTGTGTGCTTTACAAATCTCTATGTCATCTTGTAGATGCAGCTACCACGCGCTACTTGGAGCTATTCCAAATAACTGCTCTACTATACGAATCCGGTTTACTACTTAGAGTCATCCGGATTAGTGTCAAAGTTTGCATCGACGTAACCCTTTACGACGAACTCTTTTACCACCTCCATAATCGAGAAAATTCCTTAGTCCACTAGATACTAAGGATAAGTTCGACCGCTGTCATGTGATCCATTCCGAAATCACTATTGTACCCCTTGACTAACTCATGGCAATGCACACTTCAGGTGCGGTACACATCATAGCATATTGTAGAGCCTACGTCTAAAGCATAGGGGACGACCTTCATCCTTTATCTCTCTTCTGCCGTGGTCAGGTATTGAGTCTTACTCAATACTCACACCTTGTAACACAGCCAAGAACTCCTTCTTTGCTGATCTATTTTGAACTCCTTCAAAATCTTGTCACGGTATGTATTCATTTGAAAGTACTATTAAGCGTTTTTGATCTATCCTTATAGATCTTGATGCTCAATGTTCAAGTAGCTTAATCCAGGTTTTCCATTCAAAAACACTTTTCAAATAACCCTGTATGCTTTCCAGAAATTCTACATCATTTCTGATCAACAATATGTCAACAACATATACTCATCAGAAATTCTATAGTGCTCCCACTCACTTCTTTGGAAATACAAGTTTCTCATAAACTTTGTAAAAACCCAAAATCTTTGATCATCTCATCAAAGCGTACATTCCAACTCCGAGATGCTTACTCCAGTCCTTAGAAGGATTGCTGGAGCTTTGCATACTTGTTACCATCTTTCAGGATTGACAAAATCTTCTGGTTGTATCACATACAAACTTTCCTCAAGAAACCGTCAAGGAAACTTTTGTTTTGACATCCATCTGCCAGATTTCGTAAATGAAAATTCAGCAACTGCTAACATAATTCTAACAGACTTTAGCATCGCTATGATTGAGAGAGTCTCATCACAGTCAACTCCTTGAACTTGTCGGAAACTTCTTTGAGACAAGTCGAGCTTCATAAATGGTGACATTACCATCAACGTCTGTCTTCTTCTTAAAGATCCATTTATTCTTAATGGCTTGCCGATCATTGGGCAAGTCCACCAAAGTCCATACTTTGTTCTCATACATGGATCCTATCTCGGATTTCATGGCTCCTAGCCATTTGTTGGAATCTGGGCCCACCATCGCTTCTCCATAGCTCATAGGTTCATCATTGTCCAACAACATGACCTTTAAGACAGGGTGACCACTCAGAAGTTGTATACACCCTTGTCGACGTACGAGGTTTGAAAGTAACTTGATCTGAAGCTCCATGATCATCATCATTAGCTTTCTCTTCAACTGAGGCAAGTGCCACAGAAACATCTTTCTGTGCTGCGCTACTCTCTGATTGAAGTGAAGGTTCAACAACCTCATCAAGTTCTATCTTCCTCCCACTCAATTCTTTCGAGAGAAACTCTTTCTCGACAAAGGACCTGTTCATAGCGACAAACAATTTGCCCTCAGATCTGAGATAGAAGGTATACCCAATCGTCTTGTTTGGGTATTCTATGAAGACACAATTTTCCGCTTTGGGTTCGAGCTTTTCTGGCCGAAGCCTATCGACATAAGCATCGTAGCCCCAAACCTTAAGAAACAACAACTTAGGTTTCTTGCCAAACCATAGTTCATACGGTGTCGTCTCCACGGACTTAGATGGTGCCCTATTTAAAGTGAATGTAGCTGTCTCTAATGCATAACCCCAAAACGATAGCGGTAGATCGGTAAGAGATATCATAGATCGCACCATAACCAATAGGGTGCGACTACGACGCTCGGACACACCATTACGCTATGGTGTTCCAGGTGGCGTCAACTGTGAAACGATTCCACCTTGTCTTTAGTGATTGCCAAACTCACAACTCAGATACTTTTCCCTTGATCAGATCGCAGGAACTTGATCTTCTTGTTATGATGATTCTCAACTTCACTCTGAAATTGCTTGAACTTTTCAAACGTTTCAGACTTATGCTTCATTAAGTAAATATACCCATATCTACTCAATTCATTGGTGAAGGTGAGAAAATAACGATATCCATCGCACGCGTCAACACTCATTGGATCGCACACATCAGCATGTATGATTTCCAACAAGTCACTTGCCCGTTCCATTGTTCCAGAAAACGGGGTTTTAGTCATCTTGCCAATGAGGCATGGCTCGCATGTGTCAAGTGATTCAAAATCAAGTGACTCCAAAACTCCATCGGGATGGAGGTTCTTCATGCGCTTTACACCAATATGACCTTAAGCGGCAGTGCCACAAAAGTGGTACTATCATTATCAACTCTACATCTTTTGGCATCAATGTTATGAACATGTGTATCACCATGATCGAGATTCAATAAACCATTCACATGGGGTGCATGACCATAGAAGGTGTTATTCATGTAAACAGAATAACCATTATTCTCTGACTTAAATGGATAACCACATTGCAATAAACATGATCTAATCATGTTCATGCTCAACGCAGACACCAATGCAAACAACATTTATCTAGGTTCAACACTAATCTCGAAGGTAGAGGGAGCGTGCGATGGTGATCACATCAACCTTGGAAACACTTCCAACACGCATCGTCACCTCGCCCCTAGCTAGTCTCCGTTTATTCCGTAGCTTTTGTTTCGAGTTACCAATCTTAGCAACTGAACCGGTATCTAATACCCATGTGCTACTAGGAGTACTAGTAAGGTACACATCAATAACACATATATCAAATATACTTTTGTTGAAGTTGCCAGCCTTCTTATCTACCAAGTATTTGAGGCAGTTCCGCTACCAGTGACAGTTCCCCTAATAGAAGCACTTCGTCTCGGGTTTGGGTTCTTGGGTTACTTCATTGGAGCGGCAACTGACTTGCCATTCATGAAGTTTCCCTACTTGCCCTTTCCCTTCTTTGAAACTAGTGGCCTTGTTAACCATCAACACTTGATGCTCCTTCTTCATTTCTACTTCCGCGGCCTACCGCGAACTGCTCCGGGATCATCTCCATCCCCTGCATGTTATAGTTCATCACGAAGTTCTAGTAGCTTGGTGATAGCGACTGGAGAACTTTGTCAATCAATCTCTTATCTGGAAGATTAACTCCCACTTGATTCAAGCGATTGAAGTACCCAGACATTCTGAGCACATGCTCACTGGCTGAGCTATTCTCCTCCATCTTGTAGGCAAAGATCTTGTCAGAGGTCTCAAACCTCTCAACATGGGCATGAGCCTGAAATACCAATTTCAGCTCTTGGAATATCTCATATGTTCCATGGCGTTCAAAACACTTTTGGAGCCCTGACTCTAAGCCGTAAAGGATGGCGCACTAAACTATCAAGTAGTCATCAGAACGTGTCTGCCAGATGTTCACAACATCCACAGACGACGCTAGAGGGGTTGGCACACCAAGCGGTGCATCAAGGACAGAAGCCTTCTGTGTAGCAGTGAGGACAATCCTCAGACTACGGCCCTAGTCCGCACAATTGCTCACAATAACTTTCAACTTAGTCTTTCTCTAGGAACGTATTAAAACAGGGAGCTTAAGCATGAGCTATTGATCTGTAACTTAATTTGCAAAGACAATTTAGACTATGTTCATGACAATGAGTTCAATTAATCAAATTATTTAAAGAACTCCCACTTAGATAGACATCCCTCTAGTCATCTAAGTGATACATGATCCGAATCGACTAGGCCATGTCCGATCATCATGTGAGACGGACTAGTCATCAACGGTGAACATCTCCATGTTGATCGCATATACTATACGACTCATGTTCGACCTTTCGATCTCTTGTGTTTCGAGGCCATGTCTGTACATGCTAGGCTCGTCAAGTCAACCTAAGTGTTTCGCATGTGTTCCGAGGCCATGTCTGTACATGCTAGGGTCGTCAACACCCGTTGTATGCGAACGTTAGAATCTATCACACCCGATCATCACGTGGTGCTTCGAAACAATGAACCTTCGCAACGGTGCACAGTTAGGGGGAACACATTTCTTGAAATTTTAGTGAGGGATCATCTTATTTATGCTACCGTCGTTCTAAGCAAATAAGATGTAAACATGATAGACATCACATGCAAATCATAAAGTGACATGATATGGCCAATATCATCTTGCGCCTTTTGATCTCCATCTTCGAGGCACGGCATGATCACCTTCGTCACCGGCATGACACCATGATCTCCATCATCATGATCTCCATCATCGTGTCTTCATGAAGTTGTCTCGCCAACTATTACTTCTACTACTATGGCTAACGGTTAGCAATAAAGTAAAGTAATTACATGGCGTTTTCATTGACACGCAGGTCATGCAATAAATTAAGACAACTCCTATGGCTCCTGCCGGTTGTCATACTCATCGACATGCAAGTCGTGATTCCTATTACAAGAACATGATCAATCTCATACATCACATATATCATTCATCACATCCTTTTGGCCATATCACATCACATAGCATACCCTGCAAAAACAAGTGAGACGTCCTCTAATTGTTGTTGCATGTTTTACGTGGCTGCTATGGGTTTCTAGCAAGAATGTTTCTTACCTACGCAAAAGCCACAACGGTGATATGCAAATTGCTATTTACCCTTCATAAGGACCCTTTTCATCGAATACGATCTGACTAAAGTGGGAGAGACACACACCCGCTAGCCACCTTATGCATCAAGTGCATGTCAGTCGGTGGAACCTGTCTCACGTAAGTGTACGTGTAAGGTCGGTCCGGGCCGCTTCATCCCACAATGCCGCCGAATCAAGATAAGACTAGTAACGGCAAGCAAATTGAACAAATCATCGCCCACAACTACTTTGTGTTCTACTCGTGCATAGAATCTATGCATAAACCTAGCTCATGATGCCACTGATGGGGAACGTAGCAATAATTCAAATTTTTCTACGCATCACCAAGAACAATCTATGGAGTCTTCTAGCAACGAGAGGGAAAAGAGTGCATCTACATACCCTTGTAGATCGCGAGCGGAAGCGTTCAAGAGAACAGGGTTGATGGAGTCGTACTCGTCGTGATCCAAATCACCGATGATCCTAGCGCCGAACGGACGGCACCTCCGCGTTCAACACACGTACGGAGCGGGGACGTCTCCTCCTTCTTGATCCAGCAAGGGGGGAGGAGAAGTTGATGGAGATCCAGCAGCACGACGGCGTGGTGGTGGAAGTAGCGGGATCCCGGCAGGGCTTCGCCAAGCGCAAGCGGGGAGGAAGAGGTGTCACGAGAGGGAGGGAGGCGCCAGGGCTTGGGGGTGCTGCTCCCATGCGCCTCCCCACTATATATAGGGGTGGAGGGGGCTGGTTTCTTGCCCTCCAAGTCCATTGGGGCGTTGGCAAAGGTGGGGAAAAGAAATCCCATCATTTCCCTTCCCCACCGATTGTTATACCCCTTTTTTAGAGATCTTGATCTTATCCCTTCGGGATATGATCTTATTCCTTCTAAGGTGGGATCTTGGTGCGCCTTGACCAGGGGTGTGGGGCCTTGCCCCCACTACGCACATTCATGTGGGTCCCCCCATGCAGGTGGGCCCCACTTTGGAACCTTCTAGAACCTTCCCGGTACAATACCGAAAAATCCCGAACATTTTCCGGTGGCCAAAATAGGACTTCCCATATATAAATCTTTACCTTCGGAACTCCTCGTGACGTCTGGGATCTCATCCGGGACCCCGAACAACTTTCGGTTAACCGCATACTAATATCTCTACAACTCTAGCGTCACCGAACCTTAAGTGTGTAGACCCTACGGGTTCGGGAGACATGCAGACATGACCGAGACGACTCTCCGGTCAATAACCAACAGCGGGATCTGGATACCCATGTTGGCTCCCACATGTTCCACGATGATCTCATTGGATGAACCACGATCTCGAGGATTCAATCAATCCCGTATACAATTCCCTTTGTCAATCGGTACGTTACTTGCCCGAGATTCGATCGTCAGTATCCCAATACCTTGTTCAATCTCGTTACCGGCAAGTCTCTTTACTCGTTCCGTAACGCATGATCCCGTGGCTAACTCCTTAGTCACATTGAGCTCATTATGATGATGCATTACCGAGTGGGCCCAGAGATACCTCTCCATCATATGGAGTGACAAATCCCAGTCTCGATTCGTGCCAACCCAACAGACACTTTCGGAGATACCTGTAGTGTACCTTTATAGCCACCCAGTTACGTTGTGACGTTTGGTACACCCAAAGCATTCCTACAGTATCCGGGAGTTGCACAATCTCATGGTCTAAGGAAATGATACTTGACATTAGAAAAGCTCTTAGCAAACGAACTACACGATCTTGTGCTATGCTTAGGATTGGGTCTTGTCCATCACATCATTCTCCTAATGATGTGATCCCGTTATCAATGACATCCAATGTCCATGGTCAGGAAACCATAACCATCTATTGATCAACGAGCTAGTCAACTAGAGGCTTACTAGGGACATGTTGTGGTCTATGTATTCACACATGTATTACGGTTTCCAGTTAATACAATTATAGCATGAACAATAGACAATTATCATGAACAGGGAAATACAATAATAACCATTTTATTATTGCCTCTAGGGCATATTTCCAACACCCATCATAGTAAAGGCTTTGGATCGATGAACAATTTGACGAGCCTCTTCTTCATCCTCCGGGAGCTCTTTTCTGAGAATATATGCAATGTACGGCACTATCCAATCGGGAATAACGACCAAAACTTCCATGATCAAGTCGACCACAGCTGGGATTTCAACTTCAGTCGGATCAACGGAGCCTTAGGCTGTGTGGGCTCTTCTGTGAAGGGATCCTCTTGAATGGATGGTGTGTGAACATATTCCAAAAACACATTGCTGGGAATAGGCTCCCTCTTGGAACCTATCTTTGCCAGGTCATCGGCTGCTTGGTTCTTCAGTCGGGGTATATGGTGAAGCTCTAACCCCTCAAACTTCTTTTCCAATTTCCTCACTGCATTGCAATAACCAGTCATAGCTGGACTCCTCATGTTCCATTCCTTCATCACTTGATTGACCACCAAATCTGAGTCGCCGTAAACCATCAGGTGCCGGACACCGAGTGAAATGGCCATACGCAACCCGTATAAAAGTGCCTCATATTCAGCTTCATTGTTGGAGGAGTCAAAGTGAATCTGGACAAGATAACTGAGCTTGTCGCCTCGTGGGGATACCAGGACTACCCCAGCACCTGAACCATTCAACATTTTGGACCCGTCAAAGAACATAGTCCAATATTCCGACTGAATCTGAGTCGGCAGCTGCTATTCAATCCACTCGACGAGAAAACCTGCTATTGCTTGGGATTTGATTGCTTTCTTTGCCTCAAACTTGATATCCAATGGAAGGAGTTCAATCGCCCACTTAGCCACTCGACCAGTTGCATCTTTGTTGTTCAAAATTTCTGATAATGGAGCGTCGCTGACGACTGTAATTGAATGATTTGAGAAGTAGTGTGCAACCTTCTTTGCTGTCAAGTAAATTCCATAGACAAGCTTCTGATAATGTGGATATCTCTGCTTGGATGGGGTTAAAACTTCAGAAATATAATACACTGGGCGCTGAACCCTGTAGGCTTTACCTTCTTCTTCTCGCTCGACCGTGAGTACTGTACTGACGACTTGTCCAGTGGCTGCAATATAAAGCAATAAAGGCTCTTTGCTGATTGGAGCAGCGAGCACCGGCTGGGTGGAAAGCAGGGTTTTGAGCTCTGCAAACGCTGCGTCAGCTTCAGGAGTCCACTCGAACTTATCAGATTTCTTCATCAGTCAGTAAAGAGGCAAAGCCTTTTCACCGAGATGGGAGATGAATCGACTCAAAGCGGCCAAACAACTAGTAAGCTTCTGAACGTCGTGTACGCACACAGGGAGTTTCATTCGGAGTATTGCCCCAACTTTCTCTGGGTTTGCATCGATCCCACGTTCGGAAACGAGGAAACCGAGTAACTTGCCACCTGGAACTCCAAACGTACACTTCGACGGATTGAGCTTGATATCATATCTCCTCAGATTGGCAAAAGTTTCAGCGAGGTCAGTCAGCAGGTCAGAACCTTTACGCGACTTAACCACGATGTCATCCATGTATGCTTCCACATTCTGACTGATCTGAGTGAGCAGGCACTTCTGTATCATGCGCATGAATGTGGCGCCAGCATTCTTGAGACCAAAGGGCATGGTGACATACCAAAAACACCCGAATGGGGTGATGAAAGCTGTTTTTATTTCATCGGGTCCATACAGTCGGATCTGATGGTACCCGGAATATGCATCCAGGAAAGACAACCGCTCACATCCCACAGTCGAGTCGACTATCTGATCGACGCGAGGAAGAGGGAAGTGATCCTTCGGGTAGGCCCGATTGATATGCTTGAAGTCGATACACATACGGAGTGAATCATCTTTCTTAGGAACCATGACGACATTGGCGAGCCTCTCGGAGTGGTAAATCTCTTGGATGAACTCAGCTGCCAGAAGCCGAGCCACTTCCTCACACTTTTCTCTTCTGTACGGCGGACCGTCGGAGATGCTCTTTGACTGGTTTTACCTTTGGGTCGACTCGCAAACGGTGCTCAGCCAGCCCCCTGGGCACACCTGGCATGTCAGAAGGTTTCCATGCGAAGATGTCCCAGTTCTCACGGAGGAACTGGATGAGCGCTTCTTCCTATTTGCCGTCGAGTGTTGTTGAGATATGAGTCGGAGCAGCATTGGGATCGGTCGGGTGAATATGACTTTGTTTCACCGGACGACTGAAACGCATAATCTGAGGCAGGCTTTTTGGCTCGCAGCAAATCACTCGGATCTGCATTCTTCTGGTATTCTTGCATCTCAACTGCTGCCATCTGTTCATCAGCAATTTTCGAGCCCTTCTGAAGGCACTCTTCTGCTTTCTGCCGATTACCAGTAACTGTGATCACACCTCTGGGACCAGGCATCTTCAACTTAAGATACACGTAACATGGCCGATCCATGAAACGAGCATATGCAGGTCTGCCCAGAATAGCATGATAAGCACTTTGAAAATCTACCACTTCAAATGTCAACTTTTCCTTACGGTAATTCTTCGAATCACCAAAAACCACGTCAAGAGTGATCTGGCCGAGTGACTCAGCTTTATTTCTAGGGACAACACCGTGGAAACTCATGTTGCTCTCACTAAGCTTGGACATCGGAATGCCCATCCCCTTCAGGGTTTCTGCGTAAAGAATATTCAAACCACTGCCACCATCCATCAACACTTTGGTCAGTCGAGTGCCTCCAACCACTGGGTCGACTACCAACGTTTGCCGCCCTGGAGTGGCAACACGAGCCGGGTGATCGGACTGGTCGAATGTGATTGCAGTTTGCGACCACTTCAAATTGTCGTCGTTGCCGGGGAAACCATGTTTACTTCTCTGTTTATGACTTTCAGTCGACTTTTGCTCTCAATGTCAACAAAAATCACCAAGGTGGAATTGACATTGGGGAAACCATCATCCTCTTCTTTGTCCTCGTCCTTATCAGATTCCTTCTCTTTCTCACTGGGTTGTTTCTCTCGGAATTGCTGGATAAGGAGTCGACACTGTCGAGTGGTATGCTTGGGATAAATCAGATTTCCCTCTTCGTCTTTCTTGGTGTGAATGTGACATGACAAATCCAACACATCATTCCCTGCTTGATCTTTCACCTTCTTGGGGGTCCAGGGCCCCTTAGGTTTTCCCTTAAACTTTCCTTGGATCACTGCTGCAGTTTCACCAGGTCCTGCAGGCTCAGCTTTACGTTTCTGTTTCTGATTGGAATTACCTCCTCCGGTGTCCTGGCCGACTAGTTTGCTCTTGCCACTGCGGAGTCGGTCTTCTTCTTCACCATTTGCGTACCGAGTGGCTATTTCCATCATTCGGGTCAGGGTCATGTCTCCTGTCCGACCAAATTTCAGGTTAAGCTCACAATACCGAACGCCCTCCTTGAAGGCGCACACTGCTTGGTGCTGAGATACATTATCCACTGTGTGATGCAAAGTAGTCCACCTCTGGATGTAACCCCTCAAAGTTTCATTCGGTTTTTGCACACAATGCTGCAATTCTGCCAACCCTGCAGGTCGCTTGCATGTACCTTCAAACGTTCTGACGAACACTCGGGCTAACTCTTCCCAGCTGAATATACTGCCTGGAGTCAACTGATTCAACCAGGCTCTAGCTGATCCTTCAAGCATCAAGGGGAGGTGCTTCATGGCTACCTCATCATTGCCACCACCGATCTGTACAGCCACTCGGTAATTTTCAAGCCAAGTGTCAGGCTTGGACTCACCAGTGAACTTGCTAACTCCAGTCGCCAACCTGGAGTTGGGGGGAATCTCTGCAGCACTGATGGCTCTGCTGAAACACTCTGGACCGGAAACATGAACTCTGCTGCCAGTCGGGCAATCTCTGTCGAGTCCCTCTCTGTGTGCTCTGTTCCTGTCAACCAGACCTTGAACGAGAATCGATCTCGCATCAAAACCTGGCTCCCTTGGGTCGACTGGAACTCTTCGTTCACCACTGTGCGGGTGCCTGTCATCATACTGCCGGGGCACATATGATCCACTCCTCGGAGGAGGTGTGGGCACCCGACGGCGGTCATCACAGCCGAGTCGGTGATCATACTGCTCGTGGTTCCGACCCATGTACTGATCCTGGCGATGCCCATGTCCCTCACGCCGCAGGGGCAATCTTGGGCCGTGGGCCGACTGAATTGTGTCAGCCATCACAGATCTGCTGTGTATTCTGTTACGCGACTGAGATACTGCTGTGTTCTGCTCTCCTGCTGCTTGCAGCAACGCTCTGATTTGCATCAAACCTCTTCCAGCCTCCGACTGAGATGGCTGAATAGACTCTGCTATACGGGTAGCGGTTGTAAGATTCTGAATCGGAGTGCGGTATACCTGAGGTTCAGGCGGAAACAGTTGTCGTTGCCGTCGACTAGACTCAGGGATCTGCCGTCGAGCACGCTCGTCGAGTGCATGTTGAAGGTTCTCCAGTCGAGTGCGCTCAGCCAAAGTGGCCAGGTGTAACGCCCACGATGCGGCTATATCTCCCACGTGTCGAGGCATGACTTAGAGGCATAACCGCATAGTGGTTTTGTCGCAAGAAGGGTCATCTTCACAAAATCCCATGTAATGAACAAGAATGGGATAAAGAGTTGGCTTACAATCGCCACTTCACACAATACATAAATATCATTCATACATCATCCAAATACAAGCATATAGACCGACTACAGCCAAAATCCAGATGAAAATAAGACAACCCCAAATGCTAGAACCCCGATCGTCCCAACTGGGCTCCACTACTGATCATCAGGAAAAGACACATAGTAACGACCACGTTCCTCGTCGAACTCCCACTTGAGATCGATGCCATCGTCTGCACTGGCATCGTCGGCACCTGCAACTGTTTTGGTAGAATCTGTGAGTCACGGGGACTCAGCAATCTCACACCCGTGAGATCAAGACTATTCAAGCTTGTAGGAAAGGGAGGTGAAACAAGGTGGAGCTGCAGCGGCAAAAGCATATATGGTGGCTAACTTGCGCAAATGAGAGCGAGAAGAGAAGCAACGGAACGGACGTCATCTAACAATGACCAAGAAGTGATCCTGAACACCTACTTACGTCATTCATAACACAGACCGTGTTCACTTCCCGGACTCCGCCGAGAAGAGACCATCACGGCTACACACGCAGTGGATGTATTTTAATTGGGTCAAGTGACAAGTTATCTACAACCGGACATTAACAAATTCCCATCTGCCTCATAACCGCGGGCACGGCTTTCGAAAGATATTACCCTGCAGGGGTGTCCCAACTTAGCCCATCATAAGCTCTCACGGTCAACGAAGGATAAACCTTCTCCCGGAAAGACCCGATCAGTCTCGGAATCCCGGTTTATAAGACATCTCGACAATGGTAAAACAAGACCAGCAAAGCCACCCGAATGTGCCAACAAATCCCGATAGGAGCTGCACATATCTCGTTCTCAGGGCACACCGATGAGACATCCTACGAGTAAAACCAGACCTCGAGTTTCCAGGAGGGGGCCCCGCAGTCTGCTCAGTTCGGACCAACACTCGAAGGAGCACTGGCCCGGGGGGGGGGGGGGGTTAAAATAAGATGACCCTCGGGCTCGCGAAAACCCGGGGGAAAAGGCTTAGGTAGCAAATGGTAAAACCAAGGTTGGGCCTTGCTGGAGGAGTTTTATTCAAGGCGAACTGTCAAGGGGGTCCCATAAATCACCCGACCGCGTAAGGAACGCAAACTCAAGGAACATAATCCCGGTATAACAGTAACTAGGGCGGCAAGAGTGGAACAAAACACCTGGCATAAGGCCGAGCCTTCCACCCTTTACCAAATATATATAGATGCATTAATTAAATAAGAGATATTGTGATATCCCAACATATTCATGTTCCGACATGGATCAACTTCAACTTCACCTGCAACTAGCAACGCTATAAGAGGGGCTGAGCAAAAGCGGTAACTTAGCCAAACAACGGTTTGCTAGGAAAGGATGGTTAGAGGCTGACATGGCTACAATGGGAGACATGATATAGCAAGTGATAGGTAGCGAGCATGGCAATAGAGCGAACAACTAGCATAGCAAAGATAGAAGTGATTTCGAGGGGTGGTCATCTTGCCTGCAAGATTCTCAGAGTCGAAAGCTTGATCCTTGTAAGCGTACTCGACAGGTTCCTCGTTCACGAACTCATCTCCCGGCTCTACCCAAGACAAGAACACAAACAAACGGAACCACAATCAACAACGAGAAATGCACAAGCAACATGATGCAAAACATGTATGATATGCAAGATATGATATGCGATGCATATGCGTGCTCCGGAAGGAAAATGATGAACATGGCAGTAACTTGGCAAACCAAGCATTCCACTAGAAAGATGAGGTGATTTCGGTCGAAATAGATATAAAGATCACCGGAATCGGATGCACGGTTTGCAAATGGCAAGCAAAACAAGAATGACACGAATCTGCGATAAACAGCAAGATAGCACTTAAAATACAACAAGTAACAATGCTACAGCACCCCAACAGAGCAACAAAGCACATGGCAGTAATCTACAGGAGATGCTTGACAAAAGATGAACACTGAGCTACGGCTAGTTCACAACATATCAAGCTCAAACAAGCATAGAAAAAGTGCAAAAGATTACAGGTTCACAGACTTTGTGAAAAACTGGACATGGCAGAAAACAGCATCACGTAGCACTGTTCAGAGCACGAAATCAACATGCTACAGGAACTTAACATAGCAAAACAAGGCATGGCAGTGTTGTACTAAATGCACATGACAAAAGTCCCTTACTGACCATAAGCCAAAAAGGACCAGAAGATATGATGGCAAGCATGTAAACATAGCAAGTTTCGTTATCAGGTTTCAGACTTGGCAGAAAAAACAGAGCATGGCAGAAATATTAATATGTAGGCCTCTTTGTGAGCTTGATGCACCCACTAAATAGCAATGCACTACAAACCAAGCATACCTACAGCAAGATGGCATGTTTATAAAGCTATCCATGGCAAGAACAATTGCATAGCATGTATGGATCAACTACAATAAGCTTGGCAAAAATGCATATCATGTTAAGAATCTGCCAGAAATATTTTATAGCAAAAGTAGAGCAAGATTGAATCATGCTATGCCACTCCATAATTGCAAACAATTGCAGGAATGGATCAATTACAACTATAGCTACAAAACATCATTAATGAACATCTCCAAAACATGCATGGATCTCTCTGTAGCATCAAGTTTACATGGCAACAAAATTACAGCAGACAAGGACTTAGAGAAATCACTAAGTCCCTGAAATCAGAAATATTACGTGGCCTACTTTGCATGCTTGTGCTAGTCACCACAGAGACCACAAAAATACATGGACTATACCACTGGAAAGATGGCATGGCATACTTCAAAACACATGTAGAGCTCATGCTCAAAAGATGCACAGATTAAATGATACAAAAATGACAAATCTCCAAGTTTTGTTAAGAATCAGAGAATAACAGCAACTAGCCCTCTTCCAATGAAGATTTGGGCATCAAGATGACCTCTAATGAACATGGTGCAATTGAACAAAATGTAGAGCATCACGAGGTGACCAATTTGACATATTACACGCGCGAATCGGAGCTACATGCAAGGAGTTATCGCATCGGGAACAGAGGCACATGCTGATAAAATTCCAGACTCGGAAAAATATTAGGGCGAGAAAAAGTCAACGGGGCTATTACCAGATCCGATCGAGCAACGGCTACAGGAGCTCGTGCTCGTCGGCCGGAGGAGGAGAAAGGACCGGCGGGGCGACGACCGACGAGGGGGGGCCGGAGGCCGGAGGAGATGGAGAGGACGCCGCGGGGGAGCGCCGGCGCCGGCGGAGGCGCGGCGGCGGGCGGCGGCGGTGCGGGCAAGCGGCGGCGCGGGGCGGCGGCGAACGGGCCGGCGGGCCCGCGGCGGGCTTCGCGGGCCGGCGCGGTGGAGAGGCCGGCGGCGACACGTGTCGCTACGGGATTGGACGGGGCGCGGCGGCGGACGTTGTCCGGCGCGGGCGGACGCGTCCGGCGCGGCGCGGAGGGAGGAGCTAGGGTTTGTCTGCAGTTATAATTCGGGATGCCCACCTATAAATAGGTAGAGGGAGCTAGGAGACTCCAAATGAGGTGCGGTTTTCGCCCACACGATCGTGATCGAACGACCTAGAGCATGGAAGAGAGTTTGGTGGGTTTTGGGCAGGTTTTGGAGGGGGTTTTGCTGGACACTCAAATGGACTTTGCGGATGCCCGGTTAACCGTTGGAGTACCAAACGACCTCCGAATGGAACGAAACTTGACCGGTAGTCTCCGGGTGGTATAATAAGACCACTTGACAAGCCTCGGTCCATTCCGAGAAAGTTTGACACACGCACACGAAAGAAAACAAGAGGGGTGCACCGGAGGAGATAGGAGCGCCGGACTGGAAAACGGACAACGGGGAAAATGCTCGGATGCATGAGACGAACACGTATGCGAATGCAATGCACATGATGACATGATATGAAAATGCATGACATGACAAAATACAAAACGAAAGACAAAACCCGACAACGGAGGGAAAACATATCACATAGCCGGAAATGGCAAGAGTCGGAGTTACAAATATGGCAAGTTACATGCGGGGTGTTACACCAGGCGCGCCGCCTCCAAGTCCCGAGCCTCAGAGGTTTCTCCGACGATGGGCGTGTGGAGCGCCTCCACATTGCGGCGGTGAAGTTCCTCCCTCTGATGTGAGGTGAGGGCTTCGGGATGATACTCCTCATGCACCTGCGATGGATCGCCGCCGCCGTCGCCGCTGTCGACGCGACGAAAACCAGGCGGGCTGCACGGCGCGTTGACCATCAGGACTTCTGCCGCAGGATCGCTGCTGTCGCATTCGGACAGGGTCTCGACGGAACCAGTTGACAGATTGAATAAGCCGTAGAGAGTTTCGTCGGGCTCGATTGCCGCGACTTGGGAGGTGGCCGACTGGCGTGCCACCGCGTGCTTCACCCACCGCTGAAGCCGCGACCGACCGAATCGCTTGCGACGGTGCACAGCGGGGAGCGAGGACATTGCGGGAGCCGCCCGATACTGGGTCGACGGCTGCCGCAAAAGGACGCCGCGAACGCACGCGCGAAAGTGCATCGCCCCGCGGACGGGGAGTGCCTCGACGTTGAGAGGGGCCTCCTAGAGCCATGCGGAATCGTCGCAACGAAGACGAGCGCGCCGAGACGGATCTCACGGCCCTCAGCCAAACCACCGCCGGAAACCATGATGATGGAAATCGGAAAAATGCAACCTCACCGGAAAGTCGCTAAGACACCTGCCCCACGGTGGGCGCCAACTGTCGTGGTTCTAAGTCTGACAGTAGAATAGGGGGTATGTATGGAGAGGCAAGATCCTAGCTATGATGAAGTTGTGCACGTAAGATTTACGAGTTCAGTCCCTTCGCGGAGGAAGTAACAACCCTACGTCTCGGTGTCAGGAGGCTCGGTTGATTGGATTATGCGTGAAGTTACAGGGGGTGCGAACCCTTGTGCCAGTGGAGGGGGGTGGCTTATATAGAGTACGCCAGGACCCCAACCAGCCCACGTTACAAGGGGTTGAATGTACATATAGAGGGAACATTTACTGATAATGCCAGCATTAAAGTCATATAAATGATCATTAAGACTACGGAGTGAATGCCCGACCGTTGTCATTCAGAGTGACCTTAGATCTTTTGTTCTCTGAGTGGTTCCTGGTATGGTCGAATGAATATATCCTGGTCGAATGGAATTGGGTTATCCGGGTGAACTCTCAATCGAGTGGTTTGTGTCCTGTGGTGATTTCAGTCGATAGAATCTGCTGTCCTTTGAATGCCCTTGACTGTAGGGCAATGTCCTTGGGTAGGGTGCTTAGATCAGGTCTGTTGCCATACCCTAGGTACGTGTCATCGTCATCCCCCGCCCACGGGCGCGGTGGCTCACAGGACGAGGTGAAGCTTGCTTACTATGCCTTACACCCGCTCCCTCGCCCACGCGCGCGATGGCTCGTAGGACGAGGAGAACTTTTTACTACTCCCTCCATTTACTCCTCGTCCCTACCTTGGTTAGAGAGATTATCATATTGTCTGGAATATATGTCTTTTAGTAGATTTCAGTATGAACTACCAGTACATACTCGAAACACTGATGTATATCGACGTATTTTAGAGTGTAGATTCACTCATTTTGCTCCGTATGTAGTCCATATTGAAATGGACGTAATAGTACGCACTCTCCCTTCCCCCTCGACCCTCGCTCGACCCTTGCCCACGTGGTGCACGTGTAGCAATTCATTCGGTCTCAGATAGCCAGAACGATATATACTCCAGTACCATTATTGCTCGACTTCCCGAAGAGGCGAAGAGCCAAGCGTAAGGTTAATATTTTGGAGATGCCAAGCGCAAGGTTTATAGGAGAACGAGTAGTAGTAGTACTAGTAGTACGTACCAGTGGTATGTACTGTGTGAGGAAGAAGGGAACAAGATGTATATTTTGCGTGGCAGTCTCTTCTTACAGGACGTGCTAGACCTAGTGGACCTCATTGTTGCAATGGGAGTACTATCATAGATGGCACGATTCAGATTGGTGGGCAGCGGGAATAATTCGGAGCTGCTTAGTCTTAAACCCCATGAAGAAGTCCCATCGAAAGGAATAACCATCCTCTACACGTGCTCCTATGTAAAATGAGTAAATGAGACAAAAAGAGAAAGATACAAAGTAAAAAAAACACCAGCCTTAGATCCAGCCCTATTGTATCAGTGAATGATATTTCTATGTCGTGATTGACGTGGCTATATTATTAACCATGCTACGGAGGTAGAAGCAGATTTTTATTTATTTGTGGAGGTAGCAGCGGATGGATATTCAACAAGGAGTGAAATGATGGCTGCTTCCTCGGTCAAACATAGAGAAAGATGGGCCTCATGATTTTACGGCTTATTAGTAATTATTACTACCTACACGCTTTACCCATATATAATAACCACGTGGTAGAGTAGTGGGCTATACTTTTAATAACCGTGCTCGAAGAGAAGAGGTGCACGCACCCACGCACTCTTTGCGTCTTTTGCGTCTTCCCCAACCACACACATGACACGGTGGAGCTCATTTCTGTAAGATGATGCAGCCCACGTGATAATTTGACGCGTCTAGTAGTAGTTACTCACTTATAAATGATGGAGGGTCGGGAACCACGCATGAACGATGCCGTGTCATTTATAAATAAAGTTTTTTTTTTCTTCAGTGGCATGTAGGCAATATAAATAGGTTCATATGGAGAGAAAAGGAAACCGCTCCACTATATACATAGCCAGGACGAGCCTACACTGTTGCTTGCTGGGGTTGCTCTCTTCACACTCTCTCGCACAAAATGACTGTGGCCACATTTCTAACATCTGGGCGGATCACGTCCGCCGGGGGAAGGGTGGATGCTTAGTGTAGATGCGGTTGCCGTCGCCGACAGTGAAAACCCACTGTTGGCATGTCCCGATTAGGGGTCCCCCGCCATTCTCTCTCACAAAGCCGGTGAGGTTGCGTTCGTCCCTTGCTCACTGCCGCGACATGGGCAGTTGCCGCCTCCCGCTGCCCTCCTCTAGGTTGAGCTATGTCCCGACATCCCTCAGGTACAACATCCTTACAGCCGGCTTGCACCACTGCCCCAGCTGCCCACATCGCTCCATGTGGATATTTCTCTACTTCTTTGCCCCACACATACTTCAACTGGCTTCTACTATATTTGTGATAAGTTTATATCTCATCAACTAGTCCCAATAATCTTATTCTAATCATGCTTCTTCAATTTCTTTGCCACATGGATGCTCATCTCGATTTTAGTGAAACTGTACAAAATGATCTGATGGTCAAAAGGGTTGCAAACTTCATTTCTTCGTTAGCTTCAACGTTGCCAGCAAAATAAAGCCTGGTTAGGGTTTAGGGTTGAAGGGCTAGGGACTGCATGGATCATTTTTTCTTTAGCTGTCTCTGTCCCAAAATAAGTGTCAACTTTAGTAGTAGTACAACTTTGTACTAAAGTTTGCATAAAGTTGAGACACTTATTTTGGAACGGAGCGACTACATATTGGCTACGATCTGTCAATCATTGAGATGCAATAGCATGCATGTTAGTCTCCTTTGTATTGGATGAAATGTTGCAACGGGGCAACCTTGGACACAAGATAAATGAAACAAAAGCTGGAAGCTTCATAGCATTGTACAAATTTATCTCGCTGAGAAATTACAGTATGTACTATACTACTATGTAAAGAGTTAGGTGTCGCACGGTGTCCAGAAAATATGGTGATAGTGTGAGGTGGGCCATGTAATCACTGAGCCTGCGTGTTTTCACTGCTTTCGCACTCCTCCGCTATAAGAATGGACAAAATTGTAATCTAGTACCTCCTTTCGCCGAAGCGTGGGACATCTAGCAGTTGTACCACCTCAGTAATAATGACCAATGAGTCATCAAATCACATAGACCCAGCAGTAAGTTGGACGGGCGAAGCAACCATCTCTCTTGAATCCGCTTCTCCCTTCAATGTAGGCGCCAGTGAGAGGTCGTGTCCGCTTTGCCCGGGCATGAATGCGACACCGATTCTCTGGAGTGGCGCTGACCGTTTCAGGCGGGAAGCGCGCGTGGGCGATGGAGGGGCTGTGGGTGGGCCAGGTTGGTCAGGAGTGGGCGTGGCAGCTGTCCCGACCGGACGCTCAGAAACAAGAGGATGCACTGACTCTCGCGGCTAAATCATACACTACACACCATCTCTCTGTAGGAGTAGGTCGATGTGTCGCTCTCTCTAACACACATATGCTGTTAAAGCACACACACGCACGCACACACAGGTTCATAGAATAGGAATATCGTGCGAGTGGGAAGCCACATGAAGTGAGATAAATGGAGTACGTACAAGAAGAGAAGAGGTGACGAATATTCCATCAAACCTGGGCTGAGGAGTAGTACTCCCTTCGTCTAGGTGTTAAGTCATCTTACGAAAATAAGATATTCCCAAAATGTTTAGGCATCGTCCATTAACTTCGCATCTATATCCCCTCCTAGTACTCTCCCTTGTTATCTCCCCTGGAAACCCAATGCATGGAGCGCAACTATGCGTTGATCAGTCAAGGAATCAAAGTCGGCTTGCATGCAAGTTAATACGTGGCCCTGCATGGTAGCTAAAACGGCATCTCTTAATTGTTGTGATTAATTGTTGCGTTTAGAGACAGAAATCAGGGCTTTGATTGGAGGAAGGACCAGTCAAGTTTCTCCTTCTCCTCCAATCTGCTTGCACCTTGGTCCCGCTGCACCTTCTAACGTGACTTAGAGCATGGTTAATAGTATAGCCAACTACCGGCTATATGAAGTTTCCATAGCACATATAGTCAACCTTATAGCCAACACGTATAGTAGCAAGTTGCTAAGAAGTAGTACTTTATTAATACAAGACCCACTTTACATCCTCACAATGATTCTTGAAGCCCGTGCTACAGCCGGCTCTTAATCTGCAGCCCGCTTCACTTCTCTCTCCTATTTTCTCTCATCCAACTCAGCTAAAATATAATAGTTTAATCCTTATAGCCTGCTGACTGTACCTTATTATGCTTGCTCTTACACCTAGACAGAGGGAGTAGTACGAGATGCGGTGGCAGACTAACTTAGGTCGAACACAAGTGCCCAGAATTATTGGAAGAGAGCAAAGTGTACAAACTAAATAATTAAAATTGAATTTCTTGTTTATTTTTCCGAAGCGGAGGCAAAATATTTGCCTCATCCACTAAATAAGAGGAGAATAGAGTTTCACAATTTGCAAGTGACCCTACAAATAAACACCATGGCAATTACTCTCAATACGCCCTAGTTTCTTCGCACCCGTTGTAACCCTTAGTACATACGGTGGCACACTGACTTAGGCCGAATACTAGTGCCCAAAATATTTAAAATTGGAGGATGGTGCAGCCCACCTTTCCGATATTTTTACCGTGTGTAGTTCAGTTGTTGTTTCCTTTGGAGGGTCGTGTACTACACGTGAACATTCGTAAGCGCGACCGGGAGGCGTGCAGCGTTAATTGTCAGTTGAATCCTTCGAGCATTAAATTTTCTTCACATATTAGCATTGCCCCTAGTATTTTTCTTCACTATGTTAAATAAAGAGTTCTGTTTCGTGCACAATTTAAAACCATTTTTATGGAGAGAAAAAGAAAACCACTCCACCTATATAAGTTGCAGCCTCGATGCTTGTTTTCTAGGGTTTGCTCTCTTCACACTCTCTCTCCACTATATATACACACGCTGGAGCCTAAGCGCTTGTAGTTGCTCTATTCACTCTCTCACCCTCTCCAGATCTAAACAAGACTTCATTGGCCTCTCTCTCTCTCCCCTCACTGCTGGTCAAAGAGCCGGCAGGATCCTTCCACCGGGAAGGGAAGGAGGCTTAACGCTGTCGCCGTCGGCGAGGGAGGGAATCCACTACCAGCGTAGCTATTCTCTTTCACCCAGCGGCGGTGCGGGAGGGCCTCTGACCCCTTCTTCCTTGCTGCTGTACATAGTGTGGGCAGATCGGCATCCGGCCGCCCACTGAGCCACACCCCGAGAACCTTAAGGTATAATTTACTTATTCCACATGCATTGCTCTAGCTGCATGTGGGCTTTTCCCGCTTTTGCACTCGAATCTAGGTGTTGGATCAAACATGAAAGTAGTGGGGAAATTTGTATAGCATGAATCTAGGATGTGGTTCAAAGAGGAATGGAAGGGGGGAAAGTAGTGGGAAAGTTGTATAGCATGAATCTAGTACGTGGTTCAAAGAGGAAAGGAAGGGGGGAAAGTAGTGGGGAAAGTTGTATAGCATGAATCT
The DNA here is from genome assembly GCF_002575655.3 of Aegilops tauschii subsp. strangulata. Classification (NCBI taxonomy): domain Eukaryota; kingdom Viridiplantae; phylum Streptophyta; class Magnoliopsida; order Poales; family Poaceae; genus Aegilops; species Aegilops tauschii. The sequence continues at coordinate 204,768,119 of NC_053036.3, read as the reverse complement.
AGGACGTGGTTCAAAGAGGAAAGGAAGGGGAGAAAGTAGTGGGGAAAGTTGTATAGCATGAATCTAGGACGTGGTTCAAAGAGGAAAGGAAGGGGGAAAGTAGTACAGACTGGCTATCCAGCACCTACGTTGGTCGAAAAGGGAAAACAATGACAAACGTAGTATGCACATCTGTAACGAACTGATCTTTCTGTTTTGGGGGGCAAGGCTGTAGAGTTTGAGCAGGACTAGCCCTCACATAGGGAAAGGTGTCTAAAGATAACAAAACTGGGACCAACACAAATATGCTCCTTGGTTGTTTGTTCTTTGTTGCAACAGACTGTGCATCATCCCTTTATACATCGGTAGATACACATGGTGCTGTGCATCCACTGTCCCGTACAACTCTTTAGCTGTTGTTAATCTAAGGCCCTATTTGGTTAAAATGTCCTAGGACTTTTTTTAGTCCCAACTAAAAAGTCCCTAGTCCGTACCTGTTTGGTTCCAGGGACTAAACATGGACCAGAGGTTATTAAATGACATGCTAAAAGACCATGTTACCCCTAGTAACGAACTAATAGAGATAAGGTGCGATGCGGGGCAGGGGCAACTATTGGAAAAAAGTCCCAAAAAGACTCTCCCTCAGGGTCTTCTTTCTTTAGCCCCAAATGCCCACTTTTAGTCCCTAAAAGTCCCCCCTGTTTGGTTTAGATGGGACTAAAAGGGACTTTTTTTAGTCCCTAAACCAAAAAGTCCCTGTAAACAAACACCCTCTAATAATGCCACTGGAAAATTGAAGCAATGCCACAATTAAAAGCAAATTACATGTTTAACTAATTTTATTGTTAATATAATCTCTCTGTTAATATGAATCAATGCCACCAATTGAGAAATGCTACTGTCTTGCTTTCTTTTTGTGGGCTTCTGTGTCATCCACCGTTATTGACCAGTAGTTGTTTCCTTTGCACCTCTGTGTAAACATGGTTATCTACTTCACCTCGTTGCTATTGCGACCTTTTGTTGCACTACACAAAACACTTTTGTTTTAAGAGTGTTTTGTGCAGTTCAAACAAAATGTCACACCAACAATGTTGCTTGATTGCTTGATCTTAGTGGAACTGCACAAGAGGAGATCTGACTTCCTATCCGTGTTGGCAAATTTGTTTCAGATCTTCTTCTTGTGAGTTGTTTGAATTCCGCATCATGAGAGGTCAGTACTAGCCTTCTTTCACATGATTGTGAAGTGTGATTTCATATGTTGTGCTACTTATATGGTAATGTTGCTTGATTTTAGTGAACTGCACAAATGGAGACAAGACTTCCAATCTGTATGTGAACTGTAATATCCCATTGAGGCAAGATAATGATATTTCACAACTGTTGGCCTGTATTTTGCTACTATCATCAGAAAATTAATGCCGTTGTTTAGTGCTATACTTGTGCTCCCTAATTGACATGCCAAATCTTACATTGAAGGAGAAGCTTGTCTGTTATTGAACCAAGTGATGAAGGGGAAGAACAAGTGGAAGAAGAACAAAAACCAACTCCCGGTGCTGTAACGAAGCACTAGAACCGTGATGACACAAGTAATGATATAGTTTTGCATCTTAATTTATTGCTATGTCTGGAACGAGCAATTGTTTTGCCACTGTGATTTGATGCCATTCCTAATGTAATATGTAATTATCTCTACTTGTGCAAACAGGGATCTTGTTTGAAGATGACATATATTTTAATGGAACTGCAGAAGAAGATGTTGGAAACATTAAACTAATCGAGGAGTTTATAGTAAGCTTGGCAACCACAGTAGATACTAATGGATGGTTCCCAAGAAGTGCTTCATCAGTTTATCTGCTAGCTCTACACAATAAGCCTTCTGACAAAGGTTGGTACCGGCCCACGGATTTCATCCATATGATTGAGCTTTGTCATCTCTATTGGCGTTGTGCTACTGTTTAGCTACTCTCATGAGAAAGTGGTATTGTTTCGCATGTTAATCTAAGGCTGCTAATAAATTGATCCACCGGTTTGCCACCGTTATAGCCACTGATAAAATTAAGTAATAATACAGTTCAAGTTGAGCTATTGTGTTTGGTATCGTATCATTTCCTATGAGGATAATGAGGAGATGCATCTCTTTGTGACTATGCATTTCATCAGTTACTCCCTTTGTTAATGTAACGGTTGTTTTAAGTATTTCCTTTCCCTTTTTTGGGAGCAAACAGATGCTAGCATTCAGTTGTTCTCTTGTCTTTGCACAACAGGATCATCCTCCTCTGAAGAAGAATATTGAGTACGTGAAGTGACTAGTTCCGATTATGCTAGGATGAAGAAGCCCAGTCTATCTTCTCATCAGAAGGAGCAGTTGAAGGATGGTTACAATACTCCCCACAAGACCAAACTAACTTCAGCTCAGAAGGACTCACATATTTCCATCTTTTCTGCTGTGATGCGCAAGTACAATGTTGTTCTAGGATTCTTTCCGGCGAGTTCCATTTTTTAAAAAGTGTGCTGTACATGGACCATGTAGGTGCCTATTTAAACTATAAATTCATAATACAGTTTGCTTTACTAATCATTTTTTTGTATTTATGCAAATAGGGGTGCTCAGCTTCATTTCAATGGGAATCATTCATTTCCACCACAAGAAAGGAGGTGCCAATATGTTCAAGGTATTCCAACATATAAAAGGCGAAATCATACAAGCTACGCGTGAATTTGTTTGATTTTGGTGGAACTGCACAAAAAGAACAGCTGGTTTATTTAGCACGAGGTGCCATGTCAATGTCCGAACTAATGGCAAACCCTGACCATTCCACAATTGTATGCGTTTGATATTTTGGAATGGGAAAACCTTGTCAAAGTTTGCTCATTGATGTACGCAAAACAACACGCATTTGACATTTTGGAATGGGACAACCTTGTCAAATTTTGCTCATTGATGTTAGCAAGAAGACATGCATTTGATATTTTCGAATGGGACGCCCTTTGCGGTCAGCATCATCGGTTGATTTTTCTTTATTCTTTAGTTGTGAAGTAAATATTGGCTCTGACATGTGAATCGCCGTGATGCATAATCATCGATTGTTTTGAATGTTCTCTATGAATTGCCAGGCCTGTGTGTTTGATTGCAATGTACAGGAAAACTAAAAAGCTGCTCAAACTTTTTATACTCCCTTTGTTCCTTTTTACTTTGCATATTAGATTTCTTCAAGTCAGTTGATTTTACATTGTGAATGTTGATACTTTTTTCTATAAGATTGGTCAAAGTAGAGATACTTTGACTTCACACAAAACTTATATGCAGACTAAAAAGGACCAGAGGGAGTATGTGTGAAACTGCTGCAAACGATGTGATCACCCTGGGAATAATGCTAGTACGGAGTATTGTTTTGCATGTTCATCCAATGCCAGTGGTACAAGAATTCGAACTAATCGAACTAAATTCATTCATACACTGCCGAATTTCATATAAACATGTCGGATTTCATTACATTTCATACATTCCTCAACTAAAAAGGGGTGCGCTGAAGGTATAATTTATTAACCGAACCTACCCACCCGTGTCCGGCTCAGCCGAACGAAATCTTCAGTGAAGTAACTGCAGTTGCAGTTGGGTCACTGACATGTGGGCTAGAGACCTGTTGGGCCCACATGTCAGTGACCCAACTGCACTGCAGTTAAGTCACTGAAGCAGCGTCCTTCTCCAGCATAGCTCTCCGACTCCACGTCCCCGCCAAGAAGCTAATCGGCCGTCAATGGTCAACCCGCCAAGCTTGGCTTCAACCGGAGGGTAGTAGCGGTGGCCTTACTTGGACCCGAGCGACGGTGACCTACCGTATTCTACTCTTCCTCGTTTTCTGTGTGGCGCGGCCTCGTTGGCAGCGGGGCGGGGCCTTGACGGAGCCGGCGATGTCCTCTGTCTCATTGCTGGCGGGGCAGAGCGGGGGAAATCCTCCCCCTCGTTGCCGGCAAGGCGGGGCCTTGGCGGAGCCGGCGATGTCCTCGGCCTCGTTGTTGCCGGGGCAGGGCCTCGGCCAAGCCGGGCTTCGCTGAAGCCGACGGGGCGGGGCCTCGGTGGAGCCGGCGATGTCCTCTGCCTCGTTGTTGGTGCGGTGGGGCCTCGGTGGAGCAGGGCCTCACCAAAGCCGGCGGGGTGGGGCATCGGTGGAGCCGGCGGTGTCCTCTCCCTCATTGTTGGCGCGGTGGGGCCTCGCCGGAGTAGGGCCTCGTTGACGCCAGCGGAGCGGGGACTCGGCAGAAGCGGCATTGTCCTCTGCCTCATTCTCGGTCTCGCCAAATAGGGCCTCGTCCGCTTCATCGCCCTCTTTGTAGGCGGCCGCAACCTCCGCCACCCGCATGCGGTACCACCAGCGCGCGAGGTGGCTCTTGCGGGCGAAGCGGTACGAGCCGAGCAGCGCCTCCTGCTCCACCCGCTCCGCGGTGATCTTCTCCTTCGCCTACAGGTGCTCCTGGAGGAGATGGTGGTTGTAGGCAGCGTCTGCCTGCGCCTCCCGGAACTGCTCCTGACGCTTCTGCCTCATCGTGTCCATGAATTGGGCACGGGCCTCGCCGATGGTCATGGTGCAATGCACCGGCGAGGATGGCGCAGAGGAGGGGGTTGGCGCCGGATCGTCGACTACCATGTTCTCCATTGGGACGTCGTCCTCCGGCTGCCTACTGGCCTGCCAGTCGGCAGCAATGACTGCCATCTCCTTGTGGTCCATCGTCCGCCTGCCACGAAGAGCGCTGGAGCGCGAGGAAGCCATGGTGGGCAGTAGTTGTGTCGACAAGAGAAAGGGAACGGAGGCGGATGAGTGCGGCTATGGCCGGCGCAACAGTTTATATAGCAATGGTGGGCGGCGGAGGGACAGACGGGTGGCGCCGGACCGCGTATCATTAATATGGGCGGCAGATGGATGGACGGACGGCACTTGTGTCATTTGAACACGGAGCAATCGCCTGCACAGGGAAGCGGCGTGGGCGGCGCTGACCGTTTCCGGCGGAAAGCGCGCGCGGGCGAGGGAGGCGGTCTGGGTGGGCTAGGGCGGTCAGACTCGTGCTTGGCAGCGGGTCGGTCCAGCAGCCAGACATGCTGGCTCGCCAGCGAGCTCTCCAAGCTGAGCGACGACAATCAGACGATGGATGTAGCTTCCGGCCAGGAGCCGGCGCCACCGTCCAAGCCGGTTCATGTCGTGTTCACCATAGAGCAGGCATGGCCGCACTTCGACGCCCTAATGGCGGAAGAGCTACCAGTGCAGGAGGACATGTGCTGCAATCTCCATCTCCTCAATGAGCACTGGCGACCAAGCGCACGACAATGTTGTCGCGGACATGTGGCCCTATGATCCTGGCTTCCTGAATGAGCAGCGGGCGCTGTATCAGACCATCCGTAGGGCCCGCGAGGCCCTCTCCGTCGTCCTTCGAGTTTTTGCGCTCGCCGTGGCGCCGCCGTCTCGCGTTGTCAACATGGTCAACGGACATGAGGAATGAGGAGATGACTTTACTTGGAGAGGATGACAGTGGGGACCCATCAGGGTCATAACCGCACGTACACAAGTGCCTCCTTATTATATACAACTATAATTTTTTTTGCTTCCCCCTGGTTTCCTGACATCACGGTCCCACACCATTGTCAACCTATGTAGTCAATAAACGAGAGAATTGCACAAGGAGCGGCCAACAGCTGGGACCAAGCAGCTCGAGCAGTATTTGTGTTTTTGAGGTGTGAGCACTACAGAGCTTTTCTTGAGCGATGTTTTTGTTGTTGTTCAGAGGTGAGCAGGTTATCAACTGGGCGGGCTGTGGCCCGTCTAGCCCAGGCCAGATATCCAGCCCAGATATTTTTTTTTCAAGCTTAAAATGGCTAGCCCAACTATACTTTTTTTGAGGAATACCTAGGCAAGGTCAACTTGTTATTCTCCGCCCCGCAAGGCTACAAATCTTTCCTAGGTGGGATGCATTAGGCTTAACAAGAAAATGTGTTTTAAGAAATAATAAATGGGATGTAATTATAAAAACTAGGCAGTAACTATAAAAAATACACCAAACACGCAATTAGTTTTTTTTAAATATTATTTTTCGATTTTGAAATTTTTAATTTCATTAATTGTCGCGCGCGCAATATTTCGTTGGATTTCTACGTAATAGAAATTTATTTTGAAATTATATTTAATCTGACTAGAAATTTAGGGATAAAAATATTTTGGATCCCATCAAAATGTGGGAAAATTTATTGAATTCTGTTTTGAGCGGTTGGTTGAAATTATTAATTGTTGTCCTAGCTAGAAAATGGGCTGTACTTTTAACAAACTGTAAATGGGCTGTAGTAAATTCCATTAGAATTCAAAAATGAGTTGTACATTCTTACAAATCGCAAATGAGCTATATGTTCTCTGTCACACACTTGTGGACCTACTAAGTTGATGCGTACGCAAGGCTTTGTCAACTTATAGTCAACACACGGTTCTAGCAGCAGTGGTCGTTGGATGGACATCCAACGGATGTCGTGCTTTTTCTTCAATCTCAGATATTCTTGCTTCAGCCGCCCAAAAAATGATTCCCCCCTGAAATCTGGGGTGCATCGTTTCGGAGGCTGACCTGTGGGCCTACTAAGTTGACGCGTACCAAGGGCTTTGTCAACTTAGTCAATATAAATGATTCTAGCTGCAGTGACCGTACGATGTCCATCCAACGGCCGTCAAGCTTCTTCAACCTCTGGTCTTCTTGCTCCAGCCGCCAAAACAGCGCCGGTCGTGCCGCCTGCTCCTGCCTCCTGTGTCCAGCTGTGCTGCCATCGCTGGCCATGCCATCCCTCTATACTCATCCACACCTCCTGTTATTCTCCGGCGACGGCAACCTCACACCGCAGCCGAAGCAGTCAACCCACGTACTCCCCTCCGCGTGGGCATCCACTGCCGCGTCTTCCCCGGCTCCGCATTGTTCCCTTCCTAGGACCTTGCCGTTGTCCACCGCCTTGGTGCTATCGGCGCGGCGTGGTTAACGAAGGACAACCATCCAAAGAGGACTTTAGGTGGTGAGGCTGACACCTGGACCCACCAGCTACATCTTCGAACAAAAGGAAGTGCCTCCTTATTACTCGCAAAATAAAAACGATTCCTCCCCCTGATAGCTGGGACCAACCAGCTATATCTTCGCACGCAAGGAAGTGCGTCCTTATCCTCCCTGACCACTGGGACCCACCCGGTCAAAGCGTATGTAGCTTTGTCTGTCTGGTTGCGAATGTGTACGTATGTATTGGTCGATCGGTCTCTCTGCAAGTATGAACCGTGGCCGAGTAAGTAGCGGCACGTGTCGTTGTAGAGCACCCGACATAGCAGTTCGCGCAGTCCCGTCTAAGTCCTGTACACGTACGTACAACCACAGGGCAAAAAATATGGCAACGTACGTACATACGGGCGGGGTCTTGAGCGCGTACTCGTGCATATATACGGAGGGCCAGGGCTTGTGTACATGGAAAGGCAACGGACGGCAGCAACGGCGTCCTGTTCATGAGGCTGCGAACCGGCTGAGTTGGAATGGAAAGACATCGTCCTGTTCATCGGGAGGCAACCGACTGGGTCGAAATGCGTCCTGTTCAACGGGAGCCAACCGGCTTGGACGGAACAGCCGAAACGGGGTCTGGCATAACGCAGAACGGAGGAAACAGCCTTCTGTTCGACCAGCCACGGTCGAAACAGGATCCTGTTCATCTGGAGGGGGTCCGGCGTACCGCAAAACGGAGGAAACATACTTGTGTCCGAGTGCCTACGGTCGAAACGGGGTCCTGTTGATCGGGAGGGGTGTGGCATACCGCAAAACGGAGGAAACGGACTTGTGTTGGAGCGCCTACGGTCGAAACGGGATCCTATTCATCCATCGTCTACTGCCTCGCTCCAGCCTCCACGGGCTACTGTTCATCCACTGTCGACCTCCTCCAGCCTCCACGGGCTACTGTTCATCAACGACTACTTTTCATCCAGCCTCCACCAGCTGTTGTTCATCCAGCCTCCATGGGGTCCTGTTCATCCACCCCCAACCGGCTGGGGTGTGGCGGCCTCCTCGGGGTCCTGTTCATCCAGCGGCAATGGCCTACTACCACGGGGTCCTGTTCATCCAACCCCCACCAGGAACTGTTCATCCACAGCCAACCAATCGGCCTGACTCACCACGTCTCGACTCGTTCTACGTACCGCACGCACGGTAGCAATGATCATTGTTCATAAAGAGGCAACCCAACACCGCCTGGCTACGTCTCGCACGGGGGCTCGATCGGCTTCAGTAAGCAGCAACAATGATCGATCGCTCGGGTTTAGTTAGCAGCAGCAGCGAAGGAATCGCTCGGGTTCAGTTAGCAGCATCAGCGAAGGAATTGCTCGGGTTCAGTCAGCAGTGAATAAATCGCTCGGGTTCAGTTAACGGCCAAGGGATCGATCGCTCGGGTTCAGTAATGTGCGATTTCTCGGGTTCAGTTAGCCAACACCTCACACACACACACGCGTACACAAGAGAAACGCGCAAACCACAGTGCATCGCTCGGCCCCGACCACCCACCATAACCGGGAACTCCCCGATATTTTCCTCGCCCTTGCTTCTACCACGGTTTTTTCCGTCATGGACAGCCCAAAGAATGTTATGCAGCTGCTTCTCCGGCCCGCCCAGGATGAAAAGACCATTTTCTGTCATGATTTTTTGTCATAGAAGTAGGAGCCCACCACATCAATGATGATACCGGGTTTTGTCACAATTATCATCATAAAGTGTCATAAGCATGACAGAAAAAATTTCGTTCGGCCCAAAATGTCACGGATGTGTCTTTTTTTTGTAGTGCGGATTTATAAACCTTAGGTCATCCACTTGAGGGAAATTTGCTACTGTCCTACAAAACTCTCCACTTGGAGGCTGATACGTCTCCAACGTATCTATAATTTTTGATTGTTCCATGCTCTTATATTATCATTCTTGGATGTTTTACCATCATTTTATAATCATTTTATATCATTTTTTTGGTACTAACCTATTAAAATAGTGCCCAGTGCTAGTTGTTGTTTTCTGCTTGTTTTATACATCGCATGAAATCAATACCAAATGGAGTCCAAATGCAGCGAAACTTTTTGTGGAATTTTTATGGACCATAAGACACCCAATGGGCCGGAGAAGCACCTGGGGGGGCGAGGGGTGCACAACTGATACGTCTCCAACGTATCTATAATTTTTGATTGCTCCATGCTATATTATCTTCTGTTTTGGACATTATTGGGCTTTATTATTCACTTCTATATTATTTTTGGGACTAACCTATTAACCGGAGGCCCAGCCCAGAATTGTTGTTTTTTGCCTATTTCGGAGTTTCGCAGAAAAAGAATATCAAACGGAGTCCAAACGGAATGAAACCTTCGGGAACGTGATTTTCGGAACGAACATGATCCAGGAGACTTGGACCCTACGTCAAGAAACAAAGCAGGAAGCCATGAGGTAGGGGGCGCGCCTACACCCCTGGGCGCACCCTCCACCCTCGTGGGCCCCACGTTGCTCCACCGACGCACTCCTTCCTCCTATATATACCTACGTACCCCCAAACGATCAGATATGGAGCCAGAAACCTAATTCCATCGCCACAACCTTCTGTACCCACGAGATCCCATCTTGGGGCCTGTTCCGGAGCTCCGCCGGAGGGGGCATCGATCACGGAGGGCTTCTACATCAACACCATAGCCTCTCCGATGAAGTGTGAGTAGTTTACCTCAGACCTTCGAGTCCATAGTTATTAGCTAGATGGCTTCTTCTCTTGTTTTGGATCTCAATACAATGTTCTCCCCCTCTCTCGTGGATATCTATTCGATGTAATCTTCTTTTGCGGTGTGTTTGTTGAGACCGATGAATTGTGGGTTTATGATCAAGTTTATCTATGAACAATATTTGAATCTTCTCTGAATTCTTTTATGTATGATTGGTTATCTTTGCAAGTCTCTTTGAATTATCAGTTTGGTTTGTCCTACTAGATTGATCTTTCTTGCAATGAGAGAAGTGCTTAGCTTTGGGTTCAATCTTGTGGTGTCCTTTCCCAGTGACAGTAGGGGCAGCAAGGCACGTATTGTATTGTTGCCATCGAGGATAACAAGATGGGTTTTTTTTATCATATTACATGAATTTATCCCTCTACATCATGTCATCTTGCTTAAGGCGTTACTCTATTCTTATGAACTTAATACTCTAGATGCATGCTGGATAGCGGTCGATGTGTGGAGTAATAGTAGTAGATGCAGGCAGGAGTCGGTCTACTTGTCTCGGACGTGATGCCTATATACATGATCATACCTAGATATTCTCATAACTATGCTCAATTATGTCAATTGCTCAACAGTAATTTGTTCACCCACCGTAAAATACTTATGCTCTTGAGAGAAGGCACTAGTGAAACCTATGGCCCCCGGGTCTATCTTCCATCATATTAATCTTCCAACACTTAGTTATTTCCGTTGCTTTTTACTTTGCCTTTTATTTTACTTTGCATCTTTATCATAAAAATACCAAAAATATTATCCTATCATATCTATCAGATCTCACTCTCGTAAGTGACCGTGTAGGGATTGACAACCCCTTATCGCGTTGGTTGCGAGGATTTATTTGTTTTGTGTAGGTGCGAGGGACTCGCGCGTAGCCTCCTACTGGATTGATACCTTGGTTCTCAAAAACTGAGGGAAATATTTATGCTACTTTGCTGCATCACCCTTTCCTCTTCAAGGGAAAACCAACGCAGTGCTCAAGAGGTAGCAAGAAGGATTTCTGGCGTCATTGCTGGGGAGGTCTACGCAAAAGTCAACATACCAAGTACCCATCGCAAACCCTTATCTCCCGCATTACATTATTTGCCATTTGCCTCTCGTTTTCCTCTCCCCCACTTCACCCTTGCCGTTTTATTCGCCCTCTCTTTTCCGTTTGCCTCTTTTCGCTCGTCTTTCTTTCGCCATGTCTGAATCTGGGGAGGTTATCGTAATGAAGGCAATAATAACAACTTGGGAAATTTTGATGCTTTCGATGATCCTCTTGAGGAACCTACCATCTTGCACCCCAAAAAGTTTCGAGTCGGTAATGGCAATATTATTGGGAAAGGAGTTATTCAAGACTTCTTTACTTGTGCCGGCGCTTTGCCCATTATGGGTGTCTCTATTCTTCATAAAACTAGTAGCCTTGCGGATGCAATATCTTTGCTTGTAGTTGAACTTCAAAGGCAATTTCTTCATATGCATCCTTGCATACAAAGAATTTTCCTAGAATTTTCTAATATTGAGCATTCTTCTGTTAAGCGTGCCACCACTATCTTTTTGGCTCATGAGTTTAGATTCATAATGAAAGAGGCTAGAGAAATCTTTGCGCATTATAGGGTAGATGCTAGTCATCCTCCCATAGAAGCTATCCTTTTTAATCAAGAAGACATGATGCGTTTACAATCTTTGGATCATGTTGCTTATAATGAAAATCTTAGGAAAAAGGTTCCAGCCGATGTTCTAGTTGATAGAATTTCCAAGCTTAATGATGATTTTGTTATTCAGAATAATGGATTAGGTTTTTCTCTTGAACGAAGGCTTATGACTTTTTGCCAAAAGAATGCTTGTAATGCTGAATTGGTTGTGCAATACAAAGGGCCAAGGGAGGAACCCATACCTCCCGAGATTGATCTTGGGGACTTTTGTCCCATTAAATTTAGCCCTTTTGATTATTTTTGCTTGCCTCAAAGAAAACTTGCTGTTGAACGTAGAGAATATGAGAAAAAAATTCATGACTTGCCGTACCATTATTATGGCAATACCTAGATCTATCCTTGCTTTTATGCCTAGCTAGGGGCGTTAAACGATAGCGCTTGTTGGGAGGCAACCCAATTTTATTTTTAGTTTTTGCTTTTTGCTTCTGTTTAGGAATAAATAATTGTTCTAGCCTCTGGTTAGAAGTGTTTTTATGTTTTAATTAGTGTTTGTGCCAAGTTAAACCTATAGGATCTTCTTGGTTGATAGTTATTTGATCTTGTAGAAAATTTCAGAAACTTTCTGTTCAGGAAAACAATTGTTAAAACTCACCAGAACGTGATAAAATATTGATTCCAATTGCTGCTGATCAATAAACAAATTGCCTAGGTCTCCTATTTTGGCTGATTTTTTGGGGTTCCAGAAGTTTGCGTTAGTTACAGATTACTACAGACTGTTCTGTTTTTGACAGATTCTGTTTTTCGTGTGTTGTTTGCTTATTTTGATGATTCTATGGCTAGTAAAATAGTTTATAAGCCATAGAGAAGTTGTAATACAGTAGGTTTAACACCAATATAAATAAAGAATGAGTTCATTACAGTACCTTGAAGTGGTCTTTTGTTTTCTTTCGCTAACGGAGCTCACGAGATTTTCTGCTGAGTTTTGTGTTGTGAAGTTTTCAAGTTTTGGGTGAAAGATTTGATGGATTATGGAACAAGGAGTGGCAAGAGCCTAAGCTTGGGGATGCCCATGGCACCCCCCCCCCCCCCCGATAATCTAAAGACACCAAAAAGCCAAAGCTTGGGGATGCCCCGGAAGGCATCCCCTCTTTCGTCTACTTCCATCGGTAACTTTACTTGGAGCTATATTTTTATTCACCACATGATATGTGTTTTGCTTGGAGCGTCTTGTATGATTTGAGTCTTTGTTTTTAGTTTACTGCAATCATCCTTGCTGTACACACCTTTTGAGAGAGACACACATGATTCGGAAATTATTAGAATACTCTCTGTGCTTCACTTATATCTTTTGAGTTATATAGTTTTTGCTCTAGTACTTCACTTATATCTTTTAGAGCACGGCGGTGGATTTTTTTATAGAAACTATTGATCTCTCATGCTTCACTTAGATTATTTTGAGAGTCTTAAATAGCATGGTAATTTGCTTAAATATCCTAATATGCTAGGTATTCCAGATTAGTAAAAACTTTCTTATGAGTGTGTTGAATACTAAGAGAAGTTTGATGCTTGATGATTGTTTTGAGATATGGAGGTAGTGATATTAAAGTCGTGCTAGTTGAGTAGTTGTGAATTTGAGAAATACTTGTGTTGAAGTTTGCAAGTCCCGTAGCATGCACGTATGGTAAACGTTATGTAACTAATTTGAAACATGAGGTGTTCTTTGATTGTCCTCCTTATGAGTGGCGGTCGGGGACGAGCGATGGTCTTTTCCTACCAATCTATCCCCCTAGGAGCATGCGCGTAGTGCTTGGTTTTTGATGACTTTTAGATTTTTGCAATAAGTATGTGAGTTCTTTATGACCAATGTTGAGTCCATGGATTATACACACTCTCACCTTTCCACCATTGCTAGCCTCTTCGGTACCGTGCATTGCCCTTTCTCACATTGAGAGTTGGTGCAAACTTCGCCGGTGCATCCAAACCCCGTGATATGATACGCTCTTTCACACATAAACCTCCTTATATCTTCCTCAAAACAGCCACCATACCTACCTATTATGGCATTTCCATAGCCATTCCGAGATATATTGCCATGCAACTTTCCACCATTCCGTTTATCATGACACGTTCATCATTGTCATATTGCTTTGCATGATCATGTAGTTGACATAGTATTTGTGGTAAAGCCACCGTTCATAATTCTTTCATACATGTCACTCTTGGTTCATTGCATATCCCGGTACACCGCCGTAGGCATTCATATAGAGTCATACTTTGTTCTAGTATCGAGTTGTAATCATTGAGTTGTAAATAAATAGAAGTGTGATGATCGTCATTTTCTAAAGCATTGTCTGAGGAATAAAAAAAAGGAGATAAAGGCCATAAAAAAAGAGAGAAGTCCCAAAAAATGAGAGAAAAAGAGAGAAGGGACAATGTTACTATCCTTTTACCACACTTGTGCTTCAAAGTAGCACCATGATCTTCATGATAGAGAGTCTCTTGTTTTGTCACTTTCATATACTAGTGGGAATTTTTCATTATAGAACTTGGCTTGTATATTCCAACAATGGGCCTCCTCAAGTGCCCTAGGTCTTCGTGAGCAAGCAAGTTGGATGCACACACACTTAGTTTCTTTTGTTGAGCTTTCATATATTTATAGCTCTAGTGCATCCGCTGCATGGCAATCCCTACTCCTTGCATTAACATCAATCGATGGGCATCTCCATAGCTCATTGATTAGCCTAATTGATGTGAGACTTTCTCCTTTTTTGTCTTCTCCACATAACCCCCATCATCATATTCTATTCCACCCAAAGTGCTATGTCCATGGCTCGCGCTCATGTATTGCATGAAGGTTTATAAGTTTGAGATTACTAAAGTATGAAACAATTGCTTGGCTTGTCATCGGGGTTGTGCATGATGAGAGCATTCTTGTGTGACGAAGATGAAGCATGACTAAACTATATGATTTTGTAGGGATGACTTTCTTTGGCCATATTATTTTGAGAGGACATAATAGCTTAGTTAGTATGCTTGAAGTATTATTATCTTTATGTCAATATGAACTTTTATCTTGAATCTTTCGGATCTGAATATTCATGCCACAATTAAGAAGAATTACATTGAAATTATGCCAAGTAGCATTCCACAGCAAAAGTTCTGTTTTTATCATTTACCTACTCGAGGACGAGCAGGAATTAAGCTTGGGGATGCTTGATACGTCTCCAACGTATCTATAATTTTTTATTGCTCCATGCTATATTATCTTCTGTTTTGGACATTATTGGGCTTTATTATTCACTTTTATATTATTTTTGGGACTAACCTATTAACCGGAGGCCCAGCCCAGAATTGTTGTTTTTTGCCTATTTCGGAGTTTCGCAAAAAAAGAATATCAAACGTAGTCCAAACGGAATGAAACCTTCGGGAACGTGATTTTCGGAACGAACATGATCCAGGAGACTTGGACCCTACGTCAAGAAACAAAGCAGGAAGCCACGAGGTAGGAGGGCGCGCCTACCCCCCTAGGCGCGCCCTCCACCCTCGTGGGCCCCACGTTGCTCCACCGACGTACTCCTTCCTCCTATATATACCTACATACCCCCAAACGATCAGATATGGAGCCAAAGACCTAATTCCACCACCGCAACCTTCTGTACCCACGAGATCCCATCTTGGGGCCTGTTCCGGAGCTCCGCCGGAGGGTCCATCACGGAGGGCTTCTACATCAACACCATAGCCTCTCCGATGAAGTGTGAGTAGTTTAACTCAGACCTTCGGTTCCATAGTTATTAGCTAGATGGCTTCTTCTCTCTTTTTGGATCTCAATACAATGTCCTCCCCCTCTCTCGTGGAGATCTATTCGATGTAATCTTCTTTTGCGGTGTGTTTGTTGAGACCGATGAATTGTGGGTTTATGATCAAGTTTATCTATGAACAATATTTGAATCTTCTCTGAATTCTTTTATGTATGATTGGTTATCTTTGCAAGTCTCTTTGAATTATCAGTTTGGTTTGTCCTACTAGATTGATCTTTCTTGCAATGAGAGAAGTGCTTAGCTTTGGGTTCAATCTTGTGGTGTCCTTTCCCAGTGACAGTAGGGGCAGCAAGGCGCGTATTGTATTGTTGCCATCGAGGATAACAAGATGTGTTTTTTTAATCATATTACATGAATTTATCCCTCTACATCATGTCATCTTGCTTAAGGCGTTACTCTATTCTTATGAACTTAATACTCTAGATGCATGCTGGATAGCGGTCGATGTGTGGAGTAATAGTAGTAGATGCAGGCAGGAGTCGGTCTACTTGTCTCGGACGTGATGCCTATATACATGATCATACCTAGATATTCTCATAACTATGCTCAATTCTGTCAATTGCTCAACAGTAATTTGTTCACCCACCGTAGAATACTTATGCTCTTGAGAGAAGGCACTAGTGAAACCTATGGCCCCCGGGTCTATCTTCCATCATATTAATCTTCCAACACTTAGTTATTTCCGTTGCTTTTTACTTTGCTTTTATTTTAATTTGCATCTTTATCATAAAAATACCAAAAATATTATCCTATCATATCTATCAGATCTCACTCTTGTAAGTGACCGTGTAGGGATTGACAACCCCTTATCGTGTTGGTTTCGAGGATTTATTTGTTTTGTGTAGGTGCGAGGGACTCGCGCGTAGCCTCCTACTGGATTGATACCTTGGTTCTCAAAAACTGAGGGAAATACTTACGCTACTTTGCTGCATCACCCTTTCCTCTTCAAGGGAAAACCAACGCAGTGCTCAAGAGGTAGCAACAACCCACCAGGGCGCGCCTGGGCCCCCAGGCGCACCCAAGTGGGTTGTGCCCACCTCGGTGGCCTCCCGCACCGCCTCTTTGCTCTATAAATACCCCAATATTCTATAAACCCTAGGGGATTTGACGAAAATCAATTCCAGCCGCCGCAAGTTCCAGAACCACCAGATCCAATCTAGACACCATCACGGAGGGGTTCATCATCCTCATTGGTGCCTCTCCGATGATGCGTGAGTAGTTCATTGTAGACCTACGGGTCCATAGTTAGTAGCGAGATGGGTTCCTCTCTCTCTTTTGATTCTCAATACAATGGTCTCTTGGAGATCTATTTGATGTAACTCTTTTTTGAAGTGTGTTTGTTGGGATCCGATGAAATTTGAGTTTATGATCAGATCTTTATTTTTATCCATGAAAGTTATTTGAGTCTTCTTTGATCTCTTATTTGCATGATTACTTATAGCCTCGTATTTCTTCTTTGAACCTTTGGTTTAGTTAGGCCAACTAGATCCATTTTTCGTGCCATGGGAAGAGGTGCTTTGTGATGTGTTCGATCTTATGATGCTTGATCCCAGTGATAGAAGGGAAACTGACACATATGTATCGTTGCTATTAAGGATAACAAGATGGGGTCTATTTCTACATAAATATGTCTTGTCTACATCATGTCATCGTTCTGATTGCATTACTCCGTTTCTCCATGAACTTAATACACTAGATGCATGCTGGATAGCAGTCGACGTGTGGAGTAATAGTAGTAGATGCAGGCAGGAGTCGGCCAACTAATCTTGGACGTGACGCCTATATAATGATCATTGCCTGGATATTGTCATGATTATTTAAAGTTCTATCAATTGCCCAACAGTAACTTGTTTACCCACCGTATGCTATTTTTCTCGAGAGAAGCCACTAGTGAAATCTACGGCCCCCGGGTCTCTTCTTTATTATATTTGCCTCCACAATCTATTTTTATTTGCTTTTATTTTTAGATCTATTAAACCAAAAATACAAAAATACCTTGCCGCAATTTTTACTTATTTATTTTATCTCGCGTTCCTGCGAGATCTATTTATCCAATCTACTACAATTTTATCTATCTTTTTACCCGCGAGGGATTGACAACCCCTCTCTTACGTCGGGTCGCAAGTATTTCTGCTTTGTGTGTAGGAGTTGTTTACGTGGTGTTGCGTGGTTCTCCTACTGGTTCGTTGACCTTGGTCTCATCACTGAGGGAAATACCTACCGTAGCTGTGCTGCATCATCCCTTCCTCTTTGGGGAAATACCGACGTAGTTCAAGCCCCATCAAAAGGAATTTCTGGCGTTGTTGCGAGGGAGACATCATCAACATCTAGCAGGTTCCTAATTACAAATCTCATCTCCTTGCAATTTATATTATTTGCCATCTGCCTCTCATTTTCCTCGCCCCCACTTCACAAAAATTTGCCATTTTATTCGCCCTTTTTTTCGTTCGCCATTTTCTCGTCAGATCTGTTTTTAGTGCAATCTTGTTTGCGTAGTCACGATGCCTCAAAGAAAATATTATGATGTTCCTTACCCCAATATTTTGCTTGAAATTGAGAAAACTACTAAGGAATATATGGCTACACAATTTGAGCATAATAAGTATTTTACCGAAGAACTTAAGGAGCACTCCGTTGTGCTAGATGCTATAACAAAACAACTTGATGATATTAGTAGAGAAGTTTGCAATCTCCAATCTAAGTATGCTTTTGCTGAAAGTTTGCTAGGTAAAATATCCGATGCACAAGCTACCCTAGTAAATCAAATGGCCGCTAAACCAATCTCGTTAGAAGATAAAAATGATGAAGATCTTAAAATGATGGGTGTTTCTTCTATTGATTCTTTGTTTCTTAAAATTAAGATTGATAACAAAGGGACTGAAGAAGAGTCAACTTTAGCTAGAAGGCGCCCCGATAATTTGGAGGGTGAAAATCTTGTTGAGAAAATTGATAAAAGTGGGTTTGAGGAGGTCAAGACTTTAACTAGTGATGTGCCCACTCTTTTGGATTACAAATACTTTAATTATGATAATTGCTCTTTTATTTATTGTATTTATTTGTTGCAATCCATGATAAATTCACCCCATGCTTATGAACAAAATAAAGCTTTTACTAAACATATTGTTGACGGTATGATGGAAGCTTTAGAAGAAAAGTTGGAATTAGAAGAGAAAATTACATGATGAATGGGAACCTACTATCAAAGTCAAGATTAAAAATTATGAGTGTTTTTCTTTATGTGACTTGGGTGCTAGTGTTTCTACAATTCTGAAATCTTTATGTGATGTGCTTGGTCTTACCGATATTGAAGAATGTTCTTGAAATTTGCACTTGGCGGATTCTACTATTAAAAAGCCTATGGGAAGAATTAATGATGTTCTTATTCTTCCAAATAGGAATTATGTGCCCATAGATTTTATTGTTCTTGACATTGATTGCAATCTGTCTTTGTCCAATTATTCGTGGTATACCGTTTTTACGCACTATTGGTGTCGTGATTGATATGAAAGAAGGCAATATTAAGTTTCAGTTTCCACTAAGGAAGGGTATGGAACACTTCCCTAGAACAAGAATTAGGCCACCATATGAATCAATCACGAGGGCATCATATGGATCTAGAAACAAAGATGACAGTACTTAGATCCGTTGCATTATGCCTAGCTAGGGGCATAAAACAATAGCGCTTGTTGGGAGGCAACCCAACGAATAAAATTTATTTTTGTCTTTTTCTTTCTGTTCTTTAGTGTTTGCACAATTATCTACTATTATGATTGTGTTTTTTGTGTTTTAATTAGTGTTTGTTCCAAGCAAAGCCTTTAGAATAATCTTGGGTGATAGTTGATTTGATCTTGCTGAAAAACAGAAACTTTTGCGCTCACGGAAATAATTTACCTTTTCAACAGAAGCGTGATAAAATACCAATTCTTCTTGCAGAAGATTAACATACAAATTTCTCACTTTTTCCTATTTTTTCATAATTTTTGGAGTTTCAGAAGTATTCGAAATATCCTGATTGCTACAGACTGTTCTGTTTTTGATAGATTCTGTTTTCTTTGCGTTGTGTGCTTGTTTTGATGATTCTATGGTTTCCTTTGAAGAGTTTTTGCCATAGAAAAATTGGAATACAGTAGATATAATGCAAAAATAAAATATGAATGGGTTTGCAATAGTACTTATAGTAGTGATTTGCTTTCTTATACTAACGGATCTCATGAAGGTTTTGTTGAGTTTTGTGTGATTGAAGTTTTCAAGTTTGGGTGATATTACGATGGATGAAGGAATAAGGAGTAAGAAGACCCTAAGCTTGGGGATTCCCATGGAATCCCGAGCTATGATCCAAAGAGAAGCAAGCAACTAAGCTTGGGGATGCCCGAGTGGCATCCCCTCTTTCTTCTAACGACCATCGGTATTTTACTCGGAGCTATATATTAATTCGTCACATACTATGAGTTTTGCTTGGAGCATCTTGTATGATATGAGTCTTTGCTTGTTTTGATTTTTTATTTTAAGTCATTAATCCTTGCTGTACACACCTATTTTAGAGAGCCAAAATTATGCTATGACTTGTTAGAATTGCACTCTATGCTTCACTTAAATCTTTATGAGCTATGGAATTGCTCTAGTGCTTCACTTATATCTTTTTGAGCACGGTGTGCTTTAGTATTTTTGAAGAAATGCTCTCATGCTTCACTTAGATTTGTTTGAGAGTTAGTAATTTTTTTAAAAGGAATTCTCTCTTGCTTCACTTAAATTATTTTGAGAGAAAGAAATATTATGCTCATGATATTCACTTATATTTGTTTGAGCTTATCAAAAGCAACATATGAAACTAGTCCCAAAGTGATAGATATCCAAGGACGATATAATAAAAACTTTCATGAAGATCATTGAAAAAATAAACTTGGTTCCTTGTAATAGTTTTGAGATATGTCGATACAATATGTGAGTCATGTTGGTGAGTAATTATGCTTTAGTCAGAATATTTGTGTTAAGGTTTGTGATTCCCTATGCAAGCACGAAAGTCAATAGTTATGCAATGAAATTACGTCCTACTTGTGGTGCATTATTCAGTGTTAGTTATGCTTAATGCTCGCTTATGAGATTTTTTGTTTCTTGGTTGGATGCTTCTCAATCTTTTTCTAGCCTTCATTTTGCACTAAGTATGATCACTACTTGTGCATCCAAAATCCTTTAAACCAGTTTTGCCACATGAATCCACTATACCTACCTATGTGCGGCATTCTTTTGCCGTTCTAAGCAAATTTGTATGTGCCATCTCTAATTTTCAAAATAAACTTATCTTTTGTGTGCTCGTACCGCTCATGAAACAGTAGGGGGTGGATGATATATTTCCACGCTAGATATGTTATTCTCAAGATGGGTGTTTATTCACTTGTCATTGCACTAGAGTACGACAAAGGTATTAGGGATGCCCAGTCCCGAAATGAAAAATAAATTTACTTTATGTTGTCAAATAATAAATTCCTTGGAAAGTGTTGGTATGGAAGGCACCCATGGAAAGTGAAAGTATGGTTGAAAAAGGAATAAACTTTATTTTCTGTTTGGGAACCGCCTTTGATATATCTAGCATGGAAAGTATTGGGAACTACTCGATCGTTTTCGTTGACATGAAAAGCATGCCACCCAAAATGTTTTATCTCTTTTTTTCGCTTTGAGCTCTGGAACCTCTAGAAATCCCTACTTCCCTCCGCGAAGGGCCTTTCTATTTACTTTATGCATTTTTTATTTTTACTTGAGTCTCCATCTTCTCTTATAAAGCACCAACTAAGGGGCACTATATATGATCGTACTTGAGCATTGGGTGTAGCTAATACGCGAGTGTGTTTCATGAATGGATCAATGATGGAGCATAATGGGGTAGGGATAACTTGCTTTAGCTTTGATATTTTGAAAGACATGGTTGCTTGTTGATATGCTTGAGTATTAAAGTCTTCATGTCGAAACTATACTATTGTTTTGAACCATATAAAAGTCCAAATGTCCATGCTACAAAGAAAAAAATATGTGATGAACATGTTAGGCAGCATTCCACATAAAAAAATCTGTTTTTATCATTTACCTACTCGAGGACGAGCAGGAATTAAGCTTGGGGATGCTGATACGTCTCCAACATATCTATAATTTTTGATTGTTCCATGTTGTTATATTATCATTCTTGGATGTTTTACCATCATTTTATAATCATTTTGTATCATTTTTTAGTACTAACCTATTGACATAGTGCCCAGTGCCAATTGCTGTTTTCTGCTTGTTTTTTACATCACAGGAAATCAATACCAAACGGAGTCCAAATGCAGCAAAACTTTTTGTGGAATTTTTATGGACCAGAAGACACCCAATGGGCCGGAGAAGCACCTGGGTGTGCCCCAAGGGGGGCACAACCCACCAGGGCGCGCCTGTGGCCCCAGGCGCACCCAGGTGGGTTGTGCCCACCTCGGTGGCCTCCCGCACCGCCTTTTTGCTCTATAAATATCCCAATATTCTAGAAACCCAAGGGGAGTTAACGAAAATCAATTCCAGCTGCCGCAAGTTTGAGAACCACCAGATCCAATCTAGACACCATCACGGAGGGGTTCATCATCCTCATTAGTGCCTATCCGATGACGCGTGAGTTGTTCATTGTAGACCTACGGGTCCGTAGTTAGTAGCTTGATGGCTTCCTCTCTCTCTTTTGATTCTCCATACAATGGTCTCTTGGAGATCTATTTTATGTATCTCTTTTTTGCGGTGTGTTTGTTGGGATCTGATGAACTTTGAGTTTATGATCAGATATATCTTTTTATCCATGAAATTTATTTGAGTCTTCTTTGATCTCTTATATGCATGATTACTTATAGCCTCATATTTCTTCTTCGAATCTTTGGTTTTTTCTTGCCATGGAAAGAGGTGCTTTGTGATGGGTTCGATCTTACGGTGCTTGATCCCAGTGACAGAAGGGGAACCGACACGTATGTATCGTTGCTATTAAGGATAATAAGATGGGGTCTATTTCTACATAAATAGATCTTGTCTACATCATGTCATCGTTCTTATTGCATTACTCCGTTTCTCCATGAACTTAATACACTAGATGCATGCTGGATATCGGCCGATGAGTGGAGTAATAGTAGTAGATGCAGGCATGAGTCGGCCTACTAATCTTGGACGTGATGCCTATATAATGATCATTGCCTGGATATTGTCATGATTATTTGAAGTTCTATCAATTGCCCAATAGTAATTTGTTTACCCACCGTATGCTATTTTTCTCGAGAGAAGCCACTAGTGAAATCTACGGCCCCCGGGTCTCTTCTTTATTATATTTGCCTCCGCAATCTATTTTTATTTGCTTTTATTTTCAGCTATTAAACCAAAAATACAAAAATACCTTGCTGCAATTTTTACTTATTTATTTTATCTCGCGTTCCCGCAAGATCTATTTATCCAATCTACTACAATTTTATCTATCTTTTTACCCGTGAGGGATTGACAACCCCTCTCTTACGTCGGGTTGCAAGTATTTGTTCTTTGTGTGCAGGAGTTGTTTATGTGGTGTTGTGTGGTTCTCCTACTGGTTCGATAACCTTGGTCTCATTACTGAAGGAAATACCTACTGTAGTTGTGCTGCATCATCCCTTCCTCTTTGGGGAAATACCGACGTAGTTCAAGCCGCATCAGAGGCCCAACAACGTCTACCAGGATAAATTTGTGTAGTAGACATCAGTAAACAAATTACTATTGGGCAATTGATGGAAAGCGAATAATCATGAAGATATCCAAGGCAATGATCATGTATATAGGCATAACATCCGAGACAAGTAGACCGACTCTTGCCTGCATTTACTACTATTACTCCACACATCAACCGCTATCCAGGATGCATCTAGAGTATTAAGTTCATAAAGAATGGAGTAACGCCTTAAACAATATGACATGATGTAGACAAAGTAAACTCAAGCAATATGAATAAACACCATCGTTTTATCCTTAATGGCAACAATACAAATATGTGTCTTGTCCCCTTCTATCAATGGGGTCACTGGAATATAGTTCACTAATACGTCTCCATGGTATCTATATTTTTTATTGTTTCGTGTCAATATTCTACAACTTTCATATACTTTTAGCGTCATTTTATATTATTTTTGGGACTAACATATTGATCCAGTGCCCAGTGCCAGTTCCTGTTTGTTGCATGTTTTTTATTTCTCAGAATATCCATATCAAACGGAGTCCAAACGCAATAAAAACTTAAAAAGATTTTTTGGAATATATGTGATTTTTGGGAAAAAGAATCAACGCGAGGGGCCCACAAGCCCTAGGGGCGCGCCCCTACCCTGGGCGCACTTGGGAGGCTTTTGGACACCCCGTAAGGCGGTTGGTGCCCTTCTTCGGCCACAAGAAAGCTAATATCCGGGTAAAATCATCTTAAAATTTCAACCCAATCGGAGTTACGGATCTCCGGGAATTTAAGAAATGATGATAGGCTAGAAAACAGGAACGCGGAAACAGAGGGAAACACAGAGAGAGATCCAATCTCGGAGGGGCTCTTGCCCCTCCGCTGCCATGGAAGCCAAGGACCAGAGGGGAAACCCTCCTCCCATCTAGGGGGGGAGGAAGAAGAAGAAGGAGGGGGCCTCTCTCCGCCTATCTCCCGGTGGCACCGGAATGCCGCCGGGGCCATCATCGTGACGGCGATCTACACCAACAACTTCGCCACCGTCATCACCAACTCTCTCCCCCTCTATGCAGTGGTGTAACACCTCTTCTCCCCACTATAATCTCTACTTAAACATGGTGCTCGGCGTTATACACTATTTCCCAATGATGTATGGCTATCCTATGATGTTTGAGTAGATCCGTTTTGTGCTATGGGTTGATTGATGATCGTGATTGGTTTGAGTTGCATGTTTTGTTTTGGTGCTGTCCTATGGTGCTCTCCGTGTCGCACAAGCGTGAGGTATCCCCGCTATAGGGTGTTGCAATATGTTCATGATTCGCTTATGGTGGGTTGCTATAGTGACAGAAGCTTAAACCCGAGTAAGTAGGTTGTTTGCGTATAGGAGTAAAGAGAACTCGATAATTTAATGCTATGGTTGGGTTTTACCTTAATGATCTTTAGTAGTTACGGATGCTTGCTACAGTTCCAATTATAAGTGCATATGATCCAAGTAGATAAAGTATGTTAGCTTATGCCTCTCCCTCATATAAAATTGCAATAATGGTTACCGGTCTAATTATCAATTGCCTAGGGACAAATAACTTTCTTGTGACAAAAAATCTCTACTAAAACTAACTTAATTGTTTATTTATCTAAACTACCCCTAGCTTTTATTTACGCGTTCTTTATTATCTTGCAAGCCTATCCTATCACATCTACAATGTACTTCTAGTTTCATACTTGTTCTAGGTAAAGCGAATGTTAAGCGTGCGTAGAGTTGTATCGGTGGTCGATAGAACTTGAGGGAATATTTCTTCTACCTTTAGCTCCTCGTTGGGTTCGACACTCTTACTTATCGAGAAAGGCTACAATTGATCCGCTATACTTGTGGGTTATCAAGACCTTTTCCTGGTGCGTGCCGGGGAGCAATACCGTGGGGTGAATATTCTCGTGTGTGCTTGTTTGCTTTATCACTAAGTAGTTTTTATTTGCTGTTCTAAGTTGTTCTCTATCTTTAGTTGTGGATATGGAACACGAAATATCCAAAAAAGGTGTACTAGCTACTCATGGAGATGGGGAACCTCCTAAAACCCTCGATGCTCGTTATGTGAAAAATATTAAACACTACATTGATAATCCTGAGAAAACCCCGTTCAACTTGATAATGGGAGACACATTGGATCAACATGAATACTTTAGGGATTATCGCTTGACTCAAAAATGGAAACTCTTATGGGATCAAATTCATATGTTGCATTGGTATGCTCGGAATTTATGCTTGAGATATGATTATACTTGTTGCTCTAGGTTGAAGGCTTCACAGCTTCCCTTTTCATGTAAATTTGGTGATAATGAAACCTTGGCTTCTTATGCTAATGGTATATATGATTACTATGATGTGGAACGAGTAGAAGAATTCGTTGCTTTTAAGGGTGCTTATGAAATTGAATCTTTGTTTGAAAAGTGTGAAAATTATGATGATGCTGTTTACAGACCTGAAAATTATGCTATACTTGAATATTGCTATGAGAATTATCAATATAATACCTATATTAATGAGTTTATTGAGAAAGTCTCCGCTGTGCAAGAAGAGATTAATATTTTGCAGGAATCTATGGGAGAAGAAATTGAAGACACTGTGAGCTCATTAGATGAAAAAGATGATGAGGAGAGCGAAGAACGAAAGGAGGAAGAGTGGATTAGCTACCCGTGCCCACCTTCTAATGAGAGTAACTCTTCAACTCATACATTGTTTAATCTCCCTTCGTGCTTATCGAAGGATGAATGCTATGATCCCTTGGATTCGTTTGAAATATCCCTTTTTGATGAAATTGATGCTTGCTATGCTTGTGGCCATGATGCCAATATGAATTATGCTTATGGAGATGAACTTGCTATAGTTCCTTATGTTAAGAATGAAATTGTTGCTATTGCACCCATACATGATAGTCCTATTATCTTTTTGAATTCTCCCAACTACAGTATATCAGAGAAGTTTGTGCTTATTAAGGATTATATTGATGGGTTGCATTTTACTATTACACATGATGATTTTGATGAACATAATATGCATGTGCTTGCTGCTCCTACTTGCACTTATTATGAGAGAGGAACTACATCTCCGCGTCTGTATGTTTCCAATACGATAACATTGCAAGAATCTGTTTATGCTTTGTATCGGCCTTTATTATGTGTGCATGAATTGTCTTTTATGACATGCCGATGCATAGGAAGAGAGTTATACTTCGTTGTTGCATGATATATGTTGCTTTGTTCTCAATACTAAATTATAAATCATTGTTAATTAGAATTGGCTTTGATATACCTTGGGATTCGGGTGGATCCATTACTTGAGCACTTTATGCCTAGCTTAAAGGCTTGAAAGAAAGCGCTGCCAGGGAGACAACACGGAAGTTTTAGAGAGTCATTTTTTTCTGTTAAGTGATTTTATTAAGTTTAAAAACAAAAAATAGAGGGGAACTTAAAAAAACTTTTTCGAAAAAGAAAAGCGAAAGTGAGAAAGACGAGCATTGTTAAAGTGGGAGCTAGCCTTGAACTTTTTTCATGCCCTTGGAAACTTTGTGAACCTTGATTACAAAAAAATTTCAACAAAAATTATTATCCCCTTGTACAAATCCATTTTATTATAAAAATAATGTGCCAAGATTTTCCTTTAGGATGATTAGATTGCTTGTTTGGTTTGTGGAGTGCAAAAACAGAAACTTTGGTTGTAGTGCGTGAATTACATTTTTTACTAGAATGTCAAAAGTTTCTGAAATTTTACACAGTACTACTATGCAATTTTTTTATTTTGTCCTAATATTTCAGGATTTTTTGAGTTACATAAGTATATGCACCATCTGCATCTTTACAGACTGTCCTGTTTTCACAGATTGCTGTTATAGTTTCGTTATTTGCTTATGTTTGAAATCTTGTTGAGCCTCCTTTGACTTGGGCCATAGAATTGTGATAGAATACAGTGGATAATTATTTATTATAATTATACAATAATGTTACGGCAGGACATGATGGGATTTGATGTTTCATGTGCTAACACCTCTAATAAAAAGTTCGGTTAAGTTTTGTGTGGATGAGGTGTTCAAAGATCAAGGAGGTATTGATATGAGAAGAATGAGGAGAGGCAAGAGCTCAAGCTTGGGGATGCCCAAGGCACCCCAAGCAAATATTCAAGGATACTCAAGCGTCTAAGCTTGGGGGTGCCCCGGAAGGCATCCCATCCTTCTTCAACAATTATCGGTATGTTCCGGTTTTTGTTCACATGATATGCGCAAATTCTTGGAGCATCGTGTGCTTTTTATTTTTATCTTAATAATGCACCATGCTGGTATGAGAAAATACTTGGTTGATTTATATAATGCTCTATGCACTTCACTTATATCTTTTGAGTATGGCTTTATAGAATGCTTCATGTGCTTCACTTATGTCATTTGAAGTTTGGATTGCATGTTTCTCTATGCATATAAAACCACCATTTGTAGAATTCTCTTTTGCTTCACTTATATTTGTTAGAGCGTGGGCATATCTTTTGTAGAAAGAATTAAACTCTCATGCTTCACTTATATCTATTTAGAGAGGTTACAGGAATTGGTCATTCACATGGTTAGTCATTAAATCCCACATAAAAACTTGTAGCTCACTGAATATGATATGTTTGATTCCTTGCAATAGTTTTGCGATATAAAGATGGTGATATTAGAGTCATGCTAGTGAGTAATTGTGGATTGGTAGAAATACTTGTGTTAAGGTTTGTGATTCCCGAAGCATGCACGTATGGTGAACCGTTATGTGATGAAGTCAGAGCATGATTTATTTTTTGATTGTCTTCATTATGAGTGGCGGTCGGGGATGAGCGATGGTATTTTCCTACCAATCTATCCCCCTAGGGGCATGTGTATTAGTACTTTGCTTTGCTGGCTAATTTTTTTTGCAATAAGTACGTGAGTTCTTTATGACTAATGTTGAGTCTGTGGATTATACGCACTCTCACCCTTCCACCATTGCTAACCTCTCTAGTACCATGCAACTTTCGCCGGTGCATTAAACCCACGATATACCCTTCCTCAAAAAACATCATACCAACATATTATGGCATTTCTATAGCCATTCCGAGATATATTGCCATGCAACTTCCACCATTCCGTTTATTATGACACACACCATCATTGTCATATTGCTTTGCATGATCGTAAGATAGCTAGCATGATGTTTTCATGTCTTGTCTGTTTTTTGATGTCATTGCTACGCTAGATCATTGCACATCCCGGTACACCGCCGGAGGCATTCATATAGAGTCATATCTTTGTTCTAGTATCGAGTTGTAATTCTTGAGTTGTAAGTAAATAAAAGTGTGATAATCATCATTATTAGAGCATTGTCCCATGTGAGGAAAGGATGATGGAAGCTATGATTCCCTCACAAGTTGGGATGAGTCTTTAGACTTTAAAAAATAAAAGAGGCCAAAGAAGCCCAAATAAAAAAGAGAGGCCAAAGAGCCCAAAATAAAATTAAAATAAAAAATGAGAGCAGGGACAATGTTACTATCCTTTTCCACACTTGTGCTACGAGATAGCACCTTGTTATTGATGATAGAGAGTCTCCTATTTTATCACTTTCATATACTAGTGGGAATTTTCCATTATAGAACTTGGCTTGCATATTTCAATGATGGGCTTCCTCAAATTGCCCTAGGTCTTCGTGAGCAAGCAAGTTGGATGCACACCCACTTAGTTTCTTTCGAGATTTCATACACTTATATCTCTAGGCCTCTAGTGCATCTGTTGCATGGCAATCCCTACTCACTTTCATCGATATCAATTGATGGGCATCTCCATATCCCATTAATTTGCCTAGTTGATGTGACACTTTCTCCTTTTTGTCTTCTCCTCACACCCACCTTCTATTCCACCTATAGTGCTATATCCATGGCTCATGCTCATGTATTGCGTGGAAGTGAAAAAACTTGAGAACATTAAAAGTATGAAACAATTGCTTGGCTTGTCATCGGGGTTGTAGATGGAGCATAGCCAGACTATATGATTTTGTAGGGATAACTTTCTTTAGCCATGATATTTTGAGAAGACATGATTACTTTATTAGTATGCTTGAAGTATTATTGTCTTTATGTCAAATTATAGACTATTGTTTGAATCACTCATGTCTTAATATTCATGCCATGATTAGCTTATGTGATCAAGATTATACTAGGTAGCATTCCACATAAAAAATTATCTTTTTTATCATTTACCTACTCGAGGACGAGCAAGAATTAAGCTTCGGGATGCTGATACATATCCATCATATCTATAATTTTTGATCGTTTCATGCCAATATTCTACAACTTTCATATACTCTTGGCGACATTTTATATTATTTTTGCGACTAACATATTGATCCAGTGCCCAGTGCCAGTTCCTGTTTGTTGCATGTTTTTTATTTCGCAGGATATCCATATCAAACGGAGTGCAAACATGATAAAAACTTATGGAGATTTTCTTGGAATATATGTGATTTTGGGAAAAATAATCAACGCGAGGGGCCCACAAGCCCTAGGGGCGCGCCCCTACCCTGGGCGCACCTGGGAGGCTTGTGGCCACCCCATAAGGCAGTTCGTTCCCTTCTTCGTACGCAAGAAAGCTTATATCCGGATAAAAATCGTCTTAAAATTTCAGCCCAATCGGATTTACGGATCTCCGGGAATTTAAGAAACGGTGAAAGGCTAGGAAACAGGAACGCAGAAATAGAAGGAAACAGATAGAGAGAGAGAGATCCAATCTCGGAGGGGCTCTCGCTCCTCCGCCGCCATGGAGGCCAAGGACTAGAGGGGAAACCCTCCTTCCATCTAGGGGGAGGCCAAGTAAGAAGAAGAAGGAGGGGGGCTCTCTCCCCCTCTCTCTCGGTGGCGCCGGAGCGCCGCCGGGGCCATCATCATGACGGCGATCTACACCAACAACTTTGCCGCCATCATCACCAACTCTCTCCCCCTATATGCAGCAGTGTAACACCTCTTCTCCCCGCTGTAATCTCTACTTAAAGATGGTGCTCAACGCTATATATTTTTTCCCAATGATGTATGGCTATCCTATGATGTTTGAGTAGATCCGTTTTGTCCGATGGGTTGATTGATGAGCGTGATTGGTTTGAGTTGCATGTTTTGTTTCGGTGATATCCTATGGTGCTCTCCATGTCGTGCAAGCATGAGGGATCTTGATACTTCTCTATCGTATCTACTTTTCCAAACTATTTTGCCCTTGTTTTGGACTCTAATTTGCATTATTTGAATGGAACTAACCCGGACTGACGCTGTTTTTAGCAGAATTTCCATGGTGTTATCTTGTGCAGACATAGAATTTCTCGGAATGACTTGATAATAGGAATATATAAAAATATTGGCGAAAGAATCAATAGAAGGGGACCCACCAGCTGTCCACAAGGGTGGAGGGTGCCCCCCTAGGGCGCACCCCCTATCTTGTGGGTCCCACGAAGCTCCAGCGACCTCAACTCCAACTCCATATATTCACGTTCGGGTAGAAAAAATAAGAGAGAAGGATTCATCACGTTTTACGATACAGAGCCGCCGTCACCTCCTATTCTTCCTCGGGAGGGCAGATCTGGAGTCCGTTTTGGGCTCCGGAGAGGGGAAATCATCACCATCATCATCATCGACCGTCCTCCATCACCAATTTCATGATGCTCACCGCCGTGCGTGAGTAATTCCATCGTAGGCTTGCTGGACGGTGATGGATTGGATGAGATTTATCATGTAATCGAGTTAGTTTTGTTAGGGTTTGATCCCTAGTATCCACTATGTTCTGAGATTGATGTTGCTATGACTTTGCTATGCTTAATGCTTGTCACTAGTGCCCGAGTGCCGTGATTTTAGATTTGAACCTATTATGTTTTCATGAATATATTTGTGTTCTTGATCCTATGTTGCAAGTTATAGTGACCTACTATGTGTTATGATCCAGCAACCCCGCAGTGACAATAGTTGGGACACTTCCCGATGATGACCGTAGTTTGAGGAGTTCATGTATTCACTAAGTGCTAATGCTTTGGTCCGGTACTCTATTAAAAGGAGGCCTTAATATCCCTTAGTTTCCAATAGGACCCCGCTGCCACGGGAGGATAGGACAAAACATGTCATGCAAGTTCATTTCCATAGGCACGTATGACTATATACGGAATACATGCCTACATTATATTGATGAATTGGAGCTAGTTCTATGTCACCTTATGTTATAACTGTTGTATGATGAATGCCATCCGACATAATTATCCATCATTGATCCATTGCCTACGAGTTCGTTTCATATTTTGCTAAGTTACTTTTCCGTTGACACTGTTACGATTGCTACAAAACTGCTACTCTTAATTTTGCCATTGTTACCATTACTTCCATACTACTTTTGTCAGGGGAAACGACACCTACGGGATCACGAGGAATCCCTTTTGCTACGGTTGGCGAGCGCGGGGCTGTGGAAAGTGCGGGATTGAGAGATCAACGCGGGGGGGGGGGGGGAGGGATTATCCAGGTTCAGGCCGCAAGTGACGCGTAATACCCTACTCCTGCTGGTTTCTATTTATCTGGTGTTCTTGGACTAGCTACAAGGCGTGCAGGGTCCAAAAAGTCTGAATCCTCTCCCAGTACGCCACGGGCCTCCTTGTATAGACAAAGGGGCTGCCACAGTGGCACACAGGAGGTGGAAAGCTATATAGTGGTCGAGTCTATCCTATGGCACCGTACGACAAACGCATTTAATGCACTGCCAACGTGCCCTTCTTGCTTTATTGTGGATGGCAAGGAAGCTCGTGCCAGCTGTCGCCGCCTCGCCTGGCTTCGATGCGCATCCGAACTGACGAGGCAGGTAGTGCCACGCTGGCTGGCTAGCTGCTGAGTTGGTGCAGTGGCAGAGCATTCACGAAGATCTGCATGCCACCACGCGGGTGCTTGCTGAGTTGGCCTAGAGGCCAGCAGGCGTTCACCTAGTTGATGGGCTGGCAGCTGCATGGGAACGGCGGCGGACCTTTGGCAGATGTGGGCCTGGCTGTGGCCCCGTGGATGTCTTCGGCAAGAGTCTTGCCGGGGCCCCGGCAAGGGTCTTGCCGCGGCGTCGCGGTCGTCCCCGGCAGGGGGCTTGCCGGGGGTCTCGTGGGTATCCTTGCCAAGGATCTTCATCTTCTGGTTATTCATCTAGTCTTGTATGCTTCTGGTCTTCACAAAGATCTGCATGCCACCATGGAGGCGCCTCCCGAGCTTTGGTTCCAATGTGGTTGAGGGCGTCGGAACTCTCACGCTCGAGGTTGGCCGCCCTGCTGGCGTTGGGGCCGCCCCGGCAAGGGCCTTGCCGTGGGAGTCCATCTCGCCCTTCTGCTCTTTGTGTTTCCGGCTTGGTGTTGGTCTGGTCGTCTTGTGCCTTTGATTCCTCTGCCCCGCCAAGCATGGCCAGGGGCGTGGGGCTGCGACTGCCCGCGCACAAGTAAAGGGGTGCAAAAAGGGACCCCTACTTTTGTACACCGACAGGAGCCCCCGGGCCTGGGCCACATATAAGCGTGGGGCGTTATTGGGCCAGGTCCAGAACGGTGCATGGGCGCGCGTGCGGCGGAGTTTTTACCACAGTAACTCCCTCGCTCGCTGCGCTTCCCACGACCCACGTTGAATGCGCGACGTGGGGGTCGTGCGTGACGTGGGGGTCATGCATGGGGCGGTTGCTGCCCTCATGCGTCACATCGTAGTAAAGAGGCGGCTCGCGCCTTCCCCATAAAAAAGAGGAAAACGCAGGGGCGCGGCTCATTTACTAAGTGGACTCGAGTCGTTGCCTTCAAGGCGCCCGTGCCCCATGATCACGGGGTGGAAAATGGTCGCCTCACTCGTCTCCTTGATTTCGGCTTGCTCGCCACGTGTCGGTCGCCCTCGAAGATGGTAGGTGGTGGACGCGGGGGGCACAGGCCTTGAATGACGAGGCGGGGAACCGGGTCGTCGCTCATTAGAGCAGTGGGTCGGTCTCGATTCCCTGTGCTCCTGGTGTCTGGATTGCTTAAGTGGGGCGGCAGAGCCCCGGCCCCGCCCCTTTATAAGAAGGGGAGGGGGATGGCACGCCCCCAATCTTTCATCATTCATCTCCTTCTACCTTGGCTCCTTCCTTCCTTCTACTATGGCGAGAGGGCGCACCGGCACTCCGATGGCGGCGACGAGGGTCTCTTCTCGACAGCGCGCCCCTCCTTCCCAAGAGCTCGTGGCGGCGGAGCCGGCCGTGAGAGGAAGGGGGGCGAGGCCGAGGTCGCCATGGCACTCGGGGAAGAGGAGGACGGGGCGGCGCACCGGCCTCGCCTCCGCCAACGGCCCCTCCCCCAATGGAGGACCGCGTCGGAGACCAGCCCCGCGAGTTCGTCATCAGGCTGCACCGGCCAGTGCGTCGTCGTCTTCGTCTCCCTACTCTGTTCGCTCAGGAGATGGATCTCGACCCGCCACAGGCTCTGAGGTTGCATATGAGGGGCTGCGGGAATGGCAGCATGCGGGTCGACGTCGACTTCCCCGCCCCTCACGTCATGTATCTTCGTCGCGAATGGAAGACCTTCGCTCATGCCCACAGCCTGTCTGAGGGGCTCATTCTCCACTTCAAATTAATGGAGAATAGCCTGCCCTCCGTCGAGGTCTTTGGGTACTTGGGAACTCGCCTAAGGTGTTGCGTGGAGAGCCCCTCCGATGATGAAGACTCCTCCTCAAGCGGGAGTGACGAGGAGGACAGCGACATCGATGACGAGGGCGTCAAGCGGGAGGACACCGACTCCGACTGA
This sequence comes from Aegilops tauschii subsp. strangulata, assembly GCF_002575655.3. Taxonomy (NCBI): domain Eukaryota; kingdom Viridiplantae; phylum Streptophyta; class Magnoliopsida; order Poales; family Poaceae; genus Aegilops; species Aegilops tauschii. Next base: position 204,734,425 of record NC_053036.3, on the reverse strand, counting down.
CCGCGTTGCCCTCCTCCCTTGGCCACACGCCCTGCCGAGGGTCTTCCTCATCAAGCTCTCCATCGGCGGTTCCCCGTCGCCTCCTTTTTGCCTTCACCTGCCGCACCTGGGAGGAAAGTGGCAAGAACGGGGATCACGGGGCACTTATCTTTTTTAGTTTGTAAGCCCGCGGGCACTTTGTTAGATTTAAACCTTGTAATCCCCTTGCTCATGTTTGCATTCTGTATGAACTGTACCTGTTTGGAACGTACTAATGAAAAAAGGGTGTTTGCCGGGTTCTTTGTGCGTGAGCGAGGCCCATGCCAAGGAATGAATCCTTGTTATTTTTAAGATAAACATTGTCGCCCGGCAACAGGCCTTGCCGTCCCCTCACTTCATTCACGACCATACTCACGCCCTCTGCGGAGGCAGGGGCGAAGTAGGGTTAGGCCCTTTGTTTGCTTCCTTGTCACTGCAACTACAACCAAGTTCCGGCCCAGGGAATAGTTCTTGGGCACATGAAAGGGGGAGGACCGTGGCCCAGGAATAAACGAGGCTTCATACGTCCCAATTCCACACGGAAATGCATAACAGGGGATAAGGGACTTATCTAGATCTGCAGCCCCCGGCAACCTTGGCTTGCCGTGGTTGGGTGCTTGAATCTGCAGCCCCCCGACAATGGCTTGCCGGGGTTGGGGATGTCGATCCGTCTCCCTGCCCTTAAATGGCTTAGCAGAAACGCCTGTGCAGCCTGCGAACCAAAGAAAAGACTGGAAAGGACGGAAAGACACACACCCGACCTCTATGCTAGGGGTTAGTTGCCGCCGGGCACTATCAACCCTACCAGAGAGAGACTTAACCTAGCATGCATGCTAAAACTTAGGGCGCCAGTGCTTCATTTATTTATGCTCAGGGTCTGCGTCTGGCTTTGTACAAAGGGATACATGCCTCATCGGCAAGGCTTGTACAAAAGGTGGCTTGCCGGGAGCCCCGGCAACCACGCCTCATGGGTAAAACTTACGAAGATGTTCGATGTTCCAGAAGTTGCTCAGTGGGACACCATCTTCGGTCTCCAGGCGGACTGTGCCAGGCCTGGTGACTCGTATTACCCGATAAGAGCCTTCCCACTTCGACGTCAACTTGTTGGAATTCTTTGCCGACTGAGCGTGCCGAAGAACAAGGTCGCCTTCCTCAAGACTTCGGGCATGAACCTTGCGGCTATGGTAGCGGCACAAGGCCTGCTGGTAGCGTGCAGCTCGCACAGCCGCCCGAAGACGATCTTCCTCAAAGAGCGTCGCATCATCTTGCCGCAACTCCTCTTGCTCAAGCTCATCATATGCGAGCACTCGAGGTGACCCGTATGTGAGTTCCATGGGGAGAACTGCTTCTGCCTCGTATACCAGGGCAAATGGTGTCTGGCAGGTGGCTCGATTTGGCATCGTTCTGATCGACCAAAGAACCGTCGGCAACTAATCAATCCAGTGCCTTCCACACTTGTGCAGCCTGTCAAAAGTCTTTGTCTTCAGGCCTCGCAATACTTCAGCATTTTCCCTCTCCGCCTGGCCGTTGCTCCATGGGTGTGCCACCGAAGCGAAACAGACCTTGCTACCGAGGTCCTGGATGTATTGCATGAAGGTGCGGCTTGTGAACTGCGTGCCATCGTCGGTGATGACCCTGTACGGCACACCAAAACGGCAAACTAGCCCCTTGAAGAACTTGATGGCTGACTGTGCTGTCACCTTCCTCACTGCCTCCACTTCGGGCCACTTTGTGAACTTGTCGATTGCGACATACAAGTACTCAAAGCCCCCGACAGCACGGGGGAAGGGGCCCAGTATGTCGAGCTCCAGACCGAAAATGGCCAGGAGAGAGGGATTGTTTGAAGGGTTTGAGCTGGTTGACGAAGCTTCTTTGAATGGAACTGACACACTTCACACTTGGTTACTAGGGCAGCTGCATCCTGGTGGGCTGTGGGCCAGAAGAAACCTTGCCGGAATGCCTTGCCGGCAAGGGCCCTTGACCCTATGTGGGAGCCACACATACCTCCATGTATCTCTGCCAACAGCTCTAGTCCGTCCTCTCGAGGAATGCACTTCAGCCTGACTCTGTTTGGCCTCCTTCTGTACAGGGTATCATCCACAAACTGGTATATGTTGGACCGACGGGCTACTTTCTCTGCTTCTTCCTGCTCCTTGGGGAGTTATCCTGTTTGGAGGAAACGGACAGGGGGATGCGCCCATGCCGGAGCCTGGGGCTCGACGGAAGGACCAAAGGCACATCTTCGGCTGTAGGGGCATCTTCCTCTACGGTCAGGGCCTGGGGCCCCGTCGGAGGTAGTTGCCTCTCGGCAAGCTTGGGGTACCCGACAACCTCCTTGCCGGCGGCTCCTGGGAGCTCGGTGGGAAGGTACTTGCCGGGGCTTGTCTTCCGTCGCTTGTTCTGCCTTGCTGATGGCTCTACGGATGGTTGTATTAACTGAAGTACAAAGGTACCTGGTTCCACATGCAACTTGAGGGCAGCGCGTTTCAACAGGTCGTAGGCAATGCTGTTCTCCGCTCGGGGAACATGTTCTGCCTGTAGGCCGTTGAAACGTTCTTCCAACTTCCTCACTTCATTCACGTAGGCCTCCATCAACGGGCTCTAGTAATCATTGTTGACTTGCTTGACGATGAGCTACGAATCACCCCTGATGATGAGCTTCTTGATTCCGAGGTCTGCCGCGATCCTGAGACCGGCAAGCAACCCCTCGTACTCCACTGTCTTGTTCGTTGATTTTTCCCGGGGGAAGTGCATCTGGATTACCTACTTGAGGTGCTCTCCGGTGGGTGCGACGAGAAGCACGCCAGCACCAGCACCTTGGAGTGAGAAAGCTCCATCAAAATACGTAATCCACTCACTGCTCGTCTCCTTGCCGGGAAGGGCGGTCTCTTGAATCTCCTCGTCGGACATTGCGGTCCACTCTGCTATGAACTCTGCCAAAGCTTGGCTCTTGATCGTTGAAGTACTTTCAAACCTGAGGCCAAAGCTCGACAGATCCAATGCCCACTCCACAATCCTCCCTGTCGCATCTGGGTTGTGGAAAATCCGTTGCAAAGGGAGGCGGGTGACGACAGTGATCTCGTGTGCTTGGAAATAGTGGCGCAGCTTTCTCGAGGCCATGAGAAGGCCGAAAAGCAGCTTCTGCATTCCAGAATATCTACACCTAGCCCCCTACAACAGGGAACTGGCAAAATACACTGGGTGCTGCACCATCTTCTTCTTCTGTCCCACTTCGCCCATCCGCTCAGGCTCTGCCTCACCGGGTTCGGGCCTTGCCTGGGGTTCTGGTTTGCCGGCGTCAAGCTCTCCCGGGGAAGACCCTGGCCCGCCATCTGATGGCTCTGCTGCAACTGCTGCTTCTCCCTCCGGTTCCCTCTGCGCCACCAGCACAGCACTGACCACTTGATTCGTTGCTGCTAATTATAGCAGCAACGGCTCTCGGGGTTTAGGCGCGACTAGTATTGGCATGGAGGAGAGGTACCTCTTCAAATCTTGCAGTGCTGCCTCTGCCTCTGGAGTCCATTTTACTGGACCCGCCTTTTTCAAAACTTTGAAAAAGGGGAGGGCGTGCTCAGCAGATTTGGAGATGAACCTACTCAGGGCAGCAACGCAGCCGGCGAGCCTACGGACGTCTTTGACCCGTTTCAGCGCCTCAATCTACTCAATCGCTTTGATCTTGTCGGGATTTCCTTCGATTCCGCGTTGAGACACAAAGAACCCGAGAAGTTTGCCGGAGGGGACACCGAACACGCACTTCTCTGGGTTGAGCTTGAGGTTGATCTTGCGCAGGTTTGCAAATGTTTCTTCTAAGTCTTGCACGAGCGTGGCCCTGTCCTTGGTTTTGACCACTATGTCATCCATATAAGCTTCCATATTTCTATGTAGCTGGGGCTCAAAACCAATCTGGACTACTTGGGCAAACGTCAAACCAGCGCTCTTCAACCCGAAAGGCATTCATACAAAACAGTACGTACCACATGGGGTGATGAATGCTGTCTTCTCTTCATCTTCCTTCATCATGAAGATCTGGTGGTACCCTGAATAGGCATCGAGGAATGACAGCAGGTCACACCCGGCAGTGGAGTCTACAATCTGGTCAATGCATGGAAGAGGGAAAGGATCCTTTGGAAGGGCTTTATTGATGTCTGTGTAGTCAATACACAGCCTCCACTTGCCTTACGCACCACCACCGGATTGGCCAACCACATGGGGTGGAGTACTCCTCTTACCAGGCCTACCACCTCCAACTTCCTGATCTCTTCAATGATGAACTCTTGCCGCTCCAAAGCTTGCTTCCTGACCTTTTGCTTGACGGGCCGCGCGTGAGGACAGATAGCAAGATGGTGCTCAATCACCTCCGTGGGAACCCCGGGGATGTCAGATGCTTGCCATGCAAATACATCGACATTCGCCCGCAGGAAGGCGACGAGCGTGCTTTCCTATTTGCTGTCGAGGGTGGAGCTTATAGTGAAAGCCCCGCCCGTGCCGTCCTCCTTGACGGACACCTTCTTGGTTTTTGGTGGTGCAGCCTGGACTTTTTTCTCTTGCCGGTGGAGCTCTCTGGCACGTCCTCAATGGGAGCACAACACTCCGAAGAGGTGCGCTTGCCGTAGTGGGTGCAAGAGGTCTTGCCAGAAGGAGTCTTGCCGGCCTTCTTCCTCCCTGGAGCTTCAGCGGCAGGAGCAAGTGCACTGGCCGCATATGCTGCAACTGCCTCTCGGTAGAGTTGGTTGGCACAGATGAGTGCGTCTTTCTTGTCAGAGGGGACGGTGATGATGGTCAGCGGCCCTGGCATCTTCAACATGTTGTAGGCGTAGTGGGACGCCGCCATGAACTTGGCCAGCGCTGGGCGGCCAAGGATCCCATTGTATGGCAAGGGGATCTCGGCGACATCGAAGATGATCTTCTCCGTCCTATAGTTCAGCTCTCCCCCAAACATAACGGGCAACGTGATTTTACCTTTAGGTTGGCTCCTTCCCGGGTTGACCCCTTGAAACATGCCCGTCTCTTCGAGGTCTCCATCAGGACTCTGAAGCTTCTTGATCACAGCGGGCGAGATCAAATTCAGACCGGCCCCACCGTCTACCAGCACTTTGGCCACCTTGAGGTTGCATATTGTTGGTGAAACCAACAACGGCAAACACCCGACCGCAGTAATTGGCAAGCACCTTGTCGTCGCGAGCTCCAGCAGCTTGCATCGCGATGGTGTAGATGCTGAGGAACTCCGACGGGTGGGTCTTGCCGTTGTACTTCTTGCCAACATCGGGCTTGAACGTGCGGTGGGAGGACCACTTGAACTGCCGCAGCTCTCGGGTAAAGGCTGGACAACCCACCTTGTAAGGCAGGTCGCCGCCCCCCCCCCCCCCGGTGCCGGGTGGTCCATAGTAGGCCCCGCACACCGATCTGACTGATGGCGCGTCTCCCGTCGTTGTTCGATGGTAGTTCAAGCGTCTTCCTGGGCCCGTTCCCGAAGGACTTGACGTTGGTCGTGGCATGTTCGCGGGTCGGACGATGCTGTGGAAACATTGTCAATGACGTTGGGTCGACGGGCCGGTGGCTGTTGTCGCGGCCGCGGGGGGGAGGGGGAGAGTGCACGATGGTCGTAGCGTCTCTGGTCCCCCCACCGCCGGCATGCACCGGCTCGTCAGGACGCCGGTGAGAGGGTCCCGTCGGGGGCGGCTCGTCTTTGTTGGCGAAGCCTACAAAGCTTTGGATGGTGGCTCTCCACTCGTCAAGCTTCTCCGCAGCAGGGGGAAGTCGAGGAGCAGCTGCACGTGCGCCAGCACTTCTGCTAGCGTAGGCTGCGGTGAGATTTGAGTACAGGGCTCTTTCCGCGGCAGTGCCCGGGGGCTCCGGTATCGCGGTGTCGCACATCGCACGCGGCCTGGGAAGGGCACGGCGCGGGCGCCGGCTGGGGTGCCCTAGAGGCTGCTGCGCCGTCCGCGGGCAGCACGACCCCGCCCCCGGACCCAGCGGCGCGTGGCTCGTCGTCTCGGATTCGGACGACGCCGCTCGCCTGGCTCCGATCGCCAGAATGTCGTGGATGCTCGCGGGCCATGTCCCCGGCACCATCCGTGGGCACCCGACCGCCTGCTAGCGCTGGCGCGGACGGGCCAACCCTGGATGAGCCGATCGATGTGATCCCCTTTCTCTTGGGGGCCATGGTGATGATGAAGTCGGTGTGCTAACCTTCAAACCGGATTTTCATAGCTTGCGCCCCCTACCTAGCGCGCCAAAGATGTCGGGGGAAACGACACCTACAGGATCATGAGGAATCCCTTTTGCTACGGTTGGCGGGCGTGGGGCTGTGGAAAGAGCGGGATTGAGAGATCAACGCAGGGGGGGATTATCCAGGTTCGGGCCGCAAGTGACGCATAATACCCTACTCCTGCTGGTTTCTGTTTATCTGGTGTTCTTGGACTAGCTACAAGGCGTGCAGGGTCCAAAAAGTCTGAATCCTCTCCCCGTATGCCGCGGGCCTCCTTTTATAGACAAAGGGGCTGCCACAATGGCACACAGGAGGTTAGAAAGCTATACAGTGGTCGAGTCTATCCTCTGGCACCGTAGGACAAACGCATTTAATGCGCTGCCAACGTGCCCTTTTTGCTTTATCAGGGACGGCAACGAAGCTCGTCCCAGCTGTCGCCGCCTCGCCTGGCTTCGACGCGCGTCCGAACTGATGAGGCAGGTAGTGCCACGCTGGCTGGCTGGCTGCTGAGTTGGTGCGGTGGCAGAGCCTTCACGAAGATCTGCATGCCACCACGCAGGTGCTTGCTGAGTTGGACTAGAGGCCGCACATCGCCATGCAGGTGTTCACCTTGTTGATGGGCTGGCAGCTACATGGGAACGACGGCGGAGCTTTGGCAGATGTGGGCCCGGCTGTGGACCCGCCGATGTATTCGGCAAGAGTCTTGCCGGGGCCCCGGCAAGGGTCTTGCCATGGCATCGTGGTCGTCCCCGGCAGGGGGCTTGCCGGGGGTCTCGTGGGTATCCTTGGCAATGATCTTGCCGAGGAGCTTCGTCTTCTGGTTATTCATCTAGTCTTGTATGCTTCTGGTCTTCACAAAGATCTGCATGCCACCATGGAGGCGCCTCCCGAGCTTTGGTTCCAATGTGGTTGAGGGCGTCGGAACTCTCAGGCTCGAGGGTGGCAGCCCTGCTGGCGTTGGGCGAGTTGCCTCGACAAGGTTCTTGCCGGGGCTGTGGAGGCCGCCCCGGCAAGGGCCTTGCCGGGGGAGCCAATCTCGCCCTTCTGCTCTTTGTGTTTCCGGCTTGGCGTTTGTCTGGTCGTCTTGTGCCTTTGCTTCCTCTGCCCCGCCAAGCGTGGCCAGGGGCGTGGGGCTGCGACTGCTCGCGCACAAGTAAAGGGGTGCAAAAAGGGACCCCTACTTTTGTACACCGACAACTTTACTACTAGATACTTTGCTGCAGATATTAAGTCTTTCAGGTGTGGTTGAATTGACAAGTCAGCTGCTAATACTTGAGAATATTCTTTGGCTCCCCTTTTGTCGAATCAATAAATTTGGGTTGAATACTCTACCCTCGAAAACTGTTGTGATCCCCTATACTTGTGGGTTATCAAGACCTTCTTCTGGTGCCGTTGCCAGGGAGAATAGCTCTATTCTTTGAGTCACTTGGGATTTATATCTGTTGATCACTATGACGAATTTGAAAGATCAAAGAACCAAGATTTTTCCCTCAACTACGAGGGGAGGTAAGGAACTGCCATCTAGCTCTGCACTTGATTCACCTTCTGTTTTAAGTAAACTTGTGACACCTACACCTGCTATTGATTCCGATATGTCGCATGTTATTGATGATGCCACTTCTGCTATGAATGATCCTTCTGATGATACTACTTCTTTGATTGATAATACTGTGTGTCGGTGTACAAAAGTAGGGGTCCCCTTTTTGCACTCCTTTACTTGTGCGCGGGCAGTCGCAACCCCACACCCCTGGCAACGCTTGGCGGGGCAGAGGAAGCAAAGGCACGAGACGACTAAATCAACGCCAAGACAGAAACACAAAGAGCAGAAGGGCGAGGTGGACTCCCCCGACAAGACCCTTGCCGGGGCGGCCTCCGCAGCCCCCGGCAAGAGCCTTGCCGGGTCAACTTGCCCAGCACCAGCAGGGTTGCCACCCTCGAGCCAGAGAGTTCTGATGCCCTCAACCACATTGGAACCAAAGCTCGGGATGCGCCTCCATGGTGGCATGCAGATCTTTGTGAAGACCAGAAGCATACAAAATCAGACGAGATCACAAGACGACGATCCTCGGCAAGATCCTTGCCGAGGATACCCACAAGACCCCTGGCAAGCCCCTTGCAGGGGACGACCACAACGCCACAGCAAGACCCTTGCCGGGGCCCCGATAAGACTCTTGCCAAAGGCATCTACGGGGACGCAGCCAGGCCCACATCTGCCAAAGCTCCACCACCGTTCCCATGCAGCTGCCAGCCCATCAACTAGGCGAACACCTGCGTGGCGACGTGCGGCCTCTAGGCCAACTCAGCAGGCACCTGCGTGGTGGCATGCAGATCTTCATGAAGACCCTACCACCACGCCAACTCAGCACCCTGCCAGCCTGCGTGGCGCTGCATGCCTCGTTGGCCTGGACACGTGCCGGAGCAAGGCAGAGCGGCGACGGATGGGACGGACCTCGTTACCGCCCCCGATAAAGCAAGTGGACACCTAAGTAGCGCATTTAATGCACTTTGTCCTGTAACGACATGCGATAAGCTTATGCACTGTATAACTTTCCACCTCCTGTGTGCCACAGTGGCAGCCCCTTTGCTTATAAAAGGAGGCCTGCGGTGTACTGGGAGAGGATTCGGATCTTTTGGACGCACGCACGCACCGTAGCTAGTTCAAATGCTCAAGAACACTCAAATATACACCAAAGCAGGAATAAGGTATTACGCATCCTCGCGGCCCGAACCTGGGTAAACGATCTTTGTGCTGGCTTCTAGACCCGCTCTTTGCACAACCCCGCGCCTGCCAACCGTAGAAGGGATTCCAATGATCCCATAGGTGTCGTTTTCCCCCGACATCTTTGGCGCGCCAGGTAGGGGTGGCGCGGTTGTGAAAATCCGGTCTAGCCGCTAGTCTAGCCGTTCTTCATCACCATGGCGCCCAAGAAGAAGGGGATCACAGCGATCGGTGCGTCCGGGGCCGGCCCGTCCGGGCCAGCGCGAGCAGGCGGCCGGGTGTCCACGGATGGGGCCGGAGACGTGGCCCGCGAGCATCCACAACATTCTGGCGATCAGAGCCAGGCGAGCGTCGTCGTCCGAATCCGAGACGATGAGCCGCGTGCCGCTTGTTCCGGGGGCGGGGCCATGCGGCCCACGGGCGGCACAGCAGCCTCTACGGCACCCCAGCTGGCGCCCGCGCCTTGCCTTTCCGAGGTCGCGCGTGATGAGCAGTACCGCGATGCCGGAGCCCCCGGGCACCGGCGCGGAAAGAGCCCTGTGCGCCACTCAGAGGACGAACCAGGCCGACGTGCACGCTCAGACGCCGGTGCAGGCGGTGTGCGACCGCGGCAGATCCCCTTCTAACCCGGTTAGAAGTCGGAGCGCGTCACGGTCTACGCATATCTCGCCGCCGCCTACGCCAGCAGAAGCGTTGGCGCGCGTGCAGCTGCTCCTTGACTTCCCCCTGCTGCGGAGAAGCTCGACGAGTGGAGAACCACCATCCGAAGCATTGTTGGCTTCGCCAACAAAGACGAGCCGTTCCTGGCGGGGCCCTTGCACCGGCATCCTGACGAGCCGGTGCATGCCGGCGGCGGGGGGACCAGAGATGCTGCGACCATGGTGCACTCTCCCCCCCGCGGCCTTGGAAACAGCCACGGGCCCGTCGACCCGACATCGGCGACAACGTTTCCGCGGCGTCGTCCGACCCGCGGACACGCCGCGACCAACATCAAGTCCTTCAGGAGCGGGCCCAGGAAGACGCTTGAACTACCATCGAACAACGACGGGAGACGCGCCATCAGTCAGATCAGCGTGCGGGGCCTACTATGGACCACCCGGCGCTGGGGGGGGCGACGACCTGCCTTACGAGGTGGGTTGTCCGGCCTTTACCCGAGAGTTGCGGCAGTTCCAGTGGCCCTCCCACCACATGTTCAAGCCCGATGTTGGCGAGAAGTACAACGGCAAGACCCACCCGTCGGAGTTCCTCAGCATCTACACCATCGCGATGCAACCTGCTGGAGCTCGCGACGACAAGGTGCTTGCCAATTATTTCCGTTGGCACTCAAACCCAACGTCATGACATGGTTGATGCACTTGCAAGTGGATTCCATTTCTTCTTTGTCGGATTTGTGTCATGAGTTTGTTGGCGCCTTCACTGGAGGCCACCAAGCTCATGGCCAAGCGAGCGATTTGTATATCATCCCCCAGAAAGAAGGCGAAAACCTACGCAAGTACATACAGAGGTTTAGCCGGGTGCAGTACAACATCCCGGATGTTCATCCCGCCGCCGTTATCAGCGCATTCCATCAGAATGTGCGCAATCTAAAGATGCGTGAAGAGTTGGCAATGAACAAGGTCAAAGATGTGGCCAAACTCTATGTTCTGGCTGATAGATGTGCTCAAGCTGAAGAGGGGAGGAAGTACCCCGGCGAAGACGCCGGTGCAGAAACCGACTCCATAGACGAAGACGCCGCCGCCCCGACAAAGAAAGGTCGGCGCCGCAACAGGAAACGCAAGGGCAAGACTGTGCTTGCCGTTGAAGGATCCGGCGAGCTCGACGCCGCCAAAAAGGCCAAGGCTAACGACCCCGGCAAGGAGGTGGCCGGGTGTACCGCCTGCTTGGCCCTGGCGGCCGCCGGCAAGCCAGGGGGCTCCGAAAAGCAGTACTGCAAGATCCACCGCACCAAGGGCCATGACCTCCATAACTACCGACAAGTTGAGCTGCTTGCAGAAAAGCAGAAGGCTGAATATGAAAGGCAGGACAAGGAGAAGGGTTAGGATGGTGCTTAGGGATCTAGCAAGAAGCATGGTGGCCACGGGGGTCGCCGCGGCAAAGATAACCAACAAGAGAGGCCCGCTCGAGGCCGTGACAAGAAAGAGGAGGATGATGATAACGACGAGGATGACGAGTCCGGTAGGCACGAGTTCTAGAAGGCTACAGAGGCTATGTGCGTCGACGGTGGCGCCTCGTTGCACATCTCACACCGCCAGCTGAAGCAGTGGGCGCGTGAGGTCACTGCGGCGGAGCCCTCGTTAGATGCCCAGAGGCCACTGAAGTGGTCCCGCACGCCCATTGTTTTTGACACCGAGGATCACCCTAACCGCACAACTGCGGTCGGGTGTTTGCTGTTGTTGGTTTCACCAACAATACGCAACCTCAAGGTGACCAAAGTGCTGGTTGACGGTGGGGCCGGTCTAAATTTGATCTCGCCCGCTGTGATCAAGAAGCTGCAGATTCCTGATGGAGACCTCGAAGAAACTGGTACGTTTCAAGGGGTCAACCCGAGAAGGAGCCAACCTAAAGGTAAAATCATGCTGCCCGTTACGTTTGGCGCCGAGCTGAACTATAGGACGGAGAAGATCGTCTTTGATGTCGCCGAGATCCCCTTGCCATACAATGGGATCCTTGGCCGCCTAGCGCTGGCCAAGTTCATGGCGGCGACCCACTACGTCTACAACACGTTGAAGATGCCGGGGCCACTGACCATCATCACCGTCCCCTCTGACAAGAAAGACGCACTCATCCGCGCCGACCAACTCTACCAAGAGGTAGTTGCAGCAACTGCCACTCGGGCACTTGCTCCTGCCGATGATGCTCCGGGGAGGAAGAAGCCGCCAAGACCTCTTCTGGCAAGACCTCTTGCACCCACTCCGGCAAGCGCACCTCTTCAGAGTGTTGTGCTCCCGTTGAGGACGTGCCAGAGAGCTCCACCGGCCAGAGAAAAAAGTCCAAGGCTGCACCACCAGAAACCAAGAAGATGTTCGTCAAGGAGGACGACGCGGTCGGGGCTTTCACCATAAGCTCCACCCACGACAGCAAATAGGAAAGCACGCTTGTCGCCTTCCTGCGGGCGAATGTCGTTGTATTTGCATGGCAAGCATCTGACATCCCCGGCGTTCCCAGGGAGGTGATTGAGCATCATCTTGCTGTCTGTCCTTATGCGCGGCCCGTCAAGCAGAAGGTCAGGAAGCAAGCTTTGGAGCGGCAAGAGTTCATCATCGAAGAGATCAGGAAGTTGGAGGCGGCAGGCCTGGTAAGAGGATTATTCCACCCCACGTGGTTGGCCAATCCGGTGGTGGTGCGTAAGGCAAACGGGAAGTGGAGGCTGTGTATTGACTACACAGACATCAATAAAGCCTGTCCAAAGGATCCTTTCCCTCTGCCACGCATCGACCAGATTGTAGACTCCACTGCCGGGTGTGACCTGCTATCATTCCTTGATGCCTATTCAGGGTACCACTAGATCTTCATGATGAAGGAAGATGAAGAGAAGACCGCGTTCATCACCCCATGTGGTACGTACTGTTTTGTACGATTGCCTTTTGGGTTGAAGAGCGCTGGTTCGACGTTTGCCCGAGCAGTCCAGATTGGTTTTGAGCCCCAGCTACATAGAAATATGGAAGCTTATATGGATGACATAGTGGTCAAAACCAAGGACAAGGCCACGCTCGTGCAAGATTTAGAAGAAACATTCACAAACCTGCGCAAGATCAACCTCAAGCTCAACCCAGAGAAGTGCGTGTTCGGTATCCCCTCCGGCAAACTTCTCGGGTTCTTTGTGTCTCAATGCGGAATCGAAGCAAGTCCCGACAAGATCAAATCGATTGAGTAGATTGAGGCGCCGAAACGGGTCAAAGACGTCCGTAGGCTCGCCGGCTGCGTTGCTGCCCTGAGTAGGTTCATCTCCAAATCTGCTGAGCGCGCCCTCCCCTTTTTCAAAGTTTTGAAAAAGGCGGGTCTAGTAAAATAGACTCTGGAGGCAGAGGCAGACTGCAGGATTTGAAGAGGTACCTCTCCTCCACGCCAATACTAGTCGCACCTAAACCACGAGAGCCGTTGCTGCTGTACTTAGCAGCAATGAATCAAGTGGTCAGTGCTACGCTGGTGGCGCAGAGGGAACCTGAGGGAGAAGAAGCAGTTGCAGTAGAGCCGTCGGATGACGGGCCGGGGCCTTCCCCGGCAGAACCTGACGCCGGCAAACCAGAACCCCCGGCAAGGCCCGAACCCGGCGGGGCAGAGCCTGAGCAGATGGGCAAAGTGGGACAGAAGAAGAAGATGGTGCAGCACCCAGTGTATTTTGTCAGTTCCCTCTTGCAGGGGGCTAGGTCAAGACATTCTGGAATGTAGAAGCTGCTTTTCGGCCTTCTCATGGCCTCAAGAAAGCTGCGCCACTATTTCCAAGCACATGAGATCACCGTCGTCACCCGCCTCCCTTTGCAACGGATTTTGCACAACCCAGATGCGACAGGGAGGATTGTCGAGTGGGCACTGGAGCTATTGAGCTTTGGCCTCGGGTTTGAAAGTACTTCAACGATCAAGAGCCGAGCTTTGGCAGAGTTCATAGCAGAATGGACTGCAACGCCCAACGAGGAGATCCAAGAGACCACCCTTCCCGGCAGAGAGACGAACAGTGAGTGGATTATGTACTTTGACGGAGCTTTCTCACTCCAAGGTGCTGGTGCTGGCGTGCTACTCGTCGCACCCACCGGAGAGCACCTCAAGTACATAATCTAGATGCACTTCCCCGGGAAAAATCAACAAACAACATGGCGGAGTATGAGGGGTTGCTTGCCGGTCTTAGGATCGTGGTAGACCTCGGAATCAAGAAGCTCATCATCAGGGGTGATTCGCAGCTCGTCGTCAAGCAAGTCAACTAGGATTACCAGAGCCCGTTGATGGAGGCCTACGTGAATGAAGTGAGGAAGTTGGAAGAACGTTTCGACGGCCTACAGGTAGAACATGTTCCCCGAGCGGAGAACGACATTGCCGATGACCTGTCGAAACACGCCGCCCTCAAGTCGCCTGTGGAACCAGGTACCTTTGTACTTTAGTAAGTACAACCATCCGTAGAGCCATCAGCAGGTCAAAACAAGCAAAGGAAGACAAGCCCCCAGCAATTACCTTCCCGCCGAGCTCCCAGGAGCCGCCGACAAGGAGGTTGCCGCGTACCCCAAGCTTGCCGAGGGGAAACTACCTCCGAAGGGGACCTAGGCCCTGACCATAGAGGCAGCTGCCCTTGCGGCCGAAGATGTACCTTTGGTCCTTGCCGCTGAGCCCCAGGCTCCGTGGAGAACTCCCCGAGGAGCAGGAAGGAGAGAAAGTAGCCCGTCGGTCCAACATGTACCAGTTTGTGGATGATACCCTGTACAGAAGGAGGCCAAACGGAGTCAGGCTGAAGTGCATTCCTCGAGAGGACGGACTAGAGCTGTTGGCAGAAATACATGGAGGTATGTGTGGCTCCCACATAGGGCCAAGGGCCCTTGACGGCAAGGCATTCTGGCAAGGTTTCTTCTGGCCCACAGCCCACGAGGATGCAGCTGCGCTAGTAACCAAGTGTGAAGCGTGTCAGTTCCATTCGAAGAATCTTCATCAACCAGCTCAAGCCCTTCAAACAATCCCTCTCTCCTGGCCATTTTCGGTCTGGGGGCTCGACACACTGGGCCCCTTCCTCCATGCTGTCTGGGGCTTTGAGTACTTGTACATCGCAATCGACAAGTTCACAAAGTGGCCCGAAGTAGAGGCAGTGAGGAAGGTGACAACACAGTGAGCCGTCAAGTTCTTCAAGGGGCTAGTTTGCTGTTTTGGTGTGCCGAACAGGGTCATCACCGACAACAGCATGCAGTTCACAAGGTGCACCTTCATGCAATACATCCAGGACCTCGGTAGCAGGGTCTGTTTTGCTTCGGTGGCACACCCATGGAGCAACGGCCAGGCGGAGAGGGCAAACGCTGAAGTACTGCGAGGCCTGAGGACGAAGACTTTTGACAGGCTACACAAGTGTGGAAGGCACTGGATTGATGAGTTGCCGACGGTTCTTGTGTCGATCAGAACGATGCCAGATCGATCCACCGGCCAGACACCCTTTGCCCTGGTATACGGGGCAGAAGTAGTTCTCCCCACGGAACTCACATATGGGTCACCTCGAGTGCTCGCTTATGACAAGCTTGAGCAAGAGCAGTTGCAGCAAGATGACGCGACACTCCTTGAGGAAGATCGTCTTCGGGCGGCTGCGCAAGCTGCACGCTACCAGCAGGCCTTGTGCCGCTACCATAGCCGCAAGGTTCATGCCTGAAGCCTTGAGGAAGGCGACCTTGTTCTTCGGCGCGTTCAGTCGGCCAAGAATTCCAACAAGTTGACGCCGAAGTGGGAAGGCCCTTATCGGGTAAAACGAGTCACCAGGCCTGGCCTAGTCCGTCTGGAGACCAAAGATGGTATCCCAGTGAGCAACTCCTGGAACATCAAACATCTTCATAAGTTTTACCCATGAGGCGCGGTTGCCGGGCCTCCTGGCAAGCCACCTTTTGTACAAGCCTTGCCGATAAGGCATGTAACCCTTTGTACAAAGCCAGGCGCAAACCCTGAGCATAAATAAATGAAGTGCTGGCGCCCTAAGTTTTAGCATGCATGCTAGGTTAATTCTCTCTTTGGTAGGGTTGATAGTGCCCGGCGGCAACTAACCCCTAGCATAGAGGTCGAGTGTGTGTCTTTCCGCCCTTTCCAGTCTGTTCTTTGGTTCGCAGGCTGCACAGGTGTTTCTGCTAAGCCATTTAAGGGCAGGGAGACGGATCGACATCCCCAACCCCGGCAAACCATTGTCGAGGGGCTGCAGATTCAAGCACCCGACCGCGGCAAGCCAAGGTTGTCGGGGGCTGCAGATCCAGATAAGTCCCTTATCCCCTGTTATGCATTTCTGTATGGAATTGGGACGTATGAAGCCTCGTTTATCTCTGGGCCACCGTGCTCCCCCTTTCCTGTGCCCAAGAACTATTCCCTGGGCCGGAACTTGGTTGTAGTTGCGGTGACAATGAAGCAAACGAGGGGCCTAACCGTACTTCACCCCTGCCTCCGCCGACAGCGTGAGCACGGTCATGAATGAAGTAAGGGGACGGCGAGGCCTGTTGCCGGGCGACAATGTTTATCTTAAAAATAACAAGGATTCATTCCTTGGCATGGGCCCCCGCTCACGCACAAAAAAACCTGGCAAGCACCCTTTTCACTAATACGTTCCAAACAGGAACAGCTCGTACGGAATGCAAACATGAGCAAGGGGGTTACAAGGTTTAAATCTAACAACTGCCCACGGGCTTAATAACTAAAAAAAGGATAAGATGCCCGTAATCCCTTTCTTGTCCCTCTCCTCAGGAAGCAGATCAGGATAAATGGGAGGGCAAAAGGGGCGCCTAGGCGACGTACGAGCAGCAGAAGACACCAAGAGAAGGTTGGTGATGACGGTGCCGGGGAAGAGGCCGAAAGATGAGGCAGCGGGCCGGCAATACGCGACAAAGGCGTCGGTGCCATCGTACTCCAAATTGATGGCCCGCCACCCACCTTCTTCGCCTTCTCCGACCCTCCAGCGCCGGCCACCAGGAGCAGCAGCCCCAAGAATTTCAAGGAGCTGGCGGTACAGATGGTGGTGCTGCCGGTGTCACCCGGGGACGGTGCGTCCGACATTTAGTCAGACCGTCCTCCTCCCGCCCGCTACCCTCGTTGTCGCCACTATTGTCCTCCTTGTCGCTGTCGCCTAAGGAGGAGCTCTCGTCATTGGTGGAGCTCTCTGCACAACACCCTAGCCTGTGTCCCGGGTGCCCAAATACCTTGATGGAGAGCAGGTCGCTCTCCGCTGGCTTGAAGTAGAGGACGTGCCCATCCATCAAGCAATGGGCACGTGCAAAGGTTATCTAGCCCCGGCGAAGAAGCATCACTTGAGGGGCGGGGAACCTTGTGTTCACCCACATGTCGCCATGGCAACACCCCTTCATGTGAAGCCTCAGCCGTGGTGGCTGGTCGATCTCCAGCACCCTCGCGAATGCCCGGGGAAGACAAAGACGGCTGCGCAGCGGCCCATGCAGCTGCAGGATAAACTCGAGCGCCGTGTCCCCGAGTGATGACTCGACGAAGCAGGAGGAGTTGGCGTGGGAGATGGCGACGGAGACGGAGACAACGCAGGCGTCCCCCTTCCACGCCCACCTCTGCCTCGGCCGCCTCTGCCTCGGCTGCCTCGCCGATCGCGGCCCCATCCGGTGTCCCCGCCTCGAGCATGGCCTTCACCTTGGGCATCTGGCTCTTCCTTGATCGTCGCAGCTCTCTGGCGGGAGGAGGACCTGGTCGCCTCCGCAGAAGAACAGCCGCGGCCACGCCCTCTCGCCATGACCGTGGGTGAAGAAAGGAGACGGAGGGGAGGCGCAAGGAGACGCTCTTCCTCCTACCCCTGAGTTCCCTTTTATAGTTGGGCGGGGAAGGCCGAAAGACTAGCTCTACGCCTCTGAAGAGCCCGCTCAAGTCCGGCTCATTAAGTGGCAACGAGCGAGGCCATCAACCGCCCTCCCCACCCAATCAAAGGCACGTAAGTATTGGCCCCCGCGCGCCTTCCCATATTCCATGCGTCTGTCACCTACCCCACGCCGTGCATGCGGCGTACGTGGCGCAAGGGGTAGGTGTAGTGGGAAATGTGGAACAACGGTTCCAAGGCAGAGAGAGTAAATGAGCAGCGGCCCTGCAGTTTTAAAGGGACACACAAGCCGCCTCTTTACTGTTCACCATGGGATGACGCGAGCCTGTTGCAGTCATTCTGCGCACGACCCCCGCGTCAGGCATTCAATGCGGGTCGTGGGGAAGCACAAGCGAGCGAGGGAGTTACTGCGGTAAAAACTCCACCGCACGCGCGCCCACGTACCGTTTTGGGCCTGGCCCAATAACGCTCCGCGCTTATATGTGGCCCAGGCCTGGGGGCTCCTGTCGGTGTACAAAAGTAGGGGTCCCCTTTTTGCACCCCTTTACTTGTGCGCGGGCAGTCGCAGCCCCACGCCCCTGGCCACGCTTGGCGGGGCAGAGGAAGCAAAGGCATGAGACGACTAAATCAAGGCCAAGACGGAAACACAAAGAGCAGAAGGGCGAGGTGGACTCCCTCCGCAGCCCTGGCAAGAGCCTTGCCGGGGCAACTTGCCCAGCACCAGCAGGGCTGCCACCCTCAAGCCTGAGAGTTCTGATGCCCTCAACCACATTAGAACCAAAGCTCGGGAGGGGCCCTCCATTGTGGCATGCAGATCTTTGTGAAGACCAGAAGCATACAAAATCAGACGAGAATCAGAAGACGACGATCCTCGGCAAGATCGTTGCCGAGGATACCCATGAGACCCTCGGCAAGCCCCTTGCCGGGGACGACCACAACGCCACGGCAAGACCCTTGCTGGGGCCCCGGCAAGACTCTTTCCAAAGGCATCCGCGGGGCCGCAGCCAGGCCCACATCTGCCAAAGCTCCGCCGCCGTTCCTATGCAGCTGCCAGCCCATGAACTAGGCGAACACCTGCGTGGCAACGTGCGGCCTCTAGGCCAACTCAGCAAGCACCTGCGTGGTGGCATGCAGATCTTCATGAAGACCCTACCACCACCCCAACTCAGCAGCCTGCCGTGGCGCTGCATGCCTCGTTGGCCTGGACACGAGCCAGAGCAAGGCGGAGCGGCGACAGACACGATGGACCTCGTTATCGTCCCCGATAAAGCAAGTGGACACCTAAGTAGTGCATTTAATGCACTTTGTCCTATAACGACAGGCGATAAGCTTGTGCACTGTATAACTTTCCACCTCATGTGTGCCACTGTGGTAGCCCCTTCGCCTATAAAAGGAGGCCCGCGGCGTACTGGGAGAGGATTCGGATCTTTTGGACGCACGCACGCACCGTAGCTAGTTCAAAAGCTCAAGAACACTCAAATATACACCAAAGCAGGACTAGGGTATTACGCATCCTTGCGGCCCGAACCTGGGTAAACGATCTTTGTGCTGGCTTCTAGACTCGCTCTTTGCACAACCCCGCGCCTGCCAACCTTAGAAGGGATTCCAGTGATCCCATAGGTGTCGTTTTCCCCCAACACTGTGCCACTAGGTGAATTTCTTGATGAACAACTTGCTAGGGTTAGAGAGAATGAAATTACTAAAACTGATGATATTATTGAAACTGAAGATTATGATTCTCCCCCTAGATATGAATTGCCAGTTGTACCTGAGGGTTATATCATGGATGAAGAAACTGCTAGAGACTTTTTTTCTTGCAATGATAGAGATGGTCTTAATAAACTGTTAGCTAAGCTAAAAGGAAAGTCTTTGATTGCTAGAATGCAATATGATCCTAAGTTTGCTACTTCACCTATCTTTGTTACTGATAAGGATTATGAATTCTCTATCGATCCTGAGTTAATTACTTTGGTTGAGTCTGATCCTTTCTATGGTTATGAATCTGAAAGTGGTTTGGCACATCTTACTAAATTGAATGATATAGCCACCCTATTTGCTCATGATGAAAAAATTCTCTATTACTAAATTCTTAAAAAAATTCATTTCTCATTAAAGGGTGATGCTAAAGTATGGTTTAATTCTCTTGCTCCTCGTTGTGTGCGTAGTCCCCAGGATATGATTTACTACTTCTCTGAAAAATATTTCCCTGCTCATAAGAAACAAGTTGCTTTAAGGAAATATTTAACTTTGTGCAAATTGAAGAAGAGAGTCTCCCATAAGCCTGGGGGAGGTTTCTCCAATTACTTAATGCTTTGCCTGATCATCCTCTCAAGAAAAATGAAATACTTGATATCTTTTATAATGGACTAACCGATGCTTCTAGAGACCACCTGGATAGTTGTGCTGGTTGTGTTTTTAGGGAATGAACTGTTGAGCAAGCTGAATTGCTATTGAATAATATATTGAGTAATGATAACGATTGGACACTTCTGGAACCAACTCCTAAGCCAACTCCGAAGAAAGGATGTATTCTATTTCTTAGTCCTGAAGATATACATGAGGCAAAGAAATCTATGAAAGAAAAATGTATTAAAGCTGAAGACGTTAAGAATTTACCGCCTATTGAAGAAATACATGGTCTTGATAACCCGACACAGGTATTAGAGGTAAACTCTCTCTATAGATTTGATGAAGGTGGTATTCCTCATAATAAGTCTTCTAGTCAATGCTTGGATGATTTTGATAATTTTATTGTTAAACAAGAAAACTTCAATGCTTATGTTAGTAGACAACTGAAACGTAATGCTTACATGCTTGACCACTTGAGTGATTATATGAGTAGAACTGTTAATGATCTTAAGCTTATTGGTAAACATGCTTCAAAGGTTACAACTCAAGTAGAACAAGTACTTAAGGCACAAGATGATTTGCTTAATGAGTTGAATAGTAAGAACAATGATACTGTTGTTAGGGTTATCACTAGAGGTGGTAAAATGACCCAGATCCTGAGGGCCATCCTAAGAGAGTTGAGCAAGATTCTTAGAGAACTAATACTGATGTACCTAGTCCTAGTAATAAAAAGAAAAAGAAAACTGATAGGACTTTGCATGCTTCTAGTGAACCTGTTATAGACACACCTGAGAATCCCAATGATATTTCTATTTCTGATGCTGAGACACAATTTGGTGATGAACACGAACCTAGTGATAATGTTAATGATGATGTTCATGTTGATGCACAACCTAGTAAAGATAACGATGTAGAGATTGAACCTGATGTTGATCTTGATAACCCACAATCAAAGAATCAATGTTATGATAAGAGAGACTTTTTTAGAGAGAATGACAGTGGGAGAGGCTCCCACTGACTTTGTATTACTCACTGATAAGAGAGACTTTGTTTCTAGGAAACATGGTAGAGAAAGAGAACCATGGGTTCAGAAACCCATGCCCTTTCCTCCTAAAACATCCAAGAAAAAGGATGATGAGGATTTTGAGCGCTTTGCTGAAATGATTAGACCTATCTTTTTGCGTATGCGTTTGACTGATATTCTTAAAATGCCTCCTTATGCTAAGTATATGAAAGATATTGTTGCAAATAAAAGAAAGATACCGGAAGCTGAAATTTCCACCATGCTTGCTAATTATACTTTGAAGGGTGGAATACCAAAGAAACTTGGAGATCCAGGAGTACCAACTATACCGTGCTCCATTAAAAGAAACTATGTTAAAACTACTTTATGTGATCTTGGAGCCGGTGTTAGTGTTATGCCTTTCTCTTATATCGTAGACTTGAAATGGCTGATAAATCAACTTCTATACCCATCGGTATTTGTGAGGATGTGCCTGTTGTGGTTGCAAACGTCACTATCTTAACGGACTTTGTTATTCTTGATATTCCCAAGGAGAATAGTATGTCGATCATCCTTGGTAGACCCTTTTTGAATACTGCAGGGGCTGTTATTGATTGCAACAAAGTGATACATCTCCAACGTATCTATAATTTTTGATTGTTCCATGCTGTCTTATTATCAATCTTGGATGTTTTATATTCATTTTATAGTCATTTTATATCATTTTTTGGTACTAACCTATTGACATAGTGCCAAGTGCCAGATCCTGTTTTTTCCATGTTTTTTACATCGCAGGAAATCAATATCAAACGGAGTCCAAATGCCACGAAACTTCACGATGATTTTTATGGGCCAAAAGGAAGCACATGGGCCCTAGTTGCACCTGGGGGGAGTCCCGGGGAGGGGACAACCCACCAAGGCGCGCCAGGAGGCCCTGGCGCGCCCTGGTGGGTTGTGCCCACATAGGGTGCCCCCCGGACCGCCTCTTTGCTCTATAAATGCCCAAATATTCCAGAAACCCTAGGGGAGTTGTCAAAATATTCATCCAGCCGCCGCACAGTCCAGAACCACCATAGCCAATCTAGACACCATCACGGAGGGGTTCACCACTTCCATTGGTGCCTCTCCGATGATGCGTGAGTAGTTCTTTGTAGACCTTCGGGTCCGTAGTTAGTAGCTAGATGGCTTTCTCTCTCTCGCTGAATTCGCAATACAATGGTCTCTTGGAGATCCATATGATGTAGCCTTTTTGCAGTGTGTTTGTTGGGATCTGATGAACTTCGAGTTTATGATCAGTCATATCTTTTTATATCCAATTAAAGTTATTTGAGTTTCTTAGATCTCTTATATGCATGATCTCTTATAGCCTCGTATTTCTTCTCCGATATTTGGGTTTTGTTTGGCCAACTTGATCTATTTATCTTGCAGTGGGAAGAGGTGCCCGGTAGTGGGTTCGATCTTACGGTGCTCGATCCCAGTGATAGAAAAGGAAACGACACGTATATATCGTTGCTACTAAGGATAAAAAGACGAGATCTATATCTACCGCCATATAGATAAACGGATCTTGTCTACATCATGTCATTGTTCTTATTGCATTACTCCATTTTTCCATGAACTTAATACACTAGATGCATGCTGGATAGCAGTCGATGTGTGGAGTAATAGTAGTAGATGCAGGCAGGAGCCGGTCTACTAATCTTCGATGTGATGCCTATGTAATGATCATTGCCTATATATCGCCATAATCATTTGAAGTTCTATCAATTGCCCAACAGTAATTTGTTCACCCACTGTTTGCTATTTTTCTCGAGAGAAGCCACTAGTGAAACCTACGGCCCCCGGTCTTCTTTCTCATATATGTGCCTAGTGATCTACTTTCCTTTGCATTTTATTCAGATCTATTAAACCAAAAAATACAAAAATACCTTGCTGCGTTTTATCTTTATTTATTTTATTTGGTGTTCGATCTATCAATGTACTACAATTTACCTCACGTCCGCTTGTCTATCTTGAGGCGCCGTACCCCGAAAGGGATTGACAACCCCTTTAACTCATCGGGTTGCGAGGTGTTGTTGTTTGTGTGCAGGTGTTGTTTACGTTGTGTTGCTTGGTTCTCCTACTGGTTCGATACCTTGGTTTCATAACTGAGGGAAATACCTACCGTCATTGTGCTACATCATCCCTCCCTCTCCGGGGAAATACCGACATAGTTCCAACTACCATCACAAAGGCAATGTCACTTTTCATGTTAATGGTAATGAGCATACGGTACACTTTCCGAAGAAACAACCACAAGTTCATAGTATCAATTCTATTGGAAAAATTTCAACTATTACTATTGGAGGGTTCGAATTCCCTCTTCCTACTGTCAAAAAGAAATATGATATTCTTATTGTTGGGGACATGCATATCCCCGTTGAGGTAAACTAATGTTATTTGAAAATTCTCCGGTTTCATGTTATTCGAAAGAAGTTTGTTAATAAGACCTGATCAACCTTGTTAATGGATTCCTTTTGATGGACATGAGATGGATGAATTTAGAAAGCACAATTTTCTGTACCCACTTTTTACTTTCTGTTATTTAGAATAAATAAAGCAAAAATAGTATTTTATGTCTATTTTCTGAATTATCCGTGAAATAAAAAACTGTCCTGAAAATAAATGTTCTCCAAATGCCCTGAAAATTTAGTATGATTTTTTATATAGAATATTTGAGAATTTCTGGCACTGAACATGCATCAGTGGACCACAAGGGTGGAGGGCACGCCCTACCCCCTGGGCGCGCCCCCTTGTCTTGTGGGTCCCACGTGGGTCCCCTTCACATATTCCAGCACCCATCCACTTCGTCTTCCTCCAGAAAAAATCATCCCGTAGCTCAAATACGTGTTCTTGCTCATCTTGCTGCCATTTTCGATCTCCTTGTGCAAAGCACCATTTGCAAAACTGTTTTGGGGGAGTGTTCTTAGTTATGTGACTCCTCCATTGGTCCAATTAGTTTTTGTTCTAGTGCTTTATTTATTGCAATTTTTTGCTGATGTGGTGACCTTGTTCTTGAGCTTGCATGTCAAATTTATATGGTCCAAAGTAGTTTTGATGCATGATATAGCTTCTAGACACCTGTAGGAGCAGTTGCTATCAATCTTGTTGAGTTTGGTTCACTTTTATTTTGAGTCAGTAAAAATTTCGGAAAGTTTTCAGAGGAAGAAAAATGTCTAGGAAAATGTACCAAGGTGGTTCTTCGAGGAAGCAAGGACCGGGGCCCACGATACATGAACTGGACCTTGAACCACCAAGGGAAGCTCAAGTTCGGCATTGTGAATGGCCGTCGAATGAATTCATGGTTCATGCAGGTTTCAAGGATGAGTTTGATGCATACATACAAAATGCCAGCCTTGAGGACTTTGTGTCAGAAAGGTGCCGACAATACTATTCCCTCACCGATTCGTTTGTGCGGAGGTTTGAACTTTCATCTAAGCGCAATACCCATACTGTTTTATTTGATCTTTATGATGAATCATATACCATGGACCTTGAGGATTTTAATATTGTCTGCAAAATCCCATAGTGGGGCCTTCTTAATGAGCCTCACAAAGCTGAATACAATGATTTCCTTGCTAGCATCACTGTGGGAGAAACTAGAAATATCACACAAGCTACCATAGGGAGCATTCACTTTCCTGCCATGCATTATTTTGCTCTCTTTATAGGTATATGCATTAACGGTAAGCATGAGCATAGCCACCTTTGCGTTCTAGATCTTAGTGTCCTCAAGTGTGCGGTATTAGGTGATAAGCTTTATAACTTGTGGGATATTATTGGGAGGAGGTTACATCTTAATGCTAAAGATAGAGATTTATTTGGTGGGATTTATGCAACTCGTTTAGCTAATTATCTTGGTGTACCCATAAGAGGGAATGACATTGAGTTGCCACCTGCTTTTCTAGATTATAATGCTATGGTACGTGTTGTTTGCTTCAACTACGTCGGTATTTCCCCAAAGAGGAAGGGATTGTCGGATGTCGGGTTCCGCAGACCCTTGCGAGGTTCGAATTCTGGGGTGTGCGCGAAGAACTCAACCTTCCCAGTCTGCCTACTCGCCAATCTCATAGTCTAGCTCGATGAACAGGAAGGAAACGAGAAACAGCAGTTTACCCAGGTTCAGGCCACCTTGCGGTGTAAAACCCTACTCCTGCTTTGTGGTGGATTGGCCTCGAGGGGCTGAGGGTGAACTAGTACAGTGGGAGAACAACCACAGGAGGAGGCGTGTTCTTGTGCTCGAGTGAGCTGGTGAGTGTGTGGATGGAATGGATACAATCCGGGGTCGAGGGGTCCCTCTACGGTGGTGGTGCTGCTCTACTTGTAGTGGCCTTGGTCCTCTTCCCAACTAAAGGTGGGAAGGGATCCCACAATGGCTAAATTCGAAGGGAAACAACTAGTACATGCTATCCTGACAAAAGTAGTCTTCACTTGCAAAAAGCCTCTGGTCGTGACGCCGTGGTGGACTCGGCGATGACCTCCGTCCTGCCGTCCTGGCGGTCTTGGTCTTGTTGCACCAGAATGGAAACTTTTGGTTGATTCCTTGGGACTCCGCGCCTGCCTTTGCCTCTTTAGCACCAAAGAGGAAACTGGTACACTGTTGCCGCTGGTGCCCGCCTGGCCTTGGTCGTCATGGCTCACGTCATCCGAACCTCACGAGGTGAGGCTCGCATAGGAATCTTCGCTCCACAGGAGCCAACCTGAGGAGGCTGCTCCTCATGGAGGTATTGGTGTCATTGCGAGGGTCTTGAGTTGTTGATGGTGAAGCTGGGCCGTACCAGGCCGTCGATGAAGCCACGCCATGGGCCGCAGGTAGGCAAGTCTGGGTACCCCCGTTCCCAGAACGCCGACAGTAGCCCCCGGGCCCAAGGTGCTCTCAGACTTGGCTTCGAGTCGAAGCCAAGGGGCAAGGGCGAAGTGCCGCGGGCCCAACCGGTTGCGGCCTCGGTAGATGCGTGGTGCTTGAGGGGACATGGGCGCCCCCACTTCCCCACGCAGCCTTGGTATCCGCCAGGCACGACGGCCGCCCGTTGCCAGTGCATCTCCGCCTTCATTGCTTGCCGTGCTCGCCCTTGGCTCCTCCACCTTCCTGAGAATATGCGGCTCTTCTCCCAGATTCTACGCCGGCGCCGGCTCTCTCTTGCCGCCATGGCCCCGCTGCGCTACGGCCGAATCCCAGCCAGACTTGGAGCCTGCTCTTGAGCGGTCGACGGCGATCAATCAAGAGGGGTTGGCCAAGGTCCACCCGGCCCTTGCCGCTGATTCCAATGAGTGGAAGGCGACGACGGCTTGGCCCGCTTCCCAGGCGATGATCGACATGGAAGCCACCGAGATCCCCATCCATCTTCACGCGCTCTTGGCTGGCCTTATTCCCCCTTTCTCTGATTTCTTCAATGCTATAATCTTGCATTACCAAATCCAGGCATGCATCTGGACCCCCAATCCATCATCCTCCTTGCTGTCTTCACCTTCCTTTGTGAGGCTATGGTGGGTATTACCCCTTCCGTAGCCCTGTTTCGCCATTTCTTCTCGCTTCATCTAGTCGACGCCTGCCAGCGCTCGGGATACGTGGCCTTCGAGGCCGTAGCAGCAACGGCCGGCTCGAGCATCCACTTCGAGCTCTAGCCAGATGTGAGGGGGTTCCGGAAGCGGTGGGTGTATGTGGATGTCGGCGTGTGCAACCCCTTGCTCCTGCTTCCGCGAGTGCCAGTGGTACCTAGCTCTGGCTGGGGCACGTGAAGCTTGTCGACCGTTGGCTCGCCCTTGTCTGGTCCAGGCTAACCAGGTTGAAGAAGGTCGAGGTGACGGCGCCGATGGTGGTGAAGGAGTTCGTCCGGTGGCGCATCGCTCCGGTCCAGCGCCATTCTCGCCCAATGTGGGCCTTCAATGGCATCAAGGACCCCATGAGGCTCCAGGTGCCTGCGCTTCCTTCCAAGACGCTGCACACGATCCTCGAGCTTCTGACGGGCGACCCAGCACCAGCCGCACTTCCGGAGGAGGGCTGCCTCCTGTACCAATGCTCGAACAAGGAGGACTTCGTGAGGCAGATGCCCCTTTTTGACGAGTGGGGGCTGCGCCCGGTGGGCCTTGAAGGGCCTTGCGAGAATCCCAACTTCATGTCTCCTTTGCTCGCCGACCCTGCAGCGTGCGCCCCGGATGTGGATGCAGGAGGCGAATGCCACCGGGTACCGCTGGGACGACCACTAGGAAACAGGTGTCGCCAGGTGCTCCCGAGGCAGTCGCTCCTGAGGTTCTGGCGAGCACTCCTGAGCGGGGCGATGCAGAGCTGGTGTGGCCCGACACTCCTGAGGCGATTGCCACTGAAGCTCGGACGAGTGGTCCTGAGGTGGCGGCCTGGTGGGCAGGTGCAACCTAGTGTTCCTGAGGCTGCCACCCAAGAAGGCCGGCCAAGTGCCCCAGCTGCTGATAGTCAAGCCCCGAGCCTCAGCTAGCTTCGCCTGAACCTTGAAGCACTCCGCAAGAGGAAAGGGCCTCCGAGCTGTAGTGGTGACGCCTACCAGCCGCTGAAGCAGAGGAAGTACATAGCCATAGATGAGTAAGTACCTTATTTTTGTGATTTCCCGCGTGTCGCGTCCTTTCCTGACAATGGCTCCTCAGGGTCCCTTCGGCTGTGGGGGCGAGGCCTCCTGGAAAGCGACCCCACAAGTCCTTGGATCACTCTTGATTTTGAGCCCTCCGCAACGGACTCCAGCGTGAGGTACGGGGCCAGTCCAAGAGGCAGAAATGCCGATAGGGGGCCGTGAGCCTGTGCTTCTAGCATCCTTCCTTCCCGGTCCGGCCTGGGGTGCAGAAGGTGTGCCGAGGGCTCCTCCATTGGTCATCGCCAGTGGCTGGGTAATCCCAGCGTCGGCTTCATCTTCGAGCAGCGAGACCGTGCCGCCCAGCGCCTTCGCCGAGGCCCTGGGAACGGCCGGGAAGGCACCGGCCCCTAGCCCCTGCCTTCGACAGCCCCCGGCGCGAAGGATGGGCTTGGCCACGCGCTAGACCTTGCGCGCGGGTGCACGCCGTCCGCCATGAGCTTTTCCCGGAGGCGATGGGCGCGCTGGGTCGGTGTCGGAGTAAATGGCCACGGGTAGCCTAACCGACTCCCCCTGGCTCTTTGAAAAATTATCAGGCCGATCGGGTCTTCGCATCCAAAACATAGGGCCGCCTTCCCCTGGTCGGCTATCTCACAGGCCGACTACCGGAAGGCGACCCGACCTCCAAAACCTTCCCGAAGATAACCATAAGATGCCCGACTCCCAGAATTCGGCCATAAGTATGCCGACTCCCAGAAGCCGGCCATAAGTAGACCGACTCCCAGAAGCCGGCCACAAGAAGACCGACTCCCGGAAGCCGGCTAAGACTGCACCCACCAGAGCTGCACCCACATAACGGTGATGAGACGGGGCGTGGCCACAGTACAGCCTGCCACCCCCGAATCCCGGAGCATGCATGGCCACAGTGCGCCGTACGGGTCGGCCATCCCCCGTCCAGTGCGGCACTGTTGCCATGTTGACCGTGACGTCACCCACGACAGGCGCCAGTACGGCCCGCGGGCGGCGGGCCCGTTCAGCCAGAGAGACGCTCGAAGGCGGCCCGTCCTCCCCTAGTCGGCCTGGGGCGTAGCCGGCTCCCAATAGCCGGCTACCTCCCTCCCTCGAAGTATGTGCATCATTAAGGAGACAAGACGAGGTGAGGCTACAGTGAGAGCCCGCCAGGCGGCGGCACTGTAGCCACGCTTACCTCGACAAAGCCCTCGTCATTAGGGGCGAGGCAATAGTAACCAGCCGCCGACAAGGCCCCCAGGCGGTGGGGCCGGCCTGTCGACCAATAGGCCGGCAGCCAGCGGGACCCACCTGTCGGCGGGCCCCACCACAGACACTGACGGCTGGGACCCGCACCCAGCCGGATTACCATTGTATCCCTGGGGGGTAGGCCTATATAAACCCCCCAGGGCACCCATGCAAAGGGTTGATCTCTGAGATAGTTTTAGACACCACGAGAGGAAAGAGGAGAGCTAGCCTTGCCTTTCTTCCTCCTCTAGCCAAACAGCTCAAGGAGCACTTGTAGCTACTTGTGTTGATCTAGTGATCATGCGGAGACCCCGCAGAGCAGGACTAGGGGTGTTATCTCCATGGAGAGCCCCAAACCTGGGTAATATTCGCCGGCGTGCATGTCTTCGCCTTATCCTGTTTCCAGGCTCCGGCGATGTCTTACTGGCTCCCACAATGATAAGCCACCCGTTGGCATATGTCGCACCTACCACCCGACATTTGGCGCCCATCGTGGGGCCAGGTGCACCGTCGTCCGGAGACATGTTCTGGACGGGAACCCTTTTCCTCCCCCGCGAGCGTAGCCAGCCCGCTACGCCCGATGGCGCTTACCCTGACGCGCTGCAAGGCGTCGACGACGCCTGCGGGGCGAGCTGCCTCGCCGATCTTCTTGGCGAGGCTTGCATCTCCGACGAGCCTGCATTCGACGCGGGCACAGACTGCCCCGAGAGCCGCCTCGTCAGCCTCCTCGACCAGCTTCACGTCTCCAGCGAGCTTGCTGTGGACTTGGAGTCGCTCGGCTCCACCGACCCGATGCTTGTCAACTCCGACACGACATCGCTTGACGCCTTCCCCACCAACGTGGTGATCATCGACGACCCTCTCCCTCAAGCCGACGGTGGCAGCAGCGCTGTCACTGAGGTGCTGGTCATCAGCCATGGCGCTGTCTCGGGTGAGAACGCCCACGACGCCCTACAAGCGGCGCTGCATGACTTGTCCTTCCCCATCCCGGCCGACGCCGACGCCGAGACTCTGGAGGAACGCCACCTTGCCCTCATCGCAAAGGGCCAGAAGATAGCATCCATGAGACGCCTCACTGAGGCTCACCAGCACGAAGTCGACCGCGCCGCCTTTGGTACGCCGCCTCCTGGCGGGCCGAGCCGGCCTCGTCAAGAAGCGCAGCGCGGCCATCGCCAGCATGCTGGGAGCAGACCGCCCAGTCTACGCCACGCCACTCGAGAACCTGCGTGCCGCTCAGGCGGCCGTAGACGAGCTGAACGGGCTGGGGGCTGATGAGCTCCCCTACATGACTAGACGCATCTAGCAACTGATCGACGCGGCCGCAGAATGGCACGAAGCCAGCGCTCGCGCTGAAAGTCCTCCCCCACGCCGAGAGCACGGCGCGACATCCCGGACGCCGACTGCAAGCGGCGCCCGCGCAAGAAAAGACAAGGAGCCGGCTGCTAGCCGCAGTCGGACCCGGGTCGCCATTGAGCGGGACGCAGAAGGCCGCCCCTGAGCGGTGGAACGACAAGGCAATCCGCCTCCCCCCGCCTCGTGGGGAGAGATATCCCACCCCGCCGCTTGTCACGCATCCGACTCTCGGTGGCCGGCTAGGCCACCGCGAAGGAGTCGGCGAGAATGATGCCCGCCACCGGATCGACCACCTAGCACGATCCCTGGCGCTAGAAGAAGAAGATGATGCCGGCCCGCCTTGCTTTGGCCCCCGCATCCGCGACGAGCCCTTCCCCAAAGGGTTCCCACTCCCAAGAGACACGCCAAAATACAACGGCTCCGTGAAGCCGAAAGATTGGTTGATCGACTACTCCAATGCAGTCAGCATAGCAAACGGCAACATGCGCATTGCCGTGAAGTACGTCCCTCTCATGCTTCAAGGCACGGCACGCACCTGGCTGAACAGCCTCAAGCCCTACAGCGTCAACAGCTGGCTAGACTTCTTGGAAGTCTTCGTCCGCAACTTCACCAGCACATACAAGCGGCCTCCCAAGCCCCGCCAGCTCTCCTTGTGTGTCCAAGGGCCCAGCGCATCGACTCGCGACTACCTCACGCGTTGGGCCGAGCTCCGCAACTCCTGCGAGGGGGTGCACGAGGTTCAAGCCATAGAGTACTTCACCGCCGGGTGCCGAGAGGGCACCCTCCTCAAGCACCAACTCCTCTGCGATGAGCCGAATACCCTCGACGAGCTGCTGATCATAGTAGACAAGTACGCCACGGCCGACTCTTCGGTGAAGACTGAGCTTCGAGTGGACGCCTCTGGAAAGGTGCTCGGTCCGGCTCCCAAGACGCCGGCTGGTGACTCCAACCGATGCCCCTACCAGAACGACCACAAGCGCAAGGCCCCTATGCCGCCTTCCACCAGTCGGCAAGTAGCCACCGTCGAAGACGAACAACCCGAAGAGCGGACCGCGCCCAAGAAGAAGGGCGGCAGGCCGGCTTGGCAGCCGGCTTTCTCCTACGAGCAAACTCTTGATGCCCCCTGCAAGTTCCACAGCGGTGTGAAGCCGTCCAACCACACGACCTGGAAGTGCCATTGGCTCACGCGGATCTCCAAGGGCGAGGGGCTGCTGCCGCCTCCACCTCCTGGCCCGCCGCCTCCAGCCCCTCAGCAGCCGGCTGTTCGACCAGCAGTCGGAGCCATTCAAGATGAGTTCCCAGATGAGCACGCCGCCTACGTCGTCTTCACAAGCCAAATTGAAGACAAGCGCAGTCGGCGCCGACAGCACCAAGAAGTCAACGCGGTCGCCTCCAGCAACCCCGAGTTCATGCATTGGTCTGAGAAGCCTATCAGCTGGAGCCGGGCCGATCACCCAGAGGTGATGCCGTCTCCCGGCTCTTATGCATTGGTGTTGGACGCCACCCTCGCGACAGAAAGGCGAGCTACCCGTTTCTCCCATGTGCTGATTGATGGTGGAAGCAGCATCAACATACTGTATCGTGACACCATGGAGAAGTTGAACATCAAGACGAAGCAACTCATGCCAAGCCGGACTGTTTTCCATGGCATCGTACCCGGCCTGTCCTGCTCCCCAATCGGCAAGATCAAGATGGATGTTCTCTTCGGAGACAAGGATCACTTTCGCCGAGAAGAAATCTGGTTTGAAGTAGTGGATCTAGAGAGCCCTTACCACGCATTGCTTGGCCGACCTGCCCTGGCCAAGTTCATGGTTGTGCCCCACTACGCCTACCTCAAGATGAAGATGCCGAGTTCAAAGGGGATCATCACCATAGCCGGAGACTACAAGAAGTCCACCGAGTGTGCTGCAGCCAGCAGCCGGCTGGCTGAGTCCCTCGTGATTGCTGAAGAGAAGAAGATGCTGGACCGAGTCATGGCCATGGCCGGCAAGCAGCCGGCCCTGTCCCCCAACCCCAAGGAATATGATGCTCAGGGCTCCTTCCAACCGGCCAAGGAAACAAAGAAGATACCTCTGGACCCGGAGAACCCGGCGAGGTTTGCTGTCATTGGTGCAAACCTGGACAGCAAATAGGAAGGTGAGCTCGTCGACTTCCTCCGTGAGAATCGGGACATCTTCGCATGGTCCCCAAAGGACATACCGGGTGTTCCGAAGGATTTCGCCGAGCACAAGCTACACGTCCGAGCAGACGCGAAACCAGTCAAGCAGCCCCTCCGCCGACTGTCGGAGGAGAAGAGAAGGATCGTAGGAGAAGAGATAGCCCGGCTCCTGGCAGCCGGCTTCATTATGGAGGTGTTTTTTCCAGAATGGCTTGCCAACCCGGTCCAGGTGTTGAAGAAAAACAACAAATGGCGTATGTGTATAGGTTACACCAGCCTCAACAAAGCCTGCCCCAAAGATCAGTTTGCCTTACCACGAATCGATCAAGTGATAGACTCCACAGCCGGATGCGAGCTGTTGATTTTCTTGGATGCTTACTCAGGCTACCACCAGATCAAGTTGGATCCAGCTGACCGCCTGAAGACCGCCTTGATCACACCATTCGGAGCTTTCTGCTACGTGACTATGACATTCGGCTTGAGAAATGCCGGTGCCACTTTTCAGCGTTGCATGCAGAAATGCCTCCTCAAGCAACTCGGCAGAAATGCCCACGTCTATGTAGACGATATTGTGGTGAAGACAGAGAAGCACGGCACCCTACTGGAAGACACCAGGGAAACATTTGCCAACTGGCGCCGGTTTCAGATCAAGCTCAACCCTGAGAAATGCGTGTTCGGAGTACCAGCCGGCCAGCTTCTAGGCTTTTTGGTCTCCGAACGCGGCATTGAGTGCAACCCAGTGAAGATCAAGGCCATAGAGAGAGTGGAGATTCCTACCAAGCTGCGAGACGTTCAGAAGTTTACCGGGTGCCTGGCCTCCCTAAACCTCTTTATCAGCCGGCTAGGGGAGAAGGCTCTCCTCCTATACCAACTCATGAATAAGTCCACCCACTTCGAGTGGAACGACCAAGCAGACCAAGCTTTCCACGAGTTGAAGAAGATGCTGACCACACCGCCTGTCCTGGCAGCGCCGACTGAGAAAGAGCCCATGCTCCTTTAAATTGCTGCAACTAGCCGGGTGGTCAGTGTAGTTATCGTGGTCCAACGCCCAGAAGAAGGCCGAGCTCAGTTAGTCCAGAGGCCGGTATATTATTTGAGTGAAGTACTGTCCACCTCGAAGCAAAACTACCCGCATTACCAGAAGATGTGCTATGGAGTGTACTTTGCCGCCAAGAAGCTGAAGCCCTACTTTCAAGAGCATCCCATCGCGGTCGTATGCACTGCCCCGCTTGCCGAGATCATAGGCAGCCGGGATGCATCCGGCCGGGTGGCTAAGTGGGCATTGCGCTGGCTCCTTACATGATCTTCTACCAGCCCCGCACCACCATCAAGTCCCAAGCATTGGCCGACTTCCTTGTCGACTGGGCCGAGACCCAGTACCTACCGCCGGCTCCCGACTCCACTCATTGGCGGATGCACTTCGATGGATCCAAGATGCGCACCGGCTTGGGAGCCGGCATCGTCCTCACCTCTCCCAAGGGCGACAAGCTCAGATACACATTGCAAATTCATTTTGCCGCCTCCAACAATGTGGCCGAGTACGAGGCGCTCATACACGGGCTCCGGCTAGCCAAAGAACTCGGCATACGCCGGATCCTGTGTTATGGCGACTCGGATTTGGTGGTCCAGTAGTCATCTGGCGACTGGGACGCCAAGGACGCAAACATGGCGAGCTTTCGATTCCTCGTCCAGCAAATCAGCGGATACTTTGAAGGATGTGAGTTCCTCCACGTGCCACGAGCCGACAACGAGCAAGCAGATGCCCTGGCACGGATCGGCTCCACCCGACAAGCTATCCCAACCGGCGTCTCCCTCCAACGTCTCCTCAAACCGTCTGTCAAGCCGTCTCCAGAATCAGACTCCATCTTCGTACCGCCTGCCCCTGATGCAGTCAGATCCGACTTGGGGAACCCAGCAGGCGGCTAGGGGACTTCGATAGGCGGCCCGGGGACTGCCGTAGTCGCACCCGGCTCGGGGACTTCAGAACCCGGTCCAGGGACTGCAGCAGCCGGCCCGGGGACTGCAACGACACAACAGGCGGTGGCCGACTCCAACTCTTCACCACCCAACCCACCCACCCGGGTCACAGTAGCCGTACTAACAATAGAAGAAGTCACAGCTCCATCATGGGCCCAGCCCATCCTCAACTTCCTAGTAAACAGAGAGCTGCCGACTGATGAGATCTCGACAAGACTAGTTCAACGCCGAGCCGGAGCATACGCAATAATAAACAGAGAACTTGTTAAGCGTAGCGTCACTGGAGTCTTCCAGCGCTGCGTCGAGACAGAGAAGGGCATAGCAATCCTCAAGGATATCCACCAAGGCGAATGCGGCCACCACGCGGCCTCAAGATCACTTGTCGCCAAAGCTTTCCGCCATGGTTTCTTCTGGCCGACTGCTTTAGAAGACGCCAAGGAATTAGTCAAATGCTGCAAAGGGTGCCAAGTCTTCAGCTCCAAGCAACACCTGCCGGCTTCTGCACTCAAGACCATCCCCCTCACCTGGCCCTTTGCCGTTTGGGGGCTGGACATGGTGGGCCCATTCAAGACAGCCCGCGGCGGTATGACACATCTGCTTGTCGCCGTGGACAAATTCACCAAGTGGATTGAAGCGAAGCCAATCAAGAAGCTGAACGGGCCGACTGCTGTGACATTCATCGCAGATATCACCACTCGGTATGGTATACCACACAGCATCATCACCGACAACGGCACGAATTTTGCCAAGGGAGCACTGGCATGTTTCTGCGCGACACAGGGCATTCGACTGGACTTAGCGTCTGTGGCCCACCCGCAGTCAAACGGCCAGGTCGAGCGAGCAAACGGCCTCATCCTCTCCGGCATCAAGCCCCGACTGGTCGTACCACTGGAGCGTTCGACCGGCTGCTGGCTCGATGAGCTGCCGGCTATCCTCTGGAGTCTGCGTACTACCTCGAACAAGTCAACCGGCTTTACTCCTTTCTTCCTTGTATATGGTGCCGAGGCTGTCATCCTAACTAACATCGAGTTCGACTCGCCTCGGGTCACCATGTACACGGAGGCGGAGGCCAAGGAAGCGCGAGAAGACGGTGTCGACCTGCTGGAAGAGGGCCGGCTGTTAGTACTCAGCCGGTCCGCCATCTACCAGCAGGGTTTGCGCCGTTACCACAACTGGAAGGTCAAGCCAAGATCCTTCCAAGAAGGCGATCTTGTGCTCCGGCTGATCCAGCGAACAGCCGGCCAGCACAAGCTCTCAGCTCCTTGGGAAGGCCCATTCGTCATCAGCAAGGCCCTAGGCAACGACTCCTACTACTTGATCGACGCACAGAAGCCGAAGGCACGCAAGAGGGACGATTCCGGCAAGGAGTCGGAACGACCATGGAATGCCAATCTCCTGAGAAGATTTTACAGTTAAAAGCAGTATGTATCACGCTACCTTTGTATTAAGTACAAGACAACGGGCCCCCCGAGGCGCACTCGGGGACTACCCTCTTTTATCTATGAATGACGAGTGTCATACCTATGAATGTACTATTACATTTGATTTTCTATCTGGCACCGGGTTCGACTAGTTGGCCCGGGGACTGGCCGCCTTGAGTTATATTAAAGTTCTACTTGAAGTCAGACAAGTAGTGTGCCGGCACCCAAGCCCTCTCTTATTGAAAGTCACAACTCGAAGAACCGACTGTCCGACTGGCAAGAGCCAAAGGCAGGAAAGGATGCCCACATGAAAGACGGCTAAGGACTAACGAACCTATATAACACAAGCCGGCCTCCCACCGCACCTACCGGCTGTCAGAACAGCCGGCTGGCCGGCTTCCCATTCACTTCGCTACAATCCAAGAAAGCTAGAGTACTTGCCCTCCCAACCGGCCAAGCACTTCTCCAGCCACAGACTGCAGAGCAGCTGTCCGGCTGGG
Source organism: Aegilops tauschii subsp. strangulata (assembly GCF_002575655.3). Classification (NCBI taxonomy): domain Eukaryota; kingdom Viridiplantae; phylum Streptophyta; class Magnoliopsida; order Poales; family Poaceae; genus Aegilops; species Aegilops tauschii. The sequence goes on along the minus strand of NC_053036.3, from coordinate 204,698,393 downwards.
AAGGCGGCAACCAAGGGAGGGCGGCAAAGGAAACAGCCAAAGGATGAAAAGCAAGAACAATGGGAAGCCAAACACATGCATGATTATATTTACACATAAGGCCTTCAACAGGCCGGCAGTCAACATAATTTGAATACACCCCAGTGGGTGGAACTGCACAAACTTAACAAAATATTGTTCGAAGAGCAATAAACAGGAAAGCAAAGATGGCGGATCAGACTAAGGGTGCAACAGGCGAGCCGGGCTGGTCGGTGGAGACGGCAGTGCCGGCTGGAGGAGTGGCCGGCTGGCGAGTCTCGGCTTGATCATCGCCGGCTGCAGGCGGCGCGCTCGCACGCACCTCGTTGCTGGAGGCACGATCAAGTTGAGGCTGGCCGGTTGCTCCACCGTCTGGCACGGTGTCTTCACCATCCTCTCCCTCCTCCTCTTCGCCCTCATCGCTGGAGTCGATCTCCTCCGCCGAGTCCTCACCATCCGCCGGGTTCAGCCCGAACCACTCCTCCGGCTGAGCAATGCCATTATCATCCACCTCAGGAGCAAAGGCGCTGGTGTCAGTGTAGTCGGCGATTGCCGAAGCGTGCTGGATGATAGCCGGCCGCACCGCCTCCAACTCCTCGCCGGCCTCCTGTCGCCAGGTGGCTAGCTGGTCCAAGATCAACTCGGGATACCAGGCTTTGACAAACTCCAGCGCCCGCCTGGCGCCTGACCGAGCTGCAGAAGCCTTCCAGGCCTCGAAGCGGCCAACCGCTACCTCCAGCCAGTCGGCAGTCCGACTGGGGGTACGGGGAACCGCCTCGCCGGGCCAGAGGGCGGCCAGCACTTGCGCCCCAACGCGCTGAAGACGGCGGAGCATGCGGTGAGCCGGCTGGAGGCGGGCTTGGATCGCCAGAAGCTGGTCCTCAAGCGACCGATGAGCATTCGGCGCGATCTCCACACCGGCTTGCCTTCGTGCCTCGCGGTGGGCCTCGACGACCTGGTTGGCGGTGGTAGAGTAACCAGGGAAATACTCTGCACAAGAAAGAAAGAAAGAGAAAAAACACAAAGTCAGGGAATGGACTAATATGGCAAGCAGCAAGCAAGAAACGAAGACGAGGGCGGCCTACCGTCGGCCAAGTCTTCGATCTGGCCGTAGCCGCTGATCAGCGACTGCCTTGCCTCAGCCCAGCTCGCCGCCTCGGTCTCGTACTCAGCTTGGAGGGCGGCCTCGCTGTCCTACACCGCCTTCAGGGCCGCCTTGTGGCTCTCCTCCTGGTCGGCCAGCCTCTTGACCAAGCGGTCACGCTCCTGAACCAAGGCGTCGAACCCGGCTTCCTTGGCGCGAAGGGCGGTCTGGGTCCCACCCAGCTGCTCCCTCAGGCTGGCATTGGCCTCTGCAGATATGGCAAAGAAGAAAAAAGCAATAAGAAAGAAGTCGTCAGGAAAGATCCGACCAGACTGCTCAGCAGTCGGCCCGAATCTCGGGGACTACACCCAGTGGGTGCGCTGACGCGCCCCCACGTGAGATAAAAGATGAAGCACTTACTCCGGCTCTCAGTTAGATCAGCAGTCTTCTGGGTCAGCTCCCGAGCCTGGGAGTTGAAGGCAGCCGCACGGAGGTTGTGGTAGTCCTGCAAGTCGGACAGAGAAGCGAACAAGAGCAAGATAAGCAATCAAAGACTACTAAGAAGTTCCAAGCCGCCTGCTCAGCAGCCGACTTGGAACTCGGGGACTACACCCAGTGGGTGCGCTAACGCGCCCCCATGGAAGAAAGCAAGATCAAGAAACAGAAAAGTGGGAAGACTCACCCGAATGGCCGCCCGTGTTGCGAGGAACTCATCATTGTACTGCCTCAGCACGGCGGCCTGGGACTGAAGCCGGTTCCGGACTTCTTGCGCCGCCACGTTCACCACGGCCGTCCCGCCACCCGGCGTCCACCCCGAGCTGGCGCTGGCTGTCTCCAGATCCTGGGTCGACGAGCTAGAGCCCGCGGCCTTCTGCGGATCCGGCGCCGAAGTCGCCTTCCCCGCGCGCGGGCGTGATGACGATCGGACCACCAGGTCCGTCTTCGCAGCCGGCTCACCTCCAGCCGGCCGCACGGGCAGCGCGTCAAGTCGGCCGCCTCGGTCGGCCCCAGTCGGCGATGGTGGTGCCGCCTCCCTCTCCCGGGCGACGACGTCGTCCTCCTCCCTCTCCATCCCCGGCAGGTCGCCACCGGCTTCCTCCGCCGGGGGTTCCGGGATCTCGGGCGCCGTGACACGCAGGGGGGTGACAAGCAAGGCCCCCTCCGCTGCCGCTGCGACTGCAGCCTCCGCCTGGGCCTTGGCCGCCGCGTCGGCTTGTGCCTTCGCCGACTTCTCCGCCATCTCCTGCGCCGCCTTGGCAGTGGCCTCCCTCAGCTCCTCCGCCTCCCGCTCCTCCCGCGCCTCCCGCGCATTCCGCTCCGTTGCCGCCTGAAGCTCGGCATGGGGGTCCACGCGGCGGGTGTTTGCGGATCCTCCCGCCGATCCAACCACGGAGGCGGCAGCGATCCGCTCAAGAGAGAGCGGAGCCCTGTTTGATAAGACAAGACAAGGATTCAGAAATCGACAAGAAAAGAAGAAGGAATATGCAAGAGAATCTACACTTACGCCGAAACCGTTTGCGGCTGCTTCACCACATTGCGGAAGCAGGCCGCCTTCGCGGCCGCCTCATCCCGCCTGGTCGCCGCCGCCCCGCTCTTGGGCTTCTTCGGCCAGCTGCCGAACAAGCCCGACGCGGCCCGGCGCTTTTGCGCGCCGCCTCGAGCAGGCGGCGCGGCGGATGAACCCGTGCCATGGTCGGACGCTGGCTGGCGGCTCGGGACGATTTCTGCCTGGTCGTCTTCCGGCCAGTCGTCGAAGCTGGCTCCAAGCCCGGAGCCGCCAGCTTCGCCGCCTCCTGCCTCGGTGTTATCGTCCATGGTGGCCGCCCCCAAGTCGGGGTCCTCCAAGTCATGCTCCGCCGTTGAGAAATTGGCGATCCGCCCCCGCTGTCCCGGCCGCAGGTCGAAGGAGAGGGCTCTGCCAAGACGTGCCGACTGGTCAGAGTCGGCCAAGAAAAACTTGGTGACAAAACTAAAGAAGAGAAGATAAAGAAAGCATACCATAGGCGGGGGATTGGCATGGGAGTACGGCTCCTTGCCAAACTGCCACTCTGCGGAGAGCTTGCAGTTCGCGAGATAGTTCACCATATGAGCTACCTCGTCATGAGGCATCTCCTTGGTGCACATCCGACTCGGATCGAGTTGGCCGCTCATTTGACTGATCAAATGAGGGCGGCCTTGAAGTGGGAGCACCCGGCGCACCACGAAGGCCGCCAGCAGGTCGGACCCAGTCAGGCCCTCCGACTGGATCATTACCCGGAGTCGGGCGACGGCGGCGGCTCCAGCCGGCGACAGTGTCCTGGCCCGATAGGACCACTGGGGCCGCCTCCCAGCCGGCGGGCCGGCTATGTAAGCCGGCAAATTGACGTAGTTGCCTTGCGGGGCGACGTTCTTCACGTACAAGTACGATTTCTACCAGAGCTTCACCGATTGGATTAGCGTGATGGCAGGGAAGGGGTTGTCGGCTGCCGGCCTTCGCACCGCGATGAAGGCGCCGCTCTGAGCCGGCACGCCCTGCATGCGGGTGCCAAGCTTGGATTGGAAGAATTACCCCCAGAGCTCGAGGGTGGGAAGGATGCCAAGGAAGCCCTCGCACAGAGTGACGAAGGCGGACAACAGCACCACCGTGTTTGGAGTGAGGTGGTGCGGCTGGAGCTGATAGAATTCTAGGAAGGAGCGGGAGAAGGCACTCGCGGGCAGGCCGAGGCCGCGCAGGAAGTGCGAGCGGAAGATTACCCACTCGCCTTCCTCCGGCGCCAGTGAGATCTCCTTCTTCGGCGCAAGACAGACCCGCACCTGGTCCTCGTCGGGCATCCGCCACGTCTTGCGGAGGAAGTCGATGTGGTCCGCGTGGACGTTGGAGCCGTCCCAGTCTCCGCCGTGCTGCATGATGGCAAGAAGCTGACGAGGAAGGGCACGGCGACGGCGAAGTCACGGCCCTGCAGCGGCGAAGCTGCGGGGTAGTGCGAAGATTAGAGGGACAGCGCGGCGGCGAAGGGCTGCTGCGGCGGAGAAGGAAAGGAAGAAAATGGCGGAGCGAGGGTGAGCGTGTGAGCGCTTGCCGTTCCCCCTCCTCCCCCTACTTATAGCCTCGTGCGGCGAAGCCGAGGAGGCGAGGCGTGGGGGGGGAACGTGGGATTAACTGCGCCCACTCCCCCACGTTCCGCGATTTTTGTGCCCTAACGACGTGCAGAAACTGTCGCCTGAAGGCGTGCGGCCCGCTTTGGGCCACAGAGAATCCGCGCCTGGGCCTAGGCGTGGGAGTGATGGGCCCCCGGCCTGCGGCGGCGTCCCGTCGCGCGCGTGGGCTGGCAGGCTTTTGTCAACCGGAGGGTGCCACGTGGTACGCAGGCGGCGAGCGGCCGGCCCGCAGCCCGGCGTGCGCACCAACCGACTCCCGCCTTCAGACTTCAAAATCTCCCCAAGACGGCGTGCCCAACCGAAGCCGGCTCCTAGCTACTGGCTTTTCAAGATAGGAAGCTGACCGAGCTTCTCGTCCTCTTCTCAGCCTCGAAGCCCAACCAGCTTCGGGGACTACTGTCGGAGTAAATGGCCACGGGTAGCCTAACCGACTCCCCCTGGCTGTTTGAAAAATTATCAGGCCGATCGGGCCTTCAAGAATCCAAAACATAGGGCCGCCTTCCCTTGGTCGGCTATCTCACAGGCCGACTACCGGAAGGTGACCCGACCTCCAAAACCTTCCCGAAGATAACAATAAGATGGCCGACTCCCGGAAGCCGGCCATAAGTAGGCCGACTCCCAGAAGCCTTCCATAAGTAGACCGACTCCCAGAAGCCGGCCACAAGAAGACAGACTCCCGGAAGCCGGCCAAGACTGCACCCACCAGGGCTGCACCCACATAACGGTGATGAGACGGGGCGTGGCCACAGTACAACCTACCACCCCCGAATCCCGGAGCATGCATGGCCACAGTGCGCCGTACGGGTCGGCCATCCCCCGTCCGGCGCGGCACTGTTGCCATGTTGACCGTGACGTCACCCACAACAGGCGCCAGTACGGCCTGCGGGCGGCGGGCCCCTTCAGCCAGAGAGACGCTCGAATGCGGCCCGGCCTCCCCTAGTCGGCCTAGGGCGTAGCCAGCTCCCAATAGCCGGCTACCTCCCTCCCTTGAAGTATGTGCATCATTAAGGAGACAAGACGAGGTGAAGCTACAGTGAGAGCCCGCCAGGCGGCGGCACTGTAGCCACGCTTACCTCGACAAAGCCCTCGTCATCAGGGGTGTGGCAACAGTAACCAGCCGCCGACAAGGCCCCCAGGCGGTGGGGCCGGCCTGTCGACCAAGAGGCCGGCAGCCGGCGGGACCCACCTGTCGGCGGGCCCCAACGGCCGGCGGAGAAGCCGGCGAGCACAGACACTGACGGCTGGGACCCGCACCTAGCTGGATTACCATTGTATCCCTGGGGGGTAGGCCTATATAAACCCCCCCAGGGCACCCATGCAAAGGGTTGATCTCTGAGATAGTTTTAGACACCACGTAGAGGAAAGAGGAGAGCTAGCCTTGCCTTTCTTCCTCCTCTAGCCAAACAGCTCAAGGAGCACTTGTAGCTACTTGTGTTGATCTAGCGAGCATGCGGAGACCCCGTAGAGCAGGACTAGGGGTGTTATCTCCACGGAGAGTCCCGAACCTGGGTAAGATTCGCCGGCGTGCATGTCTTCGCCTTATCCTGTTTCCAGGCACCGGCGATGTCTTACTGGCTCCCACAATGATAAGCCACCCGTTGGCATATGTCGCACCTACCACCCGAAAGTCGGCTTGGAGAAGAGCTTGCCGACGTCGACGCCCGCCTCAAGACGGAGGACCTTCGCCTGGCGCACGAGTGGCACCAGTTGAAGGTCGCCATCAACCTCAGGCATCTTCAGCATGAGCGCGCCAACGCAAGTGCCGCGGTGTCCCTTGCAACTTCTCGTGAGGCTTGTGCCCGCGCCTTGGAGGAGGCTGATGACCCACAAGTATAGGGGATCTATCATAGTCCTTTCGATAAGTAAGAGTGTCGAACCCAACGAGGAGTAGAAGGAAATGACAAGCGGTTTTCAGTAAGGTATTCTCTGCAAGCACTAAAATTATCGGTAACAGATAGTTTTGTGATAAGGTAATTTGTAACGGGTAACAAGTAATAAAAATAAATAAGGTGCAGAAAGATGGCCCAATCCTTTTTGTAGCAAAGGACAAGCCTGGACAAAATCTTATATAAAGGAAAACGCTCCCGAGGACACATGGGAATTATTGTCAAGCTAGTTTTCATCACGCTCATATGATCCGCGTTCGTTACTTTGATAATTTGATATGTGGGTGGACCGGTGCTTGGGTACTGCCCTTCCTTGGACAAGCATCCCACTTATGATTAACCCCTATTGCAAGCATCTGCAACTACAAAAGAAGTATCAAGATAAACTTAACCATAGCATGAAACATATGGATCCAAATCAACCCCTTACGAAGCAATGCATAAACTAGGGTTTAAGCTTCTGTCACTCTAGCAACCCATCATCTACTTATTACTTCCCAATGCCTTCCTCTAGGCCCAAACAATGATGAAGTGTCATGTAGTCGACGTTCACATAACACCACTAGAGGAAAGACAACATACATCTCATCAAAATATCGAACGAATACCAAATTCACATGACTACTTATAGCAAGACTTCTCCCATGTCCTCAGGAACAAACGTAACTACTCACAAATCATATTCATGTTCATAATCAGAGGGGTATTAATATGCATAAAGGATCTGAACATATGGTCTTCCACCAAATAAACCAACTAGCATCAACTACAAGGAGTAATCAACACTACTAGCAACCCATAGGTACCAATCTGAGGTTTTGAGACAAAGATTGGATACAAGAGATGAACTAGGGTTTGAGATGAGATGGTGCTGGTGAAGATGTTGATGGAGATTGACCCCCTCCCGATGAGAGGATCGATGGTGATGACAATGGTGATGATTTCCCCCTCCCGGAGGGATGTTTCCCCGGCAGAACAGCTCAGCCGGAGCCCTAGATTGGTTCCGCCAAGGTTCCGCCTCGAGACGGTGGCGTTTCATCCCGAAAGCTTCCTTCTGATTTTTTCCATGGCGAATGACTTCATATAGCCAAAGATCGGCACCGGAGGCCTGCCAGGGCGCCCACGAGGCAGGGGGCGCGCCCAGGGGGTACGGCGCGCCCCACCCTCGTGGACAAGGCGTGGCCCCCCTCTGGTGCTTTCTTCGCCAAATATTTTTAATATGTTACAAAACTGACTTTCGTGGAGTTTCAGGACTTTTGGAGTTGTGCAGAATAGGTCTCTAATATTTGCTCCTTTTCCAGCCCAGAGTTCCAGCTGCCGGCATTCTCCCTCTTCGTGTGAACCTTGTAAAATAAGAGAGAATAGGCATAAGTATTGTGACATAATGTGTAATAACAACCCATAATGCAATAAATATCGATATAAAAGCACGATGCAAAATGGACGTATCAGAGGCCCGGGCCACCGACCACCATCGTGAAGTGGCCGAGGAGCGAGAGCGGGAGCTTCGAGCGCCGCCCTTGAGCAGCAGCTCGAAGCGCGCTGGGCTGCCCTGGCAGAACACTATGTGAGGCCCCCTTTGATGAGAAAGAGGTCCAGAAATGCAAGGAGGCGCTAGCGCTGGAGGTCTTGGAGCGCAGCCTGGAGCTTGAGCGGCTGGACGTGAGGGAGTGTCAGGTAGCCACGGCTGAGGACGCCATCGCCGCACGGGAGGCTAAGATCCAGAAGGAGGTCGACCAGAGGGTGGCGAAGCTTCGCGTGGCTCTCGCCGACGAGTACCGCCTGAAGTTGGAGCTCCTGGAGGCCGAGGTCGAGGGCAGGACTGCTGCCCTCAGGACAAAGCTGGACGAGGCAGGGCAGCGCGAGAGGGACACCAAGGAAGCTCAGACCTCTGCTCAAGCTGACTTGGCCTCCACTCGCGCCGACCTGCTCTCACTTCAGCAGCAGGTCGAGGGCGTCGCATCTCTCATGAAGAAGAACACGGACGAAGTGTGCCGCCGTCGGATGCTGCAGCACGTGCGTTCCTCGCTGCTCCAGGATCTTAGGGTCAGTGCCAACCAGACCCTGGGAACCATGTCACAGCCCTAGATTAGCCTTGTTTGTATTTTCATCTCATCATGTCATCATCATAGTTATGTTTATGAAATTTGAATTGAGGTTAGTTGAAACCCTCAGAAATCATTTCAGAAATAAACAACATTAATATCTCTTCAAAGAAGTCCAAGAAAATGTTTCTCTTAGTCTCTGAAAATATTGGCAAGGGGTAAAATTCAAAGCTATATTTTTGGTATCTCAGAAACATTTATTTTGGGTCTTTATATTAATTCAATAACTATTTGCATTGGATATATATTTGTTATATAATTAATGTATGTCCAATAATTCTGGAACATTTTATGTGGTTCTGGATATTTAGTTCTAGCCACATAATTATTTTCAGGATTTTATAAAATGGTTTGGTGTTAAAACTAAACCCAAAACAAATTGCACAAAAGAAAATAGAAAACAGAGAAGAGAGAGAGAGAGAACCACCCGGGCTTTACCTGGCGCCCAAGTGGCCAGTCCAGGCCACCGGCCTCCTCCTTGTCGTCTTCCTCCATCGCCAGGAGGATGAGAGCGTGTGGCCGCCGCACGCCAGCACGCGCGCGGCCACCTCCTGGTTACATGCTCGCCGCTGGAGGCACCCAAGGGCGCCACGCACTCCCCCTCACCTCCCTCGACCGCTTGCTCATCCCCATCCCCTCCTCTGCCGCCCTCTCTCTCCCGCAACCGAGCGCCATCGTCGCCGCCGCTCGTCGTTGCCGTAGCCACCGTCCACCTCTCACCTCGCTGACGCATCCATGAGCTCCGCTTAGACTCCCTCGATGTCCTCGACGAGCCAAGAAACCAGGGACACACCGTATCATCGTCACCGCCGTCTTCTTCATCGTCGGCTACTCGAGATCGCCATCGCTGTTTCATCGCCGTCTCTGCCTCCCCGAGCTCGCCGTCTACCTTGTCCGACCCGCTGTGAGCTCCTACGCCGTCCATCCTTACTTCCGCGCTCGTTTGCCTCGCCTAGACCGTAGTTCCGCCAGAGCCGTGAGCTCCCCGCTGCTGACGATGATGCAGTCGCGGCCACGGTCACTGCAGCCCGTGTCCGAGCACACCAGCGTGCTCAGAACCTCTCCACACACCCGTAGCCACCACCAGCTCCTCCCCCTGAACACCCTAGCGATGAACTCGAGCACGTCCGAACCACGGCCGCCGCAAACCTCGTTGCCGGCGTTGATTCCGGCGACCCCCGCGTCCAACTCCCCTGATCCTCGATGCGGGTAAGCAAGGGCTACGCCCTGGTGCCCTTGGCACATGCAGCCGACGCCCGTAGCGCGTTTCCGGTGTGCCTCCGCCGTGCTGGATGGTCGCCGGCGGTCTAACCCCGGCCGTGCTGACATGGCAAGGTTAATTAGGCGTTAACCACCTCCTAATCAAACCCTAGTCACAGACAGCCGGGCCCCACACTATAATTAACCACAAGGTTATTTCCCTGCTTAAATTAAGCTAATGCTTTAACCCCGCCACCTCAGCGTTGACCTGGGCCCCACTGTCAGGTTTGACTTGGACCAGCCCCGTTGACCTGCTGACGTTGCAGTGACGCAGTGCTGATGTTGTAAAGAATTTTCTGGATTTTAACTTATTCATAAAATTCCAAAAATTGTTACAAACTTCAAAAAATCACAGAAATCAATCTATAACTCAGATTGAAAAGATTTATATATGAAAAATGATCAGAAAAATCCAAAGAATATGTTTATGGCATTTTCATGCATGTTTGAACAACTTACAGCCACTGTTTATGACAATTTGAATAAATGGCATTTTAAATGTCTAATGTGGAGTTTGAATTTGAACCTAGTGTTCAAACCAACTCCATTTAAATCGTTGCTAGTTGCATTAGCTCAAATCACAACATATTGCCATGTCACATTCATGCATCATATTGTTGCATCGCATTGATTGTGTTTCTTCTCTGTTGTCGGTATTTGTCCCCTCTCAGTAGACGTGGTTCCGACGATGAGATCGATGACACCGATGAAGAACTATACTATCTTCAGAAGTGCCAAGCAGCAAGACCCCCTTATTCATTCCGATACAATCCCACTCTCTCGCTTCTTCTCTCTTTTACTGCATTAGGACAACAACGATTCAACTGTTACATGTTGCGGTAGTTGAACCCCTTTCCTCTGCATGACTTGTCTTTGCCATAGTAAATAGTTGAAACCCACTAGCATGAGTAGGAGTTGTTTGAGCCATGATGTGCCTACTCATTCATGCTTGTTTTTCATGCCTGCTATTGCTTAGAGTTGTGTCAGGTCTGATTCAATGGGGATGAATTGGAATGTGGTGAACATGTCCTACTGTTGGGAGCTAAGTGTGTGAACATGATTTGGTAAAGGTAGCGATGAGAGGCCATGTAGGACTACATGGTGGGTTGTCTCATTGAAACTGTCCTCAGGAACTGAGTTCTGTGTTTGTGATCCATGAACAGTTACTACCATGCATTGGAATGCTTAAGTGCCCCTCTCGACTTATTAATCAACCTGATCTCTGTCCAGGAGTTGCAACTAGTTTCTGGTATTTGTAGGTGGTGCTAGTAGTCTACCAAGTGGCACCCGGTACAGGTGGGCTTGGGACAGAGTAGGTGCAGTGGCATGGTGTACCAAGCGTCGCCCGTTTGGTGGGCTTGGGAACCCTACTCACATTGTTTGGGGCCGTGAGCGACACCCGGGCCGGATCTCCTTGCGGATGGAACCCGAATAGGCGATAAACTTGGACTAGAGACTTGTGTGGTTAGTCAGGTCGTGGCCGACTCCCTCGCCAGGCTTCCGCTTGAAGGTTGCCGAGATACACGACGTGTACATGGTGGTATGTGGTGAGAGCGTGTGTGAAGAAGTTGTGACGCCCCCGATTCAATCGTACACTAATCATACACGCGAACGTGTACGATCAAGATCAGGGACTCACGGGAAGATATCACAACACAACTCTAAAAATAGAATAAGTCATACAAGCATCATAATACAAGCCAGGGGCCTCGAGGCCTCGAATACAGGTGCTCGATCATAGAAAAGTCAGCGGAAGCAACAATATCTGAGTATAGATATAAGTTAAACAAGTTGGCATAAGATGGCTAGCACAAACTGGGATACAGATCGAAAGAGGCGCAGGCCTCCTGCCCGGGATCCTCCTAAACTACAATTGGTCATCGTCAGCGGCCTGCACGTAGTAGTAGGAACCTCCAGGTAGTAGGATTCGTCGTCGACGATGGCGTCTGGCTTCTGGGCTCCAGCATCTGGTTGTGACAACCAGGAAGAAAGGAAAGGGGGAAAAGGGGAGAAAAGCAACCGTGAGTACTCATCCAAAGTACTCGCAAGCAAGGATCTACACTACATATGCATGGGTATATGTATAAAGGGGCCATATCGGTGGACTGAACTGCAGAATGCCAGAATAAGAGGGGGATAGCTAGTCTTGTCGAAGACTACGCTTCTGGCAGCCTCCATCTTGCAGCATGTAGAAGAGAGTAGATGGTAAGTTCACCAAGTATCATCGCATAGCATAATTCTACCCGGCGATCCTCTCCTCGTCGCCCTGTGTGAGAGCGATCACCGGGTTATATCTGGCACTTGGAAGGGTGTGTTTTATTAAGTATCCAGTTCTAGTTGTCATAAGGTCAAGGTACAACTCCAAGTCGTCCTGTTACCGAAGATCACGGCTATTCGAATAGATAAACTTCCCTGCAGGGGTGCACCACATTACCCAACACGCTCGATCCCATTTGGCCGGACACGCTTTCCTGGGTCATGCCCGGCCTCGGAAGATCAACACGTCGCAGCCCTACCTAGGCACAACAGAGAGGTCAGCACGCCAGTCTAAATCCTATGGCGCAGGGGTCTGGGCCCATCGCCCATTGCACACCTGCATGTTGCGAGGGCGGTAGAAAGCAGACCTAGCCCCCTTAATACAAGCGCGGGCTTACGGTCCAATCCGACGCGCGCCGCTCAGTCGCTGACGTCAAGAAGGCTTCGGCTGATACCACGACGTCGAGTACCCATAACTGTTCCCACGTAGTTGGTTAGTGCGTATAGGCCAGTGGCCAGACTCAGATCAAATACCAAGAACTCGTTAAGCGTATTATTTTGAAGTAACCGCGGACGCCGACCAGGGCCAGACCCACCTCTCACCTAGGCAGTCTCAACCTGCCCTGTCGCTCCGCCACAAAGATCCACCCAGAGGGCCGTCGGGACAAAGGTCCTTTCAGCCCCCTATCCGTGAATCACTCGTGGGTGCTCCACGAGCCGACCCGACTTTAGTCACCACATGTATCATGTATAAAGTATATAGTATATACCCGTGATCACCTCCCGACTGATCACAGCCCGATAGTATAGCACAGCAGATGGACAAGAATGTAGGGCCACAAATGGAATACTAGCATCCTATACTAAGCATGTAGGATTGCAGGTAAAGGTGACAACAGTAGTAGCTAGGACAGGCTATGCATCAGGATAGGATTAACGGAAAGCAGTTACATGCTACACTACTCTAATGCAAGCAGTAGAGAGAAGAATAGGCGATATCTGGTGATCAAGGGGGGGGGCTTGCCTGGAAGCTTTGTTGTACAAGAAGAAGGGTCGTCGGTGATATAGTCGTACTCGGTGGCATCAGCGCCAGTCTCGGGGTCTACCGGGGAAGAAGAGGGGGAAGAAACAGTAAATACGGAGCAAACAAAGCATCACAAAACATAATGAGGCAATACGCGGTGCTAGGTATGCCCTAACGCGGTAGGACGTGATACCGACGAAGAGGGGAAACATCCGGGAAAGTATCCTCGGTGTTTCGCGTTTTCGGACAGATGAACCGGAGGGGGAAAGTTGCATGTTTGCTATGCTAGGGATGTGTGGCGGACGAACGGGTTGTGTATCCGGATTCGTCTCGTCGTTCTGGGCAACTTTCATGTACATAGTATTTTCATCCGAGTTACGGATTATTTTATATGATTTTTCTAAGTTTAAATAATTTTCTGAATTTCCAGGATTTATTCTAATTCCAAAATAGAGAAATTGCTATGGGTACACATAAGTGTACCCAGAAGTGGTGCGCATGAGACTGACATGTGGGCCCAGTCAACTGCCCAGTCAGCAATTGACTGGGCCGACATTGACTGGTCAAGGGGGCGCTAGGGTCCCACCTGTCACTAACTGGGACTGTCCAGTCAGCGATTTTACTGGTCAAAAGAACAGTGGGACCCATTTGTCAGTGAGATATTTCAATGAACAAATTTCTATTATGTTAATTAGTGTTATTAGCTGTGTGGCCCAGCAGTGTGTAACACAGTGTTTAAAAGCTTACTTAATTTAACAGATTAGATGGGGGGCCACATGTCATTGACTTCTATACTTTTAAACATGCTTTTAAATGAAATGGGTCCACATGTCATTTTTAGTTATTCAAATAAATTGTTTTATTAGGTTCTAATTAGGTGGTCAGGGGAATGGTTAAACCAGGCAGGCACACACGTCAGTGGGTCAACCCACTGTTAGAACGTGCGTGCCCGTCGGTGAGTTCAGAGAATGGCGGCGCGCGCGGAGCCGGCGACTCCGGCGACCAAAACGGGCAGCCCCGGATGCCAAACGGATAAGCGCAAGGCGCCGCGTCAAGACGTGCCTTCGTCTGGAGCTAGGAGCGGCTGAAACAACACCGGGGCGAGGCGGCGACTACGGCGGAGTAGCGGCAAACGGCGCTGGAGGCACTGGGAGGAGGGGGAAAAGGCCGTGGAGGGCCGGAGTCTCACAGCGGAAGCGGCAGCATGCTCGATGGAGCAGGAGGAGGTCGAGGCCGAGCGGATCGACGACGAGGTTAGCGGCGGCGTCCGACGGTGTCGGAGGAGGGGGGCGCCGGTCGACCAGGGGACTCTGGCGAGGGGAGCAACACGAGGGAGGCCGGATCCGCGACGGGGCCTCCCGGATCCGTCCCTCTCCGGCGAGGAGGCGACTTGGCATGGCCTAGACGCGAAGGACCAGGCGGGTGCGGCCATGGCAAGGGCGTCTGCGTGGCGAGGGCGCGAGGACGATGATAGGCGGCGGATCCCCGGTCGTAGGTGCGGCGGCGGTGGCGGGGCTCCGGCGCGGCAGGGGATGGGGATGGGGCGCAGGGGCCTGGCGCAAGAGAATGAAGGGAGTGGGGTATCATTCGGGGCAGTTGGGGTCGTGCGGGAGGAGTGGGGGATGATGCGGGAGCTAGGGTTTGCGGGGTGGGAGCGGGGCCATATAGGCCAAGGCTGGGCCGGCCGGCGTAGTGGCCAGCTGGGCCAAACAGCCCAGGGAGAGGGGGGACCATGCCCCTTTTTGTTTTAATTATATTTCTTTTACTATTTTAATTCATTTTAAAGTATTTATGCATTTTGTAATAACAGGGTTTCTTCACCATAATTTCCTAAGCGTTAATTAGCACACCCCGAACATTTTTGTTTTAAAGTTTGGAATTTTTTGTTGTTTGACAAAATTTCAAATTTGAATTTGAATCGTATTGAACTAACACGAGATTAGCGACAATAATAGAGGTGACGTGGCATCATTAGCATAGGTTCACTGTAGCTTAATTATCCGGGAGCACAATTCTCCTCCACTACAAGAAATCTCGTCCCGAGATTTAAGAGGTAGAGAAGGGGGAACGGTCTAGTTACGAAATTCTAACGGATCTTCTCGGCCTTGGTTGCTCTTCTCGAAGAGGTCGATCCCTTACATTGACGTCTTCATTTCTCTGCTTCAGGTCATCATGGTGAAGTCGTCCTTTTCTTCGGGAACTCCAACGTACTTACGAATAGGTAAGGGGCAGCTCGGCTACGACAGAATGCTTATGAGGGAAAACAATCTGGGGTTAACCCATGGATGAGCATAAGATTATCTCTCGAGTTGAACATATAAAATACATTGAGAGTAAGGTACGAAGGTACAATAAGAGGTTCCCAGCGGATAGATAGTTGCTCGAAGTCTGAACCAGAGTGAGAAAGGGGTTCAGAGCGACGAGTGTAAGTATTGCGTCTGATACCAGAATAGATTACTAGGCATGTGGCCCGTGAATTACATACGAAGTCAATCTCGAGGAATAACTTTGACAACAGGGTGTACAGGAGAGTCAGGTTTCGATCCTGTGGATCTGTGGGTTATGGACCCACCATGTGGGTTAAAAGTAGGAAGGCGATGACGTCCTACACGATCATGTAAGCAAGGCATGTCAGAGGGTAGCATGTCTGTTATGTCGGCAACAACATCGGTACCAAGGGCGAGGGACGAAGAGAACCATTATCCTGCTCGTTGAACGAGGCGGACCAATAGGCAAAGTTCTCATCCATAGGTGGCTACCGGAATGTCATCAACAATAGTAATAGGGTCTTGCTCACAGAATTGTACACCGTGGTGTTTACATAAGCAGGAGAATAATACTGCTTAGATCATATAGATCACAAGAAAGGTTAAACCAAACAACGGAAAGGAAAATATGATTATCAGATTAAATAGAACAATGGAAAGGAAAAATGTGTTTAAACACATATTTCAGGGGCATATCCTTCCCAAGGACAAGCAGAGCCTGATATCTGTGACAAGATATAATGTAGAAAACCCTTTAGGTAAGGGGAGAGAAACTTCATGACATTACCCATACAACGGTGTTTGGATAATTGAGCAAGAAACATTTAGCATTGGGCTTCAAATGTTCTTGTTGAAAATCGGAGTACCACAGACATGCTTTGAGATAGCATTGACATGGTCTTCAAGCAAAGGTCGGACTTGGATATACAAAGGATTCATCAGGAACAACTTATAGAATAAGTCTCACAATTTCCTCATGGAAGAATGGTTAACCTTGCTAAGATGGAAACTATAAGAATAGGTCCTCCGGCCAGGTGTGCTAGTCATGACATCACCTTACCGGGTCATATAAAGACCAATGTTGTGACTCTTGGAAAATGTTCCAACAATCATATCTGACCGAGATTCAGATCTGATCGGTGTCAAAATACCTCAGACTCAGGATGCCTGAGAGGAAAAGGTGTAATACAAATTGACGAGATGACATTGTAAAATTCTCGAGAAATGAACTATGGAAGCGAGTTCCGAAACAAGAGTTCATCAGTAAACCAACGAGAGGATGAGGAGGTGGTTGATGGAAACAGCGGCAATTCATCGAGATTAACAAAAGATGGATTTCCACAATTATGTGAACAAGCAGATAACATTTGTCAGATCAAATGGTATAATGATGTATGCTCGAGGAAAACATACACAATTAAACATTGGTTGAAAGGTGCACCCGAATATGGTCTGGGTTGCACGACCAACGTTGGAATGGTGATTCAATAATCAATAGTCTAAGAATGAACGGCCGACCATTAACTTCAAAGCAAGAGGGTTGCTAGAAGGGCAGAATCAAACAGCACCACTCACTTGTTGGTACCCCGGTTGGAATCAACACGAGGACCCAAGAAAGAATGGTGATGGTGAGAAGTATCACCATACGAAGAATTCTTAAGAGGTGGTGAAATTCCCACGACATTCTTGACATAAAAGGTGAGTAATACTTCAAGGTAGAACATAATACAAACTGGATAGCAAGTTGCATCCATAACAAGAACAAGTTTGTGATGAAAGGAAGTTAAAGATGTTGTCGATGGTAACTCAAATTACCAAGGGACGAGGATGACACTTACCATCATGAATTAGTTTGATATCCTGGAAGGAATCAAAATGTTGATGATTATCACGACAAATTTTGTCGAGAGGCTCCACGAAGATGTAATCGATCGGTGACGACATCAAGCCAAGGGAATGGTGAAGCAAAAGGCCATTATAAACATAGATAAGATGTCATCTCGGGATTTAGAGTTGTCTCTCAAGACAAACAATATGATGGTGAAAGTTCGATGTAAGCTTAGAGCACTGTTGGGATTGTGTCCCGAGGATGAAGGACATAGGTAGAATGGTCAAGCAGTCAGCCTGACGATAATGATGTAGTCAATCAGCTGGGAATGACACGATCGAGTACAAACTCGTAAGCAATGAAGATTACTAATAGTTGTTGAATCACAGTGCGGACTCGATTCAGTTGTCGGTGTCCTTGAGGGGTTCTAACAACTCAGAATCCATTGGAAAAATGGAATCGGCAAGAATATTAGTTGATGAAGAACTCATAAAGAAGTTATGTAGTTCTGTGGTATTCTCGAGATACCAGAGGGTAATACTCGAAGGCAGATCAGAATAGAAACTGAACTGGAGTGTTGACTTGCAATGGCAGATACTTTAATCTTGTCATAATAGACGAGGCAATGGAATGGTTTCCTTTCAGATGTATTGAATAAGGTTAGCATGGTCGAAACCATAACTACAAGGGATCCAATTGACTACACCGGAAGAATTATTCGAATGATTAAATATTCTTGCAAGAAGCTTTCATGATAGGATCTGCATCGTGTCCATGGGCATGAACACAAAGGTTCAAGGTCGACTCCCACTTCCTCAATGCATAACCTTCCATTCACCCCTCGCATTTCAAAAATGACATTAGTTGTTAAAAGTTTTACCTGGTGCAATACCAGCTAAGTATGACCCGTGAAATCTTTCGGGTTCACATAGATTAGGGAAGGCATTGGTTCAACCAGTCAAGGCATCTTAGGAACATATGCCACAAACTTCAGAGTAATTAATACAAGCTCGAAAGTAGAGCGTGGTTTAGAAAGCAGAGGATACAATTTACCAAAGGCATTATGTATCCGAGGAAAAGCTCACAAGGTTATTGAATATGGAGGATGTTGTCAGATAAAATCCAACAAAGGATCTATCAGGCCAAAATGGAGCTGATGTGAGTATCGGCACACAAGCAGAGGAAGTAACAATGCAATGGCATTGGATTATAGAAAGAACTGACTAATTCAAATCTCAAATGCAAAGGAATTACCATTTCCAAATCAAGGGATCAGAAGCAAACGGTCTGATTAAGAATGGATAAGTTGAATAGACTTAGGGGTACAATCGACGGCAATTTGATTGGTCGATAACCAGCTCATGTTCAAAATGACATCTGAGCCAGAAAGATAATTTAAAAGGATCAACCGATGATTGCATGCATTCGCACTCATGTTGAATCAATAGGATCAAAATGACGGTGTCAAAGGAGACTAATGAATATTGCCAGACATATGGGAAGCATCCATAATGCAAGCAGCCAAGTATTTGCAGAGCAATAAAGCTGCTAAGGATTTTTGGAGGATCGAATAGTATTTAGAAGACTTTTGTGGAACACATGAACAACTGGGATGAGCGGATACTCGGCAAGTGAGAGGATTTATCCGTAGGGGGTAATCATGTGGCAAAGAACTGCAAGGCAGTAAGCTCAAGGATTCTTAAAAACTTGGAGAATAATTCGATGTATCTTGTAATAACAAGAGCAACTGAGAATGAAAGTAAGACGAACAAGTGCCTGTAATTCTCCATAGGGATAACGGTTGTAGGGAATTGCAAAAGCAACGGGAACAAGGTCTCGAGTGAAGACTAGAGAGTATCTTCCGAATCTTCTGGTACAGTAGGCGATCATCTGGACTGAAGGGGCTCTCCGGGAGAAAGTATTATCGAGAACCTAGAGTCAGAGTTAGTAAAATCATTTAACCCGAATAGAAGAGATGTCAAAGTCCCAGAGTATAGGTCGAGGAATAAAAGATCCTACTACCACCCAATGGCGACATGAGCCCGTAAGACACACAACCATGTTAGTAAAAGTTTTGCAATGACTAGACTCAACTTCGGCCAAGGAGTGTGGAAGGGGGATTCCTACAGGCAGTCGGCTCTGATACCAACTTGTGACGCCCCCAATTCAATTGTACACTAATCATACACGCAAACGTGTACGATCAAGATCAGGGACTCACGGGAAGATATCACAACACAACTCTAAAAATAAAATAAGTCATACAAGCATCATAATACAAGCCAGGGGCCTCGAGGGCTCGAATACAGGTGCTCGATCATAGAAAATTCAGCGGAAGCAACAATATCTGAGTACAGACATAAGTTAAACAAGTTGCCATAAGATGGCTAGCACAAACTGGGATACAGACGGAAAGAGGCGCAGGCCTCCTGCCTGGGATCCTCCTAAACTACTCCTGGTCGTCGTCAGCGGCCTGCACGTAGTAGTAGGCACCTCCGAGGTAGTAGGAGTCGTCGTCGACGATGGCGTCTGGCTCCTGGGCTCCAGCATCTGGTTGTGACAACCAGGAAGAAAGGAAAGGGGGAAAAGGGGAGAAAAGCAACCGTGAGTACTCATCCAAAGTACTCGCAAGCAAGGATCTACACTACATATGCATGGGTATATGTATAAAGGGGCCATATCGGTGGACTGAACTGCAGAATGCCAGAATAAGAGGGGGATAGCTAGTCCTGTCGAAGACTACGCTTCTGGCAGCCTCCATCTTGCAGCATGTAGAAGAGAGTAGATGGTAAGTTCACCAAGTATCATCGTATAGCATAATCCTACCCGGCGATCCTCTCCTCGTCGCCCTGTGTGAGAGCGATCACCGGGTTATATCTGGCACTTGGAAGGGTGTGTTTTATTAAGAATCCGATTCTAGTTGTCATAAGGTCAAGGTACAACTCCAAGTCGTCCTGTTACCGAAGATCACGGCTATTCGAATAGATAAACTTCCCTGTAGGGGTGCACCACATTACCCAACACGCTCGATCCCATTTGGCCGGACACGCTTTCATGGGTCATGCCCGGCCTCGGAAGATCAACACGTCGCAACCCTACCTAGGCACAACAGAGAGGTCAGCACGCCGGTCTAAATCCTGTGGCGCAGGGGTCTAGGCCCATCGCCCATTGCACACCTGCACGTTGCGAGGGCGGCTGAAAGCAGACCTAGCCCCCTTAATACAAGCGCGGGCTTACGGTCCAATCCAGCACGCGCGGCTCAGTCGCTGACGTCAAGAAGGCTTCGGCTGATACCACGACGTCGAGTGCCCTTAACTGTTCCCACGTAGTTGGTTAGTGCGTATAGGCCAGTGGCCAGACTCAGATCAAATACCAAGAACTCGTTAAGCGTATTATTTTGAAGTAACCGCAGACGCCGACCAGGGCCAGACCCACCTCTGACCTAGGCGGTCTCAACCTGCCTTATCGCTCCGCCACAAAGATCCACTCAGAGGGCCGTCGGGACAAAGGTCCTTTCAGCCCCCAATCCGTGAATCACTCGCGGGTGCTCCACGAGCCGACCCGACTTTAGTCACCACATGTATCATGTATAAAGTATATAGTATATACCCGTGATCACCTCCCGAGTGATCACAGCCCGATAGTATAGCACAACAGATGGACAAGAATGTAGGGCCACAGATGGAATACTAGCATCCTATACTAAGCATGTAGGATTGCAGGTAAAGGTAACAACATTAGTAGCAAGGACAGGCTATGCATCAGGATAGGATTAATGGAAAGCAGTAACATGCTACACTACTCTAATGCAAGCAGTAGAGAGAAGAATAGGCGATATCTGGTGATCAAGGGGGGCTTGCCTGGAAGCTTTGTTGTACAGGAAGAAGGGTCGTCGGTGACGTAGTCGTACTCGGTGGCATCAGCGCCGGTCTCGGGGTCTACCGGGGAAGAAGAGGGGGAAGAAACAGTAAATACGGAGCAAACAAAGCATCACAAAACATAACGAGGCAATACGCGGTGCTAGGTATGCCCTAACGCGGTAGGAGATGATACCGACAAAGAGGGGAAACATCCGGGAAAGTATCCCCGGTGTTCCGCATTTTCGGACAAATGAACCGGAGGGGGAAAGTTGCGTGTTCGCTATGCTAGGTATGTGTGGCAGACAAACGGGCTGCGTTTCTGGATTCGTCTCGTCGTTCTGAGCAACTTTCATGTACAAAGTATTTTCATCCGAGTTACGGATTATTTTATATGATTTTTCTAAGTTTAAATAATTTTCTGAATTTCCAGGATTTATTTTAATTCGTAAATAAAAGAGAAATTGCGAAGTGGTGCGCATGAGACTGACATGTGGGCCCAGTCAACTGCCCAGTCAGCAATTGACTGGGTCAACACTGACTGGTCAAGGGGGCGCTAGGGTCCCACCTATCACTAACTGGAACTGCCGAGTCAGCGATTTTACAGGTCAAAAGACCAGTGGGACCCATGTGTTAGTGAGACATTTCAATTAACAAATTTTTGTTATGTTAATTAGTGTTATTAGTTGTGGGGTCCAGCAGTGTGTAACACAGTGTTTAAAAGCTTAATTAATTTAACATATTAGACAGGGGGCCACATGTCATTGACTTCAATACTTTTAAACAGGCTTTTAAATGAAATGGGTCCACATGTCATTTTCAGTTATTCAAATAAATTGTTTTATTAGGTTCTAATTAGGTGGTCAGGGGAATGGTTAAACCGGGCAGGCCCACACGTTAGTGGGTCAACCCACTGTTAGAACGTGCGTGCGCGCGTGCGTGCCCGTCGGTGAGTTCAGAGAATGGCGGCGCGCGCGGAGCCGGCGACTTCGGTGACCAAAACGGGCAGCCCCGGATGCCAAACGGATAAGCGCAAGGCGCCGCGTCAAGACGTGCCTTCGTCTGGTGCTAGGAGCGGCTGAAACAACACCGGGGCGAGGCGGTGACTACGGCGGAGCTAGCGGCAAACGGCGCTAGAGGCATAGGGAGGAGGGGGAAAAGGCCGTGGAGGGCCGGAGGCTCACAGCGGTAGCGGCAGCATGCTCGATGGAGCCGGAGGAGGTCGAGGCCGAGCGGATCAACGATGAGGTTAGCGGCGGCGTCCGACGATGTCAGAGGAGGGGGGTGCCGGTTGACGAGGGGAGCAACGCGAGGGAGGCCGGATCCGCGATGGCGCCTCCTGGATCCGTCCCTCTCTGGCGAGGAGGCGGCTTGGAGTGGCCTAGACGCGGAGGACCAGGCGGGTGCGGCCATGGCAAGGGCGTCTGCGTGGCGGGGGCACGAGGACGACGATAGGCGGCGGATCCCCGGGCATAGGCGCGGCGGCGGTGGTGGGGCTCCGGCGCGGCAGGGGATGGGGATGGGGCGCAGGGGCCTGGCGCTGGAGAACGAAAGGGAGTGAGGTATCTGTCGGGGCAGTTGGGGTCGTGCGGGAGGAGTGAGGGATGATGCGGGAGCTAGGGTTTGCGGGGTGGGCCGGCCGGCGCAGTGGCCTGCTGGGCCAAACAGCCCAGGGAGAGGGGGACCTTGCCCCTTTTTTGTTTTAATTATATTTCTTTTACTATTTTAATTCATTTTAAAGTATTTATGCATTTTGTAAAAACAGGGTTTCTTCACCATAATTTCCTAAGCGTTAATTAGCACACCCCGAACATTTTTGTTTTAAAGTTTGGAATTTTTTGTTGTTTGACAAAATTTCAAATTTGAATTTGAATCGTATTGAACTAACACGAGATTAGTGACAGTAATAGAGGTGATGTGGCATCATTAGCATAGGTTCATTGTAGCTTAATTATCCGGGCGTCACAGAAGTACACCCCTGCAGGGTTAACATCATCTATTCGAATAGTCGTGTCCGCGATAAAGGACTTCTGGGTTGCCTGTACAGTTCATAGACAAGTAAAAGTGGATACTCTAAAATATGCAAGATAAGCGTGAGTGCTATGGATGGCCTTCTCGTGGGGAAACGGGAGCGGATCCATAGTGGTGTATTGATATGGTGAATACGTGGACTCGTGTGCGCCACCTCAAAAGAGTTACTTGCAGTCGTAGTTCAGAATAGCCACCGAGTCAAAGATTGCTTGCTGCAGTTAAACTCCACCAACCCTTTGTTGATACTGATGCATATGTATCTAGTTCTGATGTAAGTCTTGCTGGGTACATTTGTACTCACATTTGCTTAATTTATGTTTTTGTAGAGAGACTTCAATCTCACTAGTAGTTCCGCGTGGACTTCGACGTTTAGCTTGTTACCTCAGCTACGATCTTGTGCCCTCGGCAGGGTCTTGTAGATAGTCAGGCTTCTCAGCCTTTTTCATTTGTAGTTGTCTGTACTCAGACAAGTTAAGCTTCCGCATGTGCTTGTTGCTTGTATGACTTGAATGATGGGTCATCAGACCTGTGTTTGTAATATCTGGATCTTCGGAGCCTAATGAATAAATACTTTGAGTTGTAGAGTTTTGTTGTGATGCCATGTTATATTTGCACATATCGAGCATATTGTGTGTATGATTTGAAATGCTTGGTATGTGTGGGATCCAACAACCAAGTTGTTTATCCTTGGTAGCCTCTCTTACCGGGAAATGTCTCCTAGTGCTTCCTCTGAGCCATGGTAGCTTGCTACTGCTCCGGAACACTTAGGCTGGCGGGCATGTGTCCTTCTTCGTTCCTGTGTCTGTCCCTTCGGGGAAATGTCAGACGGTGTCTACCGGAGTCCTGTTAGCCTGCTACAGCCCGGATACTCCGGAGTCCTGTTAGCCCAGCTGCTACAGCTAGGATTCACTCGCTGATGACCGACACGTTCGTTGCTGGGTCATGAATGCCTGTCCCTGTAAGTTAGCGCCACTTTGGGTTCACGACTAGTCATGTCAGCCCGGGTTCTCTTTCATATGGATGCTAGCGACACTATCATATACATGAGCCAAAAGGCGCAAACGGTCCCGGGCCAGGTAAGGTGGCAGCCGTGGGAATACCGTGCGTGAGGCCGCAAAGTGATATGATGTGTTACATGCTAGATCGGTGTGACTTAGGATCGGGGTCCCGACAACCTTGGTATCAGAGCCTGACTGCCTGTAGGATTACCAAGCCAAACTGGTCGAAGTCGAGTCTAGAAATGCTTTAGTTATATAAGGGAATTGATTGTGGAAGGGAACGTAAGGATCTTTTACTCCTTTACCTTATGCCTTGTGATCTGAGTCATCCTCTTCTCTTCTACGGGGATTAAGAACTAGGCTTCTCTTCTTTCTATCAGGTTCACGTGTTACTAATCTGTAGACTTATATGATTGTTGGTTTCAAGCCTCAGTTCAGTTCCTACTATTTCCATGTGTTGACAGTTGATCTCAAAATCTTTATATTGTGATGTTGAGTGGATATGCCACCATTTTGCAGGATGTCTCAAATCTTTTTGAGCATTTACAGCCGTTGTGCTGTCCGAGTCATCCCAGGTTTCTAAATAGTCTGATGCATTTGCAAATCCCTTCTTCCCATTTCTGATGTCCTTTTGGGCCAGATTAACCACACTAATTGCTGAGTTGAGGTATTCCATTACCTTGACATATATGTTGGAGCTATTATTATGACCCTAGGTGGCTTAGAGAACCACCTAGTAATCTAGCCATGATTAGCATTCCCAATGTGATGATTCTGGCCGTCATTCTCGAAAGCATGCCGTGATGCCATTTAGTACTAGGTATTCTACTCCTGGGTTCTTGACCCAAGATTCGCTTTACTTACTTCACGTTTATAGTGTTTGCTCGTTCCTTTAGGATATTAGCAACCTTTGTGATAGTCTTCGGGGTTCTTGGTATATCGTTCTTCCAAAACCATGAACCAATATGGCAGAAGTTCTTTTCAACCAAAAGATCACAATAAGAGTGCTCTTAATGAGTTCTCCATTCTACATTGTGACTCTGCCAATCCTACCTTTTTGCATGGGTTGTCTGAAAGAAATATGTTGAATTTGTTTGACATACTAATCCATGCAACCACAACTTAGAAAAAATATGTTCCTTTGAGTTATCCCTCTTTAGTTATATCCTGACCTCCGTTTATCAAGTGATAGTCAGGAATAGTTGTGCCTTCATGTTCATCGGTGCCTATTATTCTTGTGGTCTATCAAGTCATTCTGTCCCAGAATGACTGGGAGAAACAAACTCCAGCACCTCATCCATTTCTTGGATTGGGTCAAAGTAGTGGTATTCCGCAGATCAAAATGCCAATCCATCTTTTGTTCTGTTCTACCTTGGGGTATTACCATCTTTATTTCAAGAGTGTCGTGGGAATTGCACCACCTCCTATGAACTCTTGATACAGTGATACTTCTCGCCATCACCGTTCCTTCCTCGGTTCCGTGTTGTTGTGACTGGAATGCCGACAAGTGAACTATGATGTGTGAAATCAATACTCCTAGCAACCCCGTTGCTTGGTAGTTAATGGACAATAATCTCATTCTTAGCATGTTGGTTATTGAATTATCATTCTAAGATTGATCGTGCTTCCTAGTCCATATTTTTGGTGCACACTTCGATCAATGAGTTGGGATTGTGCCAATCTCTCGCTCATTTGATCATATCGTCTTGCCCTAAAAAGCAAGATTGTTTTCGATCTTAATAGCATATCGATGGTTCATGATTTTCCGATTATCTTCTCGAAAGTATCACCAGGTTGTCCCCTGACTGTTATGCTGAGCTCGTGATCAAGTTGGTTTCTTATAAACCACCCCTTCTCCAAGAATCTGTGTTGGATACCCCTGAGCTAGTTGGTTGAGCTAAACAACAACTTGGAGAGTTGGAAGATAAAATTTTGGTCTGGCCTAGTTCATTTCAAAGGGATATCTTTTGTTGTGTGTGTGTGTTGGAGAAATATAATATCTTCTTCAATTGATCCTCGTGATCAATTGTCGGTACTATTGTCTTATCCAAACCTTGATTTGAGTATGGGCTATCGTCAAATCAAATCAGAACCAACGATGTTCGTAATGTTGTCTTACTCGTGGTTATTTACTCGAGCATACACCATTACATCTTTTGATTTGACCAATGCTGTCACCGTGTTCACATAATGGTGGAAGTCCAGCGATATGGAAATTCCGATGAGTTGCTATTGAGCACATCAGCAGCATTTTGTCTCCTCCATGATTCATGTTGAACATTAAGCTAGTGTTGGAAACTCTTGAAGGCATTTCTTCCTGCTAGCTCATGAAGCATATGTTTGGATGAAAGAAGTGACTTCCTCTAATTCATGTGCATTTGATGCAAGTTGCCGCTATGAATTCGAGAAAGCTTGTTTTGCTTCCTTTGGAGTCATCCCAAGTCAGTCATGCATGTGCGAAGTATTCTATGGTTTGATAGGCTCGCTACCTCCAGTCCATATGTATCCCTAGCACACCAAGCCACTGATTGATTTGGTCAAGAAAAAGGAGTATGATTGTGCTAATCCCAGGTCATGCACACGACTTCGTTATCTTCAATGATGGTTCCCAACCTGAACTCGGTAGTTTTTTGTTGTAAGACTACTATGTGGTCATGCTTGTCTGGGACAACGTGTCCACATGTGTGTAGCAGAACCAGCTCATGTTTTGGATCTTGCTATCGTAGTTCATTTCCCAAGAATCTCGCAACGTCATCTCGTCGGCTTGTGTTGCAAACTTTCTTTCCAGACATGCCGAGTCTGAAGTATCCTGATACCAACAAGATCTGAATCTTAGGCAGATATGATGGTTGGGTCGTTCCCAAGAATTATAATATTGGTCTCTTGAACTGATAAGTGGATGTCATGGCTAACACACTTATCCGGGAGACCTCTTATTGTAGTATCTTGAGTTAGCAATTTGATCATTCCTTCCATGAGGATTTCGTGCGACTTATTCTAGAAGTTGCTCCTTGGGGATTCTTGTGCTCTTAGTTTCTTCGATTATACTATAAGCATCCAACGGTGGAATCACTCTCGACTATTGGGCTATTCCCCAGTTACCAAAATCAATCCTAGCATTTGCATTTTGTTCCTAGCTTGCCCCGCCATTGTGCCAACTTTCCATGGGCTGCCCTTCTCAGTAATTGCTGTTCGGGATCATCTTCAAAAGTGGTCCTACCATGGGTCCCATCCATTTCCGATGATAAGCAAAAATCATCCATTGTGTTGTCTTCAACAAGGTAGTCCACATCATCCATTCTAGTCCGAGTATGCCATTTCTTCAAGCTCCTTCACACGATCGCTTGTGATTCCCTTAGGCTGGTATAAAGAGTTTCAATGATCTTTGTATCAAAAGTAATTCTTTTTTCCACTTAAGAGAATAATTATACGAGTCACCTCTTCTAAGGTGCCCCATTATGGAATCGTTGGAATTATTTCATCACTATCTTGGAACCACGCACCATCTACCTAAGTGTGTAATTTTTGCCTACCAATCCGAACCTTCGTCGTCTGCTTCTTCCCATCGCTCCTCATATGTGTTTGTCTCTCAGCTCAAGAGATGTTTCTATGTCTCATTCCGAGTTGATCTTGAGTTGCTCGATCTTCGAGAAGATCAATTCATGTAGAGTTTATTTCCGTCATCATCTTGTGGGTGAAAATCTCGAAAGCAAAGACGTCGAGACCTATATGATGCAACGAATCAATATCTACGATGAGAGCATTTGGATCGTGAAGATTGTGTTAGCTTTGTGTCCCCTCTTCCTCTTACCCTACGCTTGAATCTCGGGACGAGATTCTTGTTTAGTGGGGGTGAGTTGTCACAGCCCTAGATTAGCCTTGTTTGTCTTTGCATCTCATCATGTCATCATCATAGTTATGTTTATGAAATTTGAATTGAGGTTAGTTGAAACCCTCAGAAATCATTTCAGAAATAATCAACATTAAAATCTCTTCAAAGAAGTCCAAGAAAATGTTCCTCTTAGTCTTTGAAAATATTGGCAAGAGGTAAAATTCAAACCAATATTTTTGCTATCTCAGAAACATTTATTTTGGGCCTTTGAATTAATTCAATAACTATTTGCAAAGGATATATATTTGTTATATAACTAATGTATGTACAATAATTCTGGAACATTTTATGTGGTTCTGGATATTTAGTTCTAGCCACATAATTATTTTCAAGATTTTCTAAAATGGTTTGGTGTTAAAACTAAACCCAAAACAAATTGCACAAAAGAAAATAGAAAACAGAGAAGAGAGAGAGAACCACCTGGGCTTTACCTGGCGCCCAAGTGGCCAGCCCAGCCCACCGGCCTCCTCCTTGTCGTCTTCCTCCGTCGCCAGGAGGACGAGAGCGTGTGGCCGCCGCACGCCAGCCTGCGCACGGCCACCTCCTGCTTACCTGCTCGCCGATGGAGGCACCCAAGGGCGCCACGCACTCCCCCTCGCCTCCCTCGATCGCTTGCTCGTCCCCATCCCCTCCTCGCCGCCCTCTCTCTCCCGCGACCGAGCGCCGTCGCCGCCGCCGGTCGTCGTTGCCGTAGCCACCGTCCACCTCTCGCCTCGCCAACGCGTCCACGAGCTGCTCTTAGACTCCCTCGACGTCCTCGACAAGCCAAGAAACCGGGGACACACCATATCATCGTCACCGCCGTCGTCTTCATCGTCGGCCGCCCGAGATTGCCATCGCCGTTTCATCACCGTCTCTGCCTCCCCGAGCTCGCCGTCTACCTTGTCCGCCCCGCTGTGAGCTCCTATGCCATCCATCCTTACTTCCGGCGTTCTGGGAATGGGGTTCCCCAGATTTGCCTGCCTGCGGCCCATGGCGTGGCTTTGCTAGCAGGCCTGTACGGCCCATCTTCATCGACAAGGCATTCAAGATCCTCGCGAGGCGGACGACGCAAGACCTCCTCAGGAGCGGCCTCTCTCGGCTGCTGTCGTGGAATTGTCACGGCAGATGTCCTTAGTGTGAGGACTTAGTCGCGAGGCCAACGCATCTATGTGGTAGCTTGAGAGGGGTTGGGCGGAATCGAGAGACGCAACATAAGACAAGGATTTAGACAGCTTCGGGCCCCGGGAAACATCATCTGGTAATAGCCCTACATGCTGTTTGTGGCTAGGTCTCATTTATGCTCACGAAGGAGTCGCCGGTAAGCCGGCTCTCCTCTAATTGTGTCTAGCCCTAGAGATTATTTCTTCTTGCTTGTCCCTCTTTGGGGAGCCCTGCCCCTCCTTATATATGTTGAAGGGGCGGGTTACATGTGGAGTCCTATTAGGATTAGGACTAGTCTATCTGTAATACAAACCGGATACAAGTCTGGGCCTTTAACTCCTTGTAAGGTAATATTCTTCACGCCTTTCCTCTTAAACCGGCCCACCATTAATATAAACCGGCCCTCTGGGCTCTGGGCCTTGTCATCCGTCTGTCCCGCCCGCCTGGTCACCAGTGAATTATAATGTCCAGGCAGGTTGCTTGTAAACCGCCAGGTCAGGGCGGGTCGCCAGTGAATCGCCAAGTGTCAGCAAGATCTCAAATAAACCGCCAAGTCCGGCCGGGTGGCCGGTTTACGCCGCGGGGTATATCCCCGACATTAGCCCCCAAGTTTAGCTTGGATTTATCCATGGTAAACTTATGCTGCAAAATAAACACAAGAACAAATTTGACAGGTTGTGCTCCGGGTTAAGAATTTCTGTAAGCCGGCACCTGATCATCCTTAAATCCTTGTCATTCCTCCTTCTAAAAAATCGAGGTCAATAACCCGCTTCATACTTAAATTGCTGACGTTGGTTTCTCATAGAAAAATATTGTGAAGAATAATCCACTTGAGTCGGCTTCCAAAGCATCGGCTTAAGAAATATTGGTCTTGAAATACTCATCTGATATTCAGCCGGTTTGAAGATGTAAAACTTGCCGGTTTAATATTACCAAAATTGCCGGTTTGTGAATACCGATGGCACCGAGTCATAATTGTTGCCGTCACCGGGTCATAATTATTGATGACACCGGGTCAATCTGGCTTGCTCAAAACAGATAATTTGAAAATATTTCTCCGATAATAATATAATACCTGTAGCCCCAAGTCTTGAGCAGAACAAAGTGATGGCTTAAGACTTGCTTCAATATAAATACTGCCACTTTGAAGAAATCCATGTTCATCTTAGTAAAAACTGAATACTCCATATATGTAGCCCCCAAGTGCCGGGTTGTCTTGCTTGCAGCAACCTGGGACTTGAAATTGCCTTATGCTCATAAAAACTTCAACCAGTGTAGCCCCCAAGGGCCGGGTCATTATGCAATAATGAGCAGGGACTTTGTAAATATAATCATGTAAATTGAGCAGTGATGTGTAGCCCCCAAGGGCCGGCTTAGTGAATACAGAGCTGGGACTTGATATATACTTCAATGAAAGTAACATCTTATGATGTAACTCCATCATGGGGCTTGAACCCACGTCCATAAGGTTAAGAGCTTTGTGCTTTACCAACTGAGGAGTAGACCCTTCAATATAATGGATTAAGACTTGTGTACCTTGAATTGTGGACAGGAGCAATTGGTAGCCCCCAAGGGCTGGCTCATTATGATGTGATGAGTCGGGTCTTCAATAAGGCCAAAAATTGACTTTGCATTAGCCCCCAAGTGTCATGGTGCATGCTTGCAGCAACATGAGACTTGCATATTTGATATAATCTCAACTTATATAATGTAACCCCCAAGTGCCGGGTTGTCAGCCTGCAGCGACTCGGGACTATTCCTTCAATTGTAGAATAAATTATATCCATTGATAATAGCCATCGCGCTGAAGCGACTTTGAAAACTTCAATCATAATACTGGTTATTGATAACCATAATAAAATCCAGCCATGTTGGCTATTCAAGATAATATAATCCGGTATGACAACCTTATTCATTCAATATCATAATGAAAATTCATCCAAGTTTGTCTATTTGAATAGTATAACCCAATGATTTATAAGCGCATGATTCCAATGGCGCAATCCAAATATATACTGGCGACTTATAGTCCAAAGCCAGGCCGGTTTAATAAACGCCGGTGATTTATAATCATGCTTTATTCAACCTGTTTCTGCATATAACAAGTTTAAAGTGTCCTAGCGGTTTACCGCCGGACGGGTCATAATGCCCAACATATAACCCGGATTTATAACCAAGGCTGAATTTAAAAATAATCAAATATGAAATATATCATACCCGTGACATTAAATCACATCACTGGTTGGCCAACTTTATTGTAGTAAAGGTGATAACCCCAATCTTGAGTACTGATAACTCCTTCCATATTGTGCCGGTTTATGATAAAACCGTGCCGGGTTGTGATAAACACCGGATTAACCATATATACTACTGGCGACTTGTAGTCAAACCAGATCGGGCTGATAACCTCCGGATTATGACTGATCATACTGACAACTTGTAGTTGACAACCTAACCGGGTTGATAAACACCGGTTTGAAAACATCACAAATCTTATCAAAAGAAAGAGAAACTTAGCAAAAGGCAAATAAAACCGTTGTAGTCGAGGCTTTTCACGGGCTGCCAGGCCCAAAATTTGATCAAGAGGTGTAGCTATGGTTCGGGTTCGACCAAGCCCCCAAGTGATGCTGTGGCATTACGCCGATCAAGAGGTGTAGCTATGGTTCGGGTTCGACCAAGCCCCCAAGTGATGCTGTGGCATTACGCCGATCAAGAGGTGTAGCTATGGTTCGGGTTCGACCAAGCCCCCAAGTGATGTTGTGGCATTGCACCGATCAAGAGGTGTAGCTATGGTTCGGGTTCGACCAAGCCCCCAAGTGATGCTGTGGCATTGCGCCGATCAAGAGGTGTAGCTATGGTTCGGGTTCGACCAAGCCCCCAAGTGATGCTGTGGCATTGCGCCGATCAAGAGGTGTAGCTATGGTTTGTACACAACCAAGCCCCCAGTGACTTATTGTCGTGGCTTTTGAGCCAGCCAAGTGGTGTAGCTATGGTTCAAACATGACCAAGCCCCCAAGTGACTTTCTTTCGTGGCCTTGAGCCAGCCAAGAGGTGTAGCTATGGTTCAAACATGACCAAGCCCCCAAGTGACTTTCTTTCGTGGCCTTGAGCCAGCCAAGAGGTGTAGCTATGGTTCAAATATGACCAAGCCCCCAAATGACCATTGAAGCAGGGTACCTATGTTTGAGTTGTGCTTTGCAACAAACTCTCTTTGGTCCCTTTAATTTTTTCTGAGAAATAAATCCTTCTTCAACCGGGATTTTGAACCGGATATTGAGAGCTTCAAAGCTTTGTGGGAGACATCTTTCCCCTGAACCGGACTTTAAACCGGAATCTTCATTTTCAGCCAGAAATTTTCTGACGGCCTTTAAACTTTCATCAATATAACAGTAGCCTCCAGGACCGGGTTATTTTTCCCTCCATCGTCCTGGGGTTCTTGAATTTGCTGAAACTGGCAAGATTTGCTGAATCATGTCATCGTAGCCCCCGAGTCTCAAAGGTGACTCGAGGAGTTGGCTTGAGACTCTCTATATTTGACTGTGATGTAAACCGACATAACTTGTATATCATTGGTGTTGATAGCACGATGTGAATCCATAGAAGGTTGAGGTGACTGCGGCGGGTTATAAACGATCCCGCATGAGCCGTGTCAGCAACTCGGCCAATGGTTCCTTCCAACTGGTGATTTGAAGTTAACCAAAACTGTAGTGGCGGCAACTTGTGTGCCTGCTCATTGAGCCATCCAGTGCAAACGACGGTTGATGATAATTTGCCTCCAATTTGAAAGAAAATCGGGCTACCCAAGCTGTGACTTGCTCATACTCAACAAACAGCTCATGCAGACTGGTGCGGCCCGGTATGTTGATGTAGACCAGGCCGCAGGAGACGGACGACCTGTGCACGCTTTATTGGGTAATTCGCACGGTCCTGACGAGTTGATGCGGACTGGACCACGATATAAACCGGCATGGGCTATCCAATAGCTCAGCGATATAATGATCCCTTTTTGCAGTAGACAATTTGTCCTGCATTGGAAAACTTGCAAGCCAGGGTAATTGCTCTTTTTAAAGAAAGCAATACATAATATGAAAATATAATGGATGGATTTCACCTGATATGTTAAGCCAGAAAATATCCACCACGGAGTTTAATGATCACCACGGTGAAGCTGAAATCAATCATGGGCGAGCCGGCCATGCGATCAGACGAATGAATCGGCCGTGGCGTTGTAAACCGGCGTGGACAGGGAGAGTCTGCACCGTTGTTGTAAGCCGGCACGGATGGGCGAGTCGGCCGTGTGTTGAGGTAGACCGGACTACGGGGGGGGGGGGGGGGGGCAGTGGCTTGCACGCATGTCTGTCGAGCAGCGTGGCATGGACGAATGCTAGTGCATGCACTCCGTATCCGAGGTATAATGGCATAAAAAATTTGTCCTGTATAAAATTATTACAGGGCAGAGTAATTGTTCTTTGACGAAAAACAATAAGTGTTTAATAGATAAATTTAGATGGATATCACCTAATTTGTTCGGACGACGGATGATCCGTTTATAGCGACAGAGGTGGCTCAGGCAGACCAGCGATTCAATATAGTTCCAGCGGCTCAGGCAGACCGGCGACTTAATATAACCCCGGCGGCTCAAAACGGCAAGGGCGGCTCAAAACGGCTCCGGCGGGTTGATGTAGATTAAGCTGCACGGGCGGCGACTTGCGCACACTTGTTCCATCAGTAAGCGGGCACAGACGCCGGTGCGTGATGGTGCTGACGCACACTTCATAGGCACAACATGGCACCACCTTTGCTGCACATAAAAATATATATACCAAAGTATTTGTTCTTTGATGAAAACCAATATATTTAATAAAATTAACTTGGATGGATATCACCTGGCTTTTTTGTCAAACAGACAGAGATGGAGCAGACCAAGTTTCAACACGCGAAGCCAGCAGTATGCCGGCCTAGGCGACCAGCATGAGCAGCAGTAGTAAACGGGCACTGAGCCGGCATGGGCGACCAGCATGAGCAGCAACAGTTGATGTGACATTATGTAGAGACAGAGATGCCCATATGCACTTTGGATATTGGGCGGCACAGCGAAGCAGCAGTGAGCCGGCGCCGGCCGGAGCAAGCCAGGTTGCGGCTGCGACGGTTCGAGGGCATAGCTACAGTTGAGGAGGCCTGCGGAAGCGCAGCCGTCGACAGTAGAAACACGGGGACTCGCAGCACCGTAGAGTGAAGGACAATGACTCGTGGCGATGTCGGTGAGTCGGCAGGAGGAGCAGTTGGGGCGGCTCAAAGGAGGACTGAGGCGACGCTTTTTATGCGGTGGTTCAATAGGTCATGTGTAAGGCAGATGCGAGGCCACGGGCAGGGCTGGTGGCTTGAAGACAGGCGTCGTCCGCGGTGGCTCAGCCAACGCTTGTCCGGGTCGTGGGTTGTTCCCTTTTTTTAACGATTTGTGCTAGTTTGACTCGGACACAGATTGACTTGATGTGCCTGCTAGAGTCGACGAAATTGACCTGCTGTTCATCTCGGCGGATTACAGGTCGCAGCCATAGACATTAAATTCCACATACTGTAAATCTAGACTGATGAATTTGAAGCCGATGTTGATCCTTCTCTGCCCGGGCGCGGCGGCTCACGACAGCTTGGCGGCTTAAGGAGCAGCCGCGACCTCAACAACAGCGACCCGACGATGTGGCGCGGGAGCCACGGAGTAAAGGGTCGCAGCGGCGGCTCGAAGGCAACAGCGGTTTCAGTCGGGAGCAGGGACGGCGCGACGGGCGGCTCAACGGAGAAACGACGTCCATGGCGGCTTTGGTGGCTGGCGGTTTGTAGCAAAGGAGAAGTCCGGAGCGGACAACTCGGTTTTGGCATCAAGCAGCCTGTTTGACCCGACCATCATGGGAAATAGAAGTGCAGTCAGGGAGGCTCGGGGGCTGCGGCCGGCGGCTTGTGGATGGCGGCTTTGAGTAAACCACAACGGAAACAGCAGCCCGGAGTAGGCCACAATGGAGTCTGTGTAGGTTTAGCGGAAACGTGGTCCAGGTCGGAGGCAACAAAAGGCCACAACGGCTCAGTGGCGAAGCACGGCCTAACCGGCGGCGACGCGTGAGGCTCGGACGGTGGTTCTCACCTAGTAGTTTCGCCGTATTGGGTCTTCAACCGGAGTAGGTTTCCATCAGATGCAAACTTGCCACCGTCCGTGCTGCCCTTGATTTGACTGCAATTTGAGGAATTTACACAGCCGGTGGCGGCGGTTCAACAGCAACTCTAACTTCTTTGACGATGAATTTGCCAACTCTTTCTAATGTTGATTCTTTTTCTCCCGGTCAATCGCGAACTTCTCGAACCCTAGATGAGATCCCTCCAAGAACTCAACACCACCATGCGCAAGCCCCACGGTGGGCGCCAACTGTCATGGAATTGTCACGGCAAATGTCCTTAGTGTGAGGACTTAGTCGCGAGGCCAACACATCTATGTGGTAGCTTGAGAGGGGTTGGGCGGAATCGAGAGATGCAACATAAGACAAGGATTTAGATAGCTTCGGGCCCCGGGAAAGATCATCCGGTAATAGCCCTACATGTTGTTTGTGGCTAGGTCTCATTTATGCTCGTGAGGGAGTCGCCGGTAAGCCAGCTCTCCTCTAATTGTGTCTAGCCCTAGAGATTATTTCTTCTTGCTTGTCCCTCTTTGGGGAGCCCTGCCCCCTCCTTATATATGTTGAAGGGGCAGGTTACATGTGGAGTCCTATTAGGATTAGGACTAGTCTATCTGTAATACAAACCGGATACAAGTCCGGGCCTTTAACTCCTTGTAAGGTAATATTCTTCACGCCTTTCCTCTTAAACCGGCCCACCATTAATATAAACCGGCCCTCTGGGCTCTGGGCCTTGTCATCCGTCTGTTCCGCCCGCCTGGTCACCAGTGAATTATAATGTCCAGGCAGGTTGCTTGTAGACCGCCAGGTCAGGGCGGGTCGCCAGTGAATCGCCAAGTGTCAGCAGGATCTCAAATAAACCGCCAAGTCCGGCCGGGTTATACTTCCGGCCGGTTTACGCTGCCTCACGAGAAGCGGAGATATCAAGGCGGGGCAGACCTAGCGAGACTCTCGTGACGTGAGCCATGACGATCGACATCAGGCGGGCGCCAGCGCGCGCAATGTCCAGGTTTCCTCTTTGGTGCTAAGGAAGCAGGCGCAGGCACGGAGTACCGAGGCATCAGGCAAAGGTTTCCATATCGGTGCAACGAGACCGAAGACCAGCAGGACGGCACGACAAAGGTCACCATGGAGCCCAAGACGGCGTCACCACCAGAGCATTTTGCAGGCGAAGACCACTCTTGTCAGGATAGCTTGTACTACCTGTCCCCTTTCAAATTGCCCACCGTTGTTGGCTCCCTTCCCACTCAATATTTGGGGAGAGGACCAGGGCCTATATAAGTAGAACTAGCCACCACAGTAGGGGGCATCGAGTCCTCACCCACACAAGTTAGCCGAGCACAAGAGCACCTCAACCTCAGGAGGCTGTTCTTCCCCATGTACTGTTCTTCATCAGCCCAAGAGGCAATCCACCACCACACACTGGAGTAGGGTATTACACCACAACGGTGGCCGGAACCAGTATAATCTTGTGTCTTTGTGTTGCTAGTTCGTCGAGTTCATCCGCGAGATCTTAGTGAGCTAGGGCGTAGATCGGTAGGGAGGAAAGAACTTCTCGCGCACCCTAGAGTTCGAACCTTAAGGGTTTTGCCGGAACCCCACATCCAAAATTTGGCGCGCCAGGTAGGGGTGCGGCGGAGCCTCTTCCCTGCCAATCGATCCATCGACGCTCCGCGCCCCGATATCCGGCAATCCAAGGCCAGACTCCGACTGCTGGGCAGCTTGGTCAGCCTGAGCGGTGTCACCTGCCCATGAAGACCTCGACCCCGCGCTCCAGGCGGCCCGAGCGCCGCCTAACAGCGCAGGGCGCGGGCGGCGTGGCGGGGCGTCGTCCACCCTCACTCCACGACAAGCGCGAGCTGCTGCAAGGGCTGCAAGCCACGTCGTGGCAACGGCGCCGCACACACGCCGGGAGCAGGCGAACATGCGGGCAGCACTCACGGTGGCGCGGGAGCTGTTGCGGTGCCGACTGATGGAAAGTGGCCAAGATGCACTGCTGGAACGCGTCGCCGAGCTGCTGGATGTAGCGGCATCAGGAGCGCTGCCTTTCTGCTATCAGCTTCCTTCTCAAGCCACTACGGGGTCCCACAGCGGGCCTCGTGGCAACCACGCGCCGTCGGGTGTGCCTGGGGGCTTCGTCAACACCAGCATGGCCGGCGGCGCCGGGGGCTCCACCGCCCCCATGCCGCCTGCGACAAGCATGGGCACCAGCATCGCCTCCCATGGTCTCGGTGAGATGCCGTGCTACCATCCTCAGGACGCCGCGCTGGGCCGGGCAACATGGAGTGTGGAGCACTACGGCGAGGTGTTCGGGGTAACGGCCCCGGAAGCCTACGTGCCCCGCATGATGGACCAGGAGTACGCACCAGAGGACGACCCTGGCTCGTCCCTGGGGGAAGATTGGGAAGAAGGGACGCTAGAAGTTGATGCCTTCCAGGAACCGACGGAGAACCGCAACGATCGTGCCAACAACAACAACTACAGGGTACCATTAAACTCTCAAGAGCAGGCTTACGCTAACCATGGGCTGCAAGTGAATCAGGTCACAGCGCCGGTCGACAACCCCGGCGCAGCAGCATCCCTTCCGCCGGGGGAAGCACATTTGGGGCCACGAGGAGGGAGCCAGGAGCAAGGCCCCTCCCCACTTCACGCGAAGCTAGGCAGTGCCTGGAGGTAGGCCCTCTGCAGGGGAGGTGCCGGCGAGCCTTCCCCCAGCAGAGGACCCGTGGTCGCCGAGGGCACCGCTGACGTCCCCTTTCCCCCCTTTGTGTCGTCCAGGTTGCCGGTCGGCTCAAAGGTGGTCGAGGGTGGCGCAAGGCGGGGCCCTCGTCTGGCGATATGAAGCAATGCCGGTTCCTGTGAAGAAGGCCCAGTGCCTGTGAAGCTCGCCGCCCGTGACACTCTCACGTAATAATGAGTGGGGCTGTACATGCCCCGGAGTCTCAGGGGTGCCGGCCTCAGGCCCTGGGGCTCCCTCCCACGCCTAGTGGCAGCACTTAGCTCCGCGCTGGTGAGAAGACTCGAAGACCAGAAGACTAGACTAGGTGCCGAACGCGGCCATTTTCTTTGGATCTCTTCTTCTGTAGCCTGGCTTTCTGGATTTGGATTTAAGTTGAAGTTGAGTTTTCTTTGATGCGCGCGGGGGGTACCTTTTCTCGTTCGAGCGATTTATTGTCGTCGGCTCTTGCTTTGTCACGAAGCGCACGATCGTCGCCTCCCCCTCGCGGCCCCCTAGCGACCGGGGCTGGGCGCAACACGCTTAGCACACGCGTTGGCACCACTATTGGCGCCTGACCCTCGCAAGGCCCACTCGGGTGAGTCTGCGGGCCCTCTAGGAATTCCTCGGGAGCTCAAGACCTCGCGATCCCTTTCGAGGCGCACCACGACCAAGGCAAGTTGATGCGGCAAACCCGCTGCCAAACTCATGAATTCACAAAGGTACACATTCGGCTCGACACAAAAGAATAAAGGCGTCGGTCTGCTTGCACGAGGGGCTCCCCCTCTCAAAATGCTCTCACAATCTTTAGGCGCCATGCCCGAGTTTTTAAGTACAGGATAAACCGACAAGAGAACACGGGATCAACCAGATATGTCGCTCGCTACATCGCCCTCGGACGCGTCACTCGCGTCGTCGTTGTTTTCGCCGTCACCGTCGCCACCTTCGGCGACGCCTCCGCCGCCTTTGGCGATGCCTCCGTCGCCGTCGTCAACCACGTCGCCTTCGTCCGCGGCGACCACCACCGCGTCGTCGTCAAAGGCAAAGTCTCTGACCAGCGCATCCACGTTGTCCTCCACCCACTGCGTCAGGTCGCCTCGGACGGCCTATGGCACGGTGGAAATGGCGGCATCGAAGTCAAAGTCGGGGAAGGTGTTCCGGAGATGGCTAAAGACGCGGGAGAACGCGTGCCCAAGCAGGCCCTGACTCCTCTCTTCCACGAGATGGCGAGCCCTGTCGGACCGGGCTTCCAGGCGCGTCACCACGTTGATGAAGAAGATCAGGTGGCTGGTGTAGTCATTTGAGTGGGGGTGGTGCATTCTCATCGCAGATGAAGCCCAGGGCGGTGTTAGTCCTGTTCCGGAGGTCCTGAAGCATGGGGGCGTGCTCGCGCTCCAGCGTCCGCCGTTGAAGCACTTCCTCCCTGTTCTGTCGTGCGACTGCCTTGGCATCATCAACCTATTTCTGAAGCAAAAGCAGCTCGGCGCGGGTGGAGGCCAAGTCCGCCTGCGCCGTGACCAAGGCGGTAGCCGCAGCCTCCCCACGCCTCTCCGCCTCGTCTAACCTGGGCCTGAGAGCGGCGGTCCTACCCGCCGCCTCAGTTCCTGCAAGCTTCAGCTTCAGGTCGTACCGATCTTCAAGATCCGCGCGAACCCGGGCCACTTGGTGATCGACTTCCTCCTGGACCTTGGCCTCTCGAGCCCCAACAACATCTTCTACTTGAGCAACTTGACGCTCCCTCGTCTCCAGTTGCTCGAGCTCGAGGCTGCATTCCACGGCTTCCAGAGCCAGCGCCTCCTCGCGCTTCTGGACCTCCTCTTCCTCGGCAGGCGTCCCCCTCAGCAACGCAAGGGCGGCTCTGCGCGCCTCCACCTGCTGCTCGAGGGACGCACTCTAGGCCTGGAGCTCCCACGCGCGCTTCTCCGCAGCCTCGCGACGGTGGTCAGCCTCGCGAGCCTCCTCCAAGGCTCGGGAGCAAGCTTCGCGGGAAATCTTGAGGGACGCCTCGGCTTTCGCATTATCAAGATCGCGCTGGTAGCGGCCCAGGTTGACAGCCACCCTCAGCTTGCGCCACTCCTCCGCCAGCCGAAGACCTTCATCCTCAAGACGCGAGTCGGCACCCGCGAGTTCTTCGCCAAGTCGGCTCATCACGCCCATCGCCTCCTGGAAGAGTTCATGGCGAATGACGCTTCGCCCGCGCTCGGACTCTTACGCACGGCTCACCTCATCCTCCACCCCGGGGGCTGCAGGCGGGACATCAAGCGACGCACCACCTCTCGGCAGGGGGCTGGGGGCTGGCTGCCCCAGGTGCCAGCCAGTCTTTGCGGGGGGCCCTAGCCGGTCAGGGCCAGCCGCTTCAGGAGGAGCTGAAGGCCGAGCCCAACCAGCTGTTGTCCATAAGAAGAGGAGGAGAACGGGGAATGCCCGCCAGGCCCAAGCCAGACCGTGCAGGAAGGGCAACGAAGCCGCAGATTCAAAGCTCCCTGAAGGCGAACGCACCCCCTCGACCGGCCTGGCTCCAGGTGCGGCATGCAAGCTCGGTGTGCGCAAGGCCAACAGGGGTGCCGAGGAAGGTGAGGATTGCATCTTGGAAGGCTCAATGGCCCTAGCAGAAGGGGTCCTGGAGAGCCAGCGTCAGGAAGGAAAGCAGCAATCAAGAAACCACAAGGTGCAGTACTTACTCGTCGACAGCAAAGTACTTTCGCCGCTTTAACGGCCTGAAGATGCTGTTGCCGCCCGGGGATCCTTTCCTCTTGCGGAGCTCCTCGAAGTCCATGCAAAGCCGACCGAAGTGCTAGACGTGGCGACCAGCGCGGGGTGAGGCCGTGGAAGAGCTTGGAGGGACACCTTCAGGGGTGCCCAGCTACGGTGAGCGGTCGGACGCCGTCTCACCACGACCTCCTGAGGCTTCCGGAGCTTTGGCCTCGGGAATCGCATGCCGCGTCGCCTCAGTAACCGACGCCCCAGGGAAGGGATCGCGGGCTACCGAGGACGACGCCCCGGGATCACCACGTGGCATGTGCTCCTCAGCACTTGGGCCACCGGCCTCCGTCGGAGCTCGCCCTCCCGCACCCTCACTTGGGGCGAGCTCGGCACCAGCGGCGAGGAAGGGAACCACGTCGACGGGGTTCTCACGGGGCCCCACCAAGCCGATCGGGCGCAGCCCCCATTCATCAAAGGAGGGCATGCTCTTAGCAAACTCGGCTTTGTTCTCGCAGTGGTACAGCAGACAACTCTTCCTGGGCATGTCGTCCAGCAGAGAGGCACCCGTCAGGACCGTAAGCACCGTTTGCCGCGTCTTAAGAGGAAGCCCCTCCTCTTGAAACCTCATATGGTCCTGATTGCTGAGCAAGGCCCACATCGGGCGGGAATGGCGCTGAAGCGGAGCAACTCGGCGCTTGACGAACTCCTTCACCACCATAGGCGCAGTCACGCCACGGTCCTTCAACCTCCTCAGCCTGAGCCAGATGGGGACGAGACGGGGGCTCGCGAGCCTCTGGTGGCCCCAACTGGAGTTGGGAACAGCAGGCCCTGGCGGAGCATGGAGCAGAGGGCTGAGCACACCAGCGTCGACAAACACCCATCGTGTTCGAAACTCGCTCGTGGATGGAGGAAGCTCAAAGTCGATCCCTGCGCCCGCTATCGCGGCCACGTCCTGGAAGCTCACGCACCCCGAGCTCTGCCGAGGGTCAGTCAGATGCAATGAGAAGAAATGGCGGAGGAGGGCCACCGAAGGAGCGATGCCCACCATGGCTTCGCACACAAAGGCGAAGACGGTGAGAAGAGTCACAGATTGAGGGTCAAGATGAAGCATGTGGATCTGATAATGCTCGAGCACCGCATTGAAGAAGGCAGAGAAGGGAGGAATCAGGCCAGCCCAGAGGGCATCTATGAAGATTGGGACCTTAGTGGCTGCCCGGGTAATGCGAGGGAGAGACGCGGGCCAAGCCGCCGTCTCTCCCCACTCGTTGAAAATGGAAGCAAGCATGGGGCGCACCTTGTCCATGGCCTTGTCGTTGAGCACCCGGGATCGGCCGAGCGCAGGATCGAAGGAGGGAGGCGCACCTGGCGAGGGCAGGGGCTTCTTCCCTTTGTCTGCTTGTTTCGGCGCCATGGTGATGGAGCGGGCAGGAGGCAGGTCAGATTGGAGAGGAGAAGCAGAGTTTCGAGGAAACAGAGAGATTGGGGAAGCAAGGCACGGGCGACGGAGGAATAACTGTGTAGGTTGAGGGAGCCGCGTAGCCACGCATATTCTAAGGCAGCGTGGGGAAGCGGAGACGCCCATGTCCAATCAACCGCCACGCATCGACCGAGGCCGCAGGCTTTTGGGCCCGCGGCACTACGCACTTGGCCCTTGGCTTCACCACAAAGCCAAGCCCGAGCGCACCTTGGGCCCGGGGGCTACTGTCGGCATTCTGGGAACGGGGGTCCCCAGATTTGCCTGCCTGTGGCCCATGGCGTGGCTTTGCTAGCAGGCCTGTACGGCCCATCTTCATCGACAAGGCATTCAAGACCCTCGCGAGGGGCCAAGCCTCGCGAGGCAGACGACGCAAGGCCTCCTCAGGAGCGGCCTCTCCCGGCTGCCTCACGAGGAGCGGAGATATCAAGGCGGGGCAGACCTCGCGAGACTCTCGTGACGTGAGCCATGACGATCGACACCAGGCGGGCGCCAGCGCGCGCAGTGTCCAGG
The DNA here is from genome assembly GCF_002575655.3 of Aegilops tauschii subsp. strangulata. Classification (NCBI taxonomy): domain Eukaryota; kingdom Viridiplantae; phylum Streptophyta; class Magnoliopsida; order Poales; family Poaceae; genus Aegilops; species Aegilops tauschii. The sequence continues at coordinate 204,656,039 of NC_053036.3, read as the reverse complement.
TTTCCTATTTGGTGCTAAGGAAGCAGGCGCAGGCGCGGAGTACCGAGGCATCAGGCAAAGCTTTCCATATCGGTGCAACGAGACCGAAGACCAGCAGGACGGCAGGACGGAGGTCACCATGGAGCCCAAGACGGCGTCACCACCAGGGCCTTTTGCAGGCGAAGACCACTTTTGTCAGGATAGTTTGTACTAGCTGTCCCCTTTCAAATTGCCCGCCGTTGTTGGCTCCCTTCCCACTCAATATTTGGGGAGAGAACCAGGGCCTATATAAGTAGAACTAGCCACCACAGTAGGGGGCATCGAGTCCTCACCCACACAAGTTAGCCGAGCACAAGAGCACCTCAACCTCAGGAGGCTGTTCTTCCCCTTGTACTGTTCTTCATCAGCCCAAGAGGCAATCCACCACCACACACTGGAGTAGGGTATTACACCACAACGGTGGCCCGAACCAGTATAAATCTTGTGTCTTTGTGTTGCTAGTTCGTCGAGTTAATCCGCGAGATCTTAGTGAGCTAGGGCGTAGATCAGTAGGGGGGAAAGAACTTCGCGCGCACCCTAGAGTTCGAACCTTAAGGGTTTTGCCGGAACCCCACATCCGACAGCTACGCCCTGGTGACCTCGGCACGTGCAGCCGACGCACGTAGCGCGTTTCCGGCGTGCCTCCGCCGTGCTGGATGGTCGCCGGCGGTCTAACCCCGGCCGTGCTGACATGGCAAGGTTAATTAGGCGTTAACCACCTCCTAGTCAAACCCTAGAGTCACAGACAGCCGGGCCCCACACCATAATTAACCACAGGGTTATTTCCCTGCTTAAATTAAGCTAATGCTTTGACCCCGACACCTCAGCGTTGACCTGGGCCCCACTGTCAGGTTTGACCCTGGTCAACTCGGCTGACCTACTGACGCAGTAGTGACACAATGGTAAGCTGTCGGGACCCCGATCCTAAGTCACACTGATCTAGCATGTAACACATCATATCACTTTGTGGCCTCACGCACGGTATTCCCACGGGTGCCACCTAACCTGGCCCGGGACCGTTTCCTCCTTTTGGCTCACGTATATGATAGTGTCGCTAGCATCCATATGACAGAGAACCCGGGCCGACATGACTAGTCGTGAACCCAAAGTGGCACTAACTTATAGGGACATGCATTCATGACCCAACAACGAACGTGTCGGTCATGAGCGAGTGAATCCGGGCTGTAGCAGCTGGGCTAACAGGACACCGGAGAATCCGGGCTGTAGCAGGCTAACAGGACTCCGGTAGACACCGTGTGACATTTCCCCGAAGGGACAGACATAGGAACGAAGAAGGACACATGCCGGCTAGCCTAAGTGTTCCGGAGCAGTAGCAAGCTACAATGGCTCAGTGGAAGCACTAGGAGACATTTCCCGGTAAGAGAGGCTACCAAGGATAAACAACTAGGTTGTCGGATCCCACACATACCAAGCATTTCAAATCATACACACAATATGCTCGATATGTGCAAATACAACATGGCATCACAGCAACTCTACAACTCAAAGGATTTATTCATGAGGCTCTGAAGAGCCAGATATTACAAACACAGGTCTGATGACCCATCATTCAAGTCATACAAGCAACAAGCACATGCGGAAGCTTAACTTGTCTGAGTACAAACAACTACAAATGAAAAAGGCTGAGAAGCCTGACTATCTACAAGACCCTGCCGAGGGCACAAGATCATAGCTGAGGTAACAAGCTAAACATCAAAGTCCACGTGGAACTACTAGTGAGATTGAAGTCTCTCTACAAAACATAAATTAAGCAAATGTGAGTACAAATGTACCCAGCAAGACTTACATCAGAACTAGCTACATATGCATCAGTATCAACAAAGGGTTGGTGGAGTTTAACTGCAGCAAGCCAGGTTTGACTCGGTGGCTATTCTGAACTACGACTGCAAGTAACTCTTTTGAGGTGGCGCACGCGAATCCACATATTCACCATATCAATACACCACTATGGATCCACTCCCGTTTCCCCACGAGAAGGTCATCCATAGCACTCACGCTTATCTTGCGTATTTTAGAGTATCCACTTTCACTTGTCTATGAACTGTACAGGCAACCCAGAAGTCCTTTACCGCGGACACGGCTATTCGAATAGATGATGTTAACCCTGCAGGGGTGTACTTCTTCACACACGCTCTCACCACATACCACCATGTACACGTCGTGTATCTCGGCAACCTTCAAGCGGAAGCCTGGCGAGGGAGTCGGCCACGACCTGACTAACCACACAAGTCTCTAGTCCAGGTTTATCGCCTATTTGGGTTCCATCCACAAGGAGATCCGGCAAGGGTGTCGCTCACGGCCCCAAACGATGTGTGCAGGGTTCCCAAGCCCACCAAACGGGCGACGCTTGGTACACCGTGCCACTGCACCTAGTCTGTCCCAAGCCCACTTGTACCGGGTGCCACTTGGTAGACTACTAGCACTACCTACAAACACCAGAAACTAGTTGCAACTCCTGGACAGAGATCAGGTTGATTAATAAGTCGAGAGGGGCACTTAAGCATTCCAATGCGTGGTAGTAACTTTTCACTGATCACAAACACGGGAGTCAGTTCCTGAGGATGGTTTGAATGAGACAACCCACCATGTACTCCTACATGGCCTCTCATCGCTACCTTTACCAAATCATGTTCACACACTTAGCTCTCAATAGTAGGACATGTTCACCACATTCTAATTCATCCCCGATGAATCAGACCTGACACAACTCTAAGAAATAGCAGGCATGACAAAAAAGCATGAATGAGTAGGCACATCATGGGTCAAACAAGTCCTACTCATGCTAGTGGGTTTCAACTATTTACTGTGGCAAAGACAGGTCATGCAGAGGAAAGGGGTTCAACTACCGCAACATGTAACAGTTGAATCGTTGTTGTCCTAATGCAGTAAAAGAGAGCAGAAGCGAGAGAGTGGGATTATATCGGAATGAACAAGGGGCTTTATCTTGCTTGGCACTTCTAAAGATAGTATAGTTCTTCATCGGTGTCATCGATCTCATCGTCGGAACCACGTCTACTGAGAGGGGACAAATACCGGCAATAGAGAAGAAACACAATCAATGTGATGCAACAATATGATGCATGAATGTGACATGGCAATATGCTGTGATTTGAGCTAATGCAACTAGCAACAATTTAAATGGAGTTGGTTTGAACACTAGGTTCAAATTCAAACTCCACATGGGACATTTAAAATGTCATTTATTCAAATTGTCATAAACAGTGGCTGTAAGTTGTTCAAACATGCATGAAAATGCCATAAACAGATTCTTTGTATTTTTCTGATCATTTTTCATACATAAATCTTTTCAATCTGAGTTATAGATTTATTTCTGTGATTTTTTTGAAGTTTGTAACAATTTTTGGAATTTTGTGAATAAGTTAAAATCCAGAAAATTCTTTACTGCGTCACTGCGATGTCAGCAGGTCAACGGGGCTGGTCTAAGTCAAACCTAACAGTGGGGCCCAAGTCAACGCTGAGGTGGCGGGGTCAAAGCATGAGCTTAATTCAAGCAGGGAAATAAACCTGTGGTTAATTATGGTGTGGGGCCCGGCTGTTTGTGACTCTAGGGTTTGATTAGGAGGTGGTTAACGCCCAATTAACCTTGCCATGTCAGCATGGCCGGGGTTAGACCGCCGGCGACCATCCAGCGCGGCGGAGGCACACCGGAAATGCGCTACGGGCGTCGGCTGCACGTGCCGAGGGCACCAGGGCGTAGCCCTTGCTTACCCGCATCGAGGAGCAGGGGAGTTGGACGCGGGGGTCGCAGGAATCGACGCCGGCGACGAGGTTTGCGGCGGCTGTGGTTCAGACGTGCTCGAGTTCATCGCTAGGGTGTTCAGGAGGAGGAGCTGGTGGTGGCTACGGGTGCGCCGAGAGGTTCTGAGCACGCTGGTGTGCTTGGACACAGGCTGCAGTGAAGGTGGCCGCGATTGCGTCAACACCGGTGGCGGGGAGCTCATGGCTCCGACGGAACTACGGTCTAGGCGAGGCAAACGAGCGCGGAAGTAAGGATGGATGGCGTAGGACCTCACAGCGGGTCGGACGAGGTAGACAGCAAGTTCGGGGAGGCAGAGACGGCGACGAAACGGCGATGGCGATCTCGGGTGGCCGACGATGAAGACGACGGCGGTGACGACGATACGGTGTGTCCCTGGTTTCTTGGCTCGTCGAGGACGTCGAGGGAGTCTAAGCGGAGCTCGTGGACGCGCCAGCGAGGCGAGAGGTGGACGGTGGCTACGACAACAACGAGCGGCGGCGAGGATGGCGCTTGGTCGCGGGAGAGAGAGGGCGGCAGAGGAGGGGATGGGGACGAGCAAGTAGTCGAGGGAGGTGAGGGGGAGTGTGTGGTGCCCTTGCACTACAAAAAAAGACACATCCGTGACATTTTGGGCGGAACAAAAAAAATTCTGTCATACATATGACACTTCAATGACGATAATTGTGACAAAACCCGGTATCATCATAGATGTGGTGGGCTCCTACTTCTATGACAAAAAATCATGTCAGAAAATGGGCTTTTCGTCCTGGGCGGGCCGGAGACGCAGCTGCATGACATTCTTTGGGCCGTCCATGACGGAAAAAACCGTGGTAGAAGCGAGGGGGAGGAAAATTTCGGGGAGTTCCCGGTTACGGTGGGAGGTTGGGGGCCGAGCGATGCGCGTTTCTCTCGTACACGTACGCGCGTGTGTGCGAGGCGTTGGCTCTAACTGAACCTGAGCGATTGCACTGCAGGCTATGCGTTACTGAACCCGAGCGATCGATCGATGGCTGTTAACTGAACCCGATCGAGCGATTCCTTCGCTACTGCTACTAACTGAAGCCGGTCCATTGGATGAACAGTGAGCGTTGCGGGGGGGGGGGGGGGGGCTTGGATGAACAGTGAGCGATGGCGTTGCCTCTGGATGAACAGGACCCCGTGGTGTGGTGGAGGGCTGGATGAACAGTAGACGGTGGAGGGGTGCCCGTGGAGGGGTGGTTGAACAGGACCCCGTGGTGTGGAAGGCTGGATGAACAGTAGACGGTGGAGGGGTACCCGTGGAGGGTTGGTTGAACAGTAGCCGGTGGAGTAGCGCGCGGTGGAGGCTGGATGAACAGGAGCCCGTGGAGGCTGGAGGAGGTCGACGGTGGAGATGAACAATATCCCGTGGAGTCCCGTTTTGTGGTACGCCACACCCCCCCGATGAACAGGACCCCTGTCTCGACCGTAGGAGGTCCGTTTCATCCGTTTTGCGGTACGCCACACCCCTACCGATAAACAGGACCCCCGTTTCGACCGTAGGAGGTCCGTTTTGTCTGTTTTGCAGTACGCCAGACCCCTCCTGATCAACAGGACCCCGTTTCGAACGTAGGAGGTCCGTTTCCTCCGTTTTGCGGCACGCCAGACTCCTCCCAATCAACAGGACCCCGTTCTGAACGTAGGCGGTCCGTTTCCTCCGTTGTGCGGTACGCCAGGCCTCGTTTCCATCGCCTGTTCTGTCCAAGCCCTCCCAATGAACACGACCACGCATTCCATTCCGACCCAGCCGGTTGGCTCCCACGCGTTCCGTTGCCTCCCGATGAACACGACGCATTCCGTTGCCTCCCCGTGAACACGACGCACTCCGTTGCCTCCCCATGAACACAACGACGACGATGTTTCTCCGTTCCGACCCAGCCATGTACACGAGCCCTGGCCATACGTATGCGCGAGTAGGCGTTCGAGACCCCGCCCGTATGTACACATACGTGGTCCTATTTTCTTTCTTGCACCCTGGCCGCTGTACGTACGTGTACATGCTACGTGCGCGCCTCTACTACGACACGTACGCGCCTCTACTATGACACGTGCGCGCCTCTACATCCACCAGTATATATGTATGTACACGTTCACGACCAGAATGACAACGCTACATACGCTTCGACCAGGTGGGTCCCTACTGTCAGGCACTTCCTCGCCTGCGAAGATGTAGCTGGTGGGTCCCAGCAGTCAGGGGGGCGAATCATTTTTTTTGCCCGGACGCACTTCCTTGCGTGCGAAGATGTAGCTGGTGGGTCCCAGCAGTCAGGGGGAAATGTTTTTTTCACGAAATACAGTGGCCCGTCCGGTGGGTCCCAGCTGTCAGGTGGAGGAATCATTATTTTCCGCGTAATAAGGAGGCACTTCGTTGCTGCGATCGTGGACCCAGCTGTCAGCCTCTCCACGTACAGTCCACGTCCGATGGAAGTCGTTCCTTGACCACATTGACCACGCCGCGCCGAGAGCACCAGGGCGGTGGACGACGGCGAGGCCTAGGAAGGGGACGACGGGGAGCCGGGGAAGACGCGACAGTGGAAGCCCGCGCGGAGAGGAGTACGAGGGTTCACTGGTTCGGCTACGGTGTGAGGCTGCCGTCGCCGCAGGGCCTGGCCAGCGATGGGAATAGTAGGGGCGGTGAGGCCTCCGAGGCAGCACAGCCGGCCACGGGAGGCAGGAGCATGCGGCACGACCGGCGCTGCTTTGGCTGCTTTGGGCCGTTGGATGGACATCATACGGTCACTGGAGCTAGAATCGTTCATATTGACTAAAGTTGACAAAGGCCCCCGTCCCAGTCAACTTAGTAGGCCCACAAGTCAGCCTCACACCATGGTGGGTCCCAGCTAGCAGGGGGAGTATTCATTTTTTTGTGCGTAATAAGGAGGCACTTCCGGTGGGTCCGAGCTGACGGCGGGGGGAACGTTTTTTTCGCGATATACGCTGGCCCGTCCGGTGGGTCCCAGCAGTCAGGGGGGAAACGTTTTTTTCACGAAATAAGGTGGCCTGTCCGGTGGGTCCCTGCTGTCAGGTGGAGGAATAATTATTTTGCGCGTAATAAGGAGGCACTTCCTTGTGGCCGCCTAGACCCAGCTGTCAGCCTCTCCACGTACAGTACTCTTTCGATGGAAGTCGGTCGTTGACAACGCCGCGCCGAGAGCACCAGGGCGGTGGTCTGGACGATGGCGAGGCCTAGGAAGGGGACGACGCGGAGCCGGGGAAGACGCAACAGTGGAAGCCCGCGCGGAGAGGAGTACGAGGGTTCACTGGTTCGGCTGCGGTGTGAGGCTACCGTCGCCGCAGAATAACAGGGGGTGTGGGTGAGTAGAGGGATGGCCTGGCCAGCGGTGGGAGTAGTACGGGGCGGTGAGGCCTCCGCGGCATCACAGCCGGCCACGGGAGGCAGGAGCACGCGACACGACCGGCGCTGCTTTGGGCGGCTGGAGCAAGAAGACCAGAGGTTGAAGAAGCACTACGACTGTTGGATGGACATCGTACGATCAATGCAGCTAGAATCGTTTATATTGACTAAGTTGACAAAGCCCTTGGTACGCGTCTACTTAGTAGGCCCACAGCTCGGATTTGGCAGAGAACATATAACCCATTTGCGATTTGTAAGAATGTACAACCCATTTTTTAATTCTAATGGAATTTACTACAACCCATTTACAGTTTATTAAAAGTACAGCCCAACTTCTAGCTAGGACAACGATTAATAATTTCAAACAACTGCTCAAAACAGAATTCAAAAAAAATTCCCACATTTTGATGGGATCCGAAATATTTTTATCCGAAATTTCTAGTCAGGTTAAATATAATTTCAAAAAAAAGTTGTATTACATTAAAATCCAACGAAATATTGCGCGCGCAACAAGTAATGAAATTAAAATTTTCAAATTCCAATAATAATATATTTTTCAAACTAATTACGTGTTTGGTGAAGGTAATTGTCCAGTTATTATAATTACATCCCATTTATTATTTCTTAAAGTCTATTTTCTTGTTAAGCCTAATGCATACCTCCTAGGAAGGTTTGCAGCCCAGCGGGGCGGAGAATAACAAGTTGACCCGGATATTGTGTACAACTGTCGGCCCAGTTGCATTGCTGATGTTGAAAAAAAGGCCTGTGTAGTACAGTACAATCTAACATGGTTACTCAGCCCACATTCAGCGACGCCGGAAAGGCCCAAACAAGGCTTCTGTACAACTTTTTGAAGTCACTGAGCTCAACTAATAACTTAAGAAAAAATTTAGATTACAGTGGAACCTAATTAAAAGCTATCACGAGCAAATAAATAATTCAACGGGTCCCACTTGTGCGTGTGCGCGTGTGTGTGCGTGTGTGTGTGTGTGAGAGAGAGAGAGATAGAGAGAGAGACCCATCGGTCGATGCTCGTAAATACATCTTTCAGCCATATGCATTGCTGATGCTCAGTAGAAACTTATATAGTTGACACAATCATATAGAACATCATATCACACTGAACTTGCATACAAAAATTTCATGCAGGCGGCACAATCAGGATGGAAGTAGTGGATCGCTACGGGAAGGGCTATGTTGAAACCAACGAAGTCGTACATAACGGTTCATCGTCTTTATCAATGATGGGGAAATATCTTGAATGTTGTGCAAAGAAAACAGACAGACAACACAATAAGTTCTGCTAGCACATTAAGTTGACGTACAGCCCTTTCTAAAGTTCAGGTACAAAATTAGAACATGTCACAATCAAATGTACTGGCATATCAGTGCTTCACACCCATAGCTCGGATTTAACTAGTATCTGACAAGATTCGGTTGTTACCTCAAATTAGAGCACATCCAGGCAGCCAGCCCTGCCTCTTCTCCCAAAGAAGCAGTGGCCTCCGCCGCGCGATGGAGTAGGCCCTGTGCCATCCATCATTCCGAGCAACACGGGGAAAGTCTGACGTTGACTCCTGTAATGGACGTCGTCGACGGACCCTGGCACCAGCGGCGGAGGCAGGACTTCGATTGATGGATTGACCACTTCTTCGACATGCACGAACACTCGATACAGGTACATCCCTAACGTGGTCCGCGGCGGCCTTGGTGGCGACGAATAGTACAACCCTGGTTCCTGCACCGGTATCTCAACACCAATCACCTTCGGTATGGTGGACGACTTCTTCATCCATGCCATAACCGTCAGAGCCCAGCTGTCTGGAGGAACAAACATACTTACGAGCTCACCTCCAAGGTCGTTGATAAGCTCGTTCATGGACTCGCTGTTCCAAGCACGTCGAGGCATGCCGTGGAAGGTAAGCTTTGTTAAAAACTCAAGCTCAGAGGGCACCGAGCCCCATCCTGGGTGCCACCGATCAAAGCTCACCAGCGCGCCATCGCAGAACAAACGCCGGGAAGATTCGAACACACGACTGCAGTCGAAAATTGTCCGGAACCTGACAAAGAAATCAGCCGGTGGCGGACAGACTTTGACGAGAAAGTCACTTATTTGGATGCCGTGCGCAATGCCAAGAGCTTTGACAAGGTCGTCCGGCGAGATGGGAGGCCGGTCACCGTTGATGGTTACCATCAGCACTTTGCCGGCAAACTGGTCGTCAAGCGCTGCCATGCCACTGTTGAGCGACAACACGCAGCGACCGAAGGCAGGACGGACCTCAGGATCTCGGGCTCAGAGATCCGCGTTGACCGGCGACATGATAGTGTGCTTGAGTACAGGGAGTACAAGAGGGGGATTTGGGGGAACTCGAGTAGGAAGCGAGATTCCAGAGGTGGGGGAGGGGCGGGAGACTGGGGATGAAAAGGTAGCATGAATTTCGAGCACGCGCCAATATGCTCTCGGCGCGCAAGCGCACGAAAACACCAGTGGCGCCCACATGTCGGCCTAAGAGTCCTTATTCTTTCTTTTTTGGAGAGCTCGGCCTTTTTTCAGGATCTTTTGAGAGCCCGGCCTGAGAGTCATAATTAACCTGTTTGGCATTGCTTTACTACTCGACCCATATTCAACGACACCTCACTGGCCCAAACAAGTGTACATCATCGAATAGACACTGAGCTCAAATTATATAACTTGATAATAGGAGATATACTCTGAACACTAGAGAATGGTGATGCCCTCATTTAGCCGACCAGTAGTTCGAGACAATAAACAGTTCGAAACAACGATATATACAACATTCAAACAGTGACTAGTGACTACTACTGACATGAACAGCAAGACATGATAGTTCATAAGAAGTCTTGCTACACCACCAAAACGCACCCATCTGCAGCGCTCAGACTCTCGTGATCCAGACGAGAATGACATTCTAAACAGAAGCAACTATTACATAGTAAGAGTGACATAGACGAGGATGACCAAATGACAAGGAATATGCATAACAAAAGAAAGAACTACCCATCCAGAACCAGCAGCAAAGACAACAAAGTCATTCGAAGAGATGATCCCACACCATCATAATTTGCAGCCCCGCTTCAGCGACCAGTGATCCGGAGACACCAGTACTCCACCCTTTTGATGCAATAGCCCAATTACCTATCAACCTGAAGGCTTGAACCACATCACTACCTGTCATAATTGAGACATCCAAGGATCAAAGTTAATCCGGATGCCTTTGTCATTCTCACCTTCTTTTGGCTGCAGGCTGTATCGTTGACAATCAGGGGAGTTTGCTCCCGAACTCCTAGGGCTTGCCGTGTAGACACAGTTTTCCATAGCAAACAGAGCCTCTCTGCCATCAAGGTCCTTGCCAACAGGGATCTCCTGGTTAATCGGATAATTGAGTCCGAGAAACAGAGAGTGTGAACCAAGGCTGTTTACCCGCCTCCAACTAAAAAATCCTAAAGGCCCCAACAAGCTGGTATCCTGCTCATAGACGTAACAGCCACTGTCCGGATACTCACGTATTACACGGTGCTTGTATACAATGGGGTTTTTGCAATATAACTTTTCTGGCTCATGTGTCCGAATGTTCATCAGTCTTTTGCCGCCGTCTGATCAAGCGAGGAACCAGTTGTGCTTCCCTGTTTTTGGCAAAGGTGGTGTGATTACAAAGGGCAGTAACTATAGGGACGCTGCATCATATCAAAAAGGACAGGCATTGTTAATGTAAGATCAGCATTGTTCAGAGTATGAGTAGGATAATGCAAGAAACAGCATTGATATGTCCCTATTGGAACTGGGAGGAAAATACAGGGAAATGTATACTGGGTTCGAAAATATAGAAGTGCCATGCATGGTTATACTCATGTTATCTCGCAATTGATTCTTCACAGGAAACTACCATGTCATGCATGTTATGTACTCCCTCCGTTCCCAAATATTTGTCTTTCTAGGCATTTCAAATAGACACAACATACGGATGTATGTAGACATATTTTAGAGTGTAGATTCACTCATTTTGCTCCATATGTAGTCACTTGTTAAAATCTCTAGAAAGACAAATATTTGGGAACGGAGGGTGTAATCATGTTCTGTCCTCACAAACAAATTCTTCAAGGTAACTAACAGACCATGCATTGTTATATACTTGTGTTCTGTGGGCAAAATTTTTGTGAGGATATTATTCTAGCCATTGATTGCTGAAGGGCGAATATAGGTATGTACACATGGTAAGCATTGTAGGATTTCACTACTTCCAAATATAGAGTTCTCCATATGCACATTTACTTCCCTAATGTATGGTTAGATGAAATCAATAGTGTGGTGCATGTTTCTACATCATGAAAATGAGGAAACTAACATGGCCATTGATACACACTCATATTTAGTAGCAGTATATAGATTACTGTAAAATAAGGATAATATCCATATATTCCTAACCGTTTGATTATTCAGGGTACAAATTGGCTGTAATGACATGGTCACAATCACATGAATTAACTCATTCCAAATATAGCTGATTTACGGCGTCTCTAATACATTGCCATAGTTCTACTCAAATTCTGCTCAAACAGGGATATGACAATCATCACAAAAAGTTCAAACAGTGTCATGGCGTCATCATTAACATGAGACGGAAACAACTTACACGCGCCGTCCCAGCAATACGTGGTGCCATCTGCTTTGTCGATCGCGTAGATGATGCCATTGTGTTCAATAGCATCACAGAAGTGTGTATCAGCTTTGACGATGATCCACTGCGAGCCGAGTTGTCTCCAGCTAAAGAAGGCACCGGCGTAAAGATAGGCGAGTCCGCGGTCGAACAAGGAAATTAGCTTGAAGTCTGCGTAATTCGCATGTCGTGTGGGCACTTGGCAGATTACAATCTTCTGCAAAACAAGGTCTGTCCAACTGATGTAGTAATCTAGATGACTTGGACCGCGATGGTAATACTCTATATAATCCAACGGAGGAAGGATAATCTCATGGGAGGTCTGGAAGTCCATGAGCACCAACTTTTTACCATCTTCTCTGAAGGCAGCCATCCAGTGGGAGTTCATGCCGACCCAGTACATACCTGCCAAGAAGTTTCGGGCGATGGTGATCAGATCCATGTCGAGGGAAATGATGTACGACGACCCACTACATACCTGCAAAGAAGTTTCGACTAATGGAGATCGGATTGAAGTCGAGGGGCATCATGCACGCCTCCGTATCATGGTGAGCCAATCTCGCAAGACCAGATAGCAGCAAGCAGGGTGTCTTGAAAAGGTTAGGCCTCGCTTCGATGATGGCCGTGTGCATGTCCCTCGAGCATGCAGCAAGCCGCAGGGCGCTCAACATATCCATACACGAACAACAGAGGTCGAGGATGTCACCGGGGAGATTGCTCCAATCACGGCTCATATGGATGCTGCGCGGTTCGCGTTCGGCCATGGTGGAGTTTGGAAGGGGGCTTGATTTACGGGGGAGAAGGATGTCGGTGCTGGAGCGGCTAGCGAGGGAATAGTGGTACTGGGGGAGGCGAGTGAGGTGACGGTACACAGGGGCATAGTGAGATGGAGACGGAGAAGGAGATGGAGATGGAGTGGTGCTATGGGAGCGGAGAGGGAGACGAGGCGAGGCGCCAATGTGCTGTACACCGGCGGTGACAGACTGCACAGTGCATAGGGTGAGGCTGACTTTGGTAACCCGAACACGCCGCCTGGACTAGTGTCAGGCGCAGGGTGTTGTCACTTCACTGTGAGGACCAGATGAATAGTATTTTGACCATCAAGTGTACTCCCTCCGTCTAGGTGAGTAAGTCATCTTAGGTTGTGCGCCGTGACCAAGGAGGAGGGGAAAACGAGAGACCTTAATGTTTATTTGCTAATTAATAGCATTGCATGCCATGAACTAACCACTGCATGTTGTGTTTGGTAGTCTCAAGTCATTAAAAGCTTGCACACCCCTCATCTCTTATTGGTTGATATGTCAAGAAACAAGAAACGAGATAGAAATTAATGCACCGTGCCTAAGTGTTTTGGGATTATTTGGTTTTCGTAAGATGACTTACACACCTAGACGGAGGGAGTACCACAGTTGTACTACTACTACTACTACTACTACTACTACTACTACTACTACTACTACTACTACTACTACTAGGAACATGAGTACTCCAGTATTGTATAGCGGAAATAGGTCTCCCGTGCTAGCATGCCTGTTCACTTCATCGTTCAGGTATCATCCATATTGCGAGCAGAACCAAATTCTCGTGCATGCCCAATCAACACCCTGCCGCGATGCATGCAGTGGTCGTTCTGGTGCATCAAGGACGGCATGCAGATCGTTCCACACTTGAGAAGAGGAAAAATGGAAAGGTAGAACACGGCAGCAGAGGAAGAGAACGCTGGCTAACGAGGCTGGGAGGGGATCGAGCAGGAAGTTAATGCTCCACGCCTAAAGGTTTTGGGAAAACCTGATTTTCATAAGCTGACTTATATACGGAGGGAGTATTCCTTAACCAGAGAATGTTGTGTCTCCCACTCACGCGCTCAAAAAAAACTACGACACATTTTTTATCTGTTTGCATAGGTCCCACCTATCAGGAAGGATGGGCACGTACACGAACAGGTACGACTCATCAGTCTACCCGCATAGCCTTTTCGTTTAGTCTACCTAGCTGTGTAATCAACTGCCTGCACGCCACTTCTCCCATTTACTTCTCCATCGGGAACCGATTCTCCTCGGCTTCTTCACCTCCCCTTCGTCTTCATTTGCATCCAAACCCCACTGCGTTCACATTGTTTTAACCTCTTTAAATAATCATCTACTACTTCAGTTAGACTAGCCATCTAATCCTAATTCTCCAAACCATAGCCCTCCGTTCTAGCGGTTCCAAATGGCGAAAGAGATCGAGATGCAGGTTTTTAGCGTCCAACATGTCCTCGTCGAAGGCTCGATGCGCATAGTTGCCACCGTCACCGTCCACCCAAGGGTTGTTCGGCAGTGGATCAACAATGTATCCAACTCCCTCGAAAAGGTAGAGACGAGGGTCATCGGTCTCGACGCAGAGTACACGGAGCGTGCCCCTGGGAAGATCCAGTGCGCTGCCGTCCTTCAGCTGTGCCTTGAAGATGATGTTTTGGTGTACCACATCATACACTCGCCCTCCATACCAGGTGAGCTTCATGATTTCTTGTCTCGGGAGGACGTATACTTCTGTGGGGCAGCCATCGAAGGGGACAAACAGAAGCTGGAGCCGTACAACCTTGATTTGAAAAGCATCGCTGACCTACAAACCAGAATCAAAATTCCTGTAGAAGATTGTGATAAACAGACACCATCCCTATTCGACGTAGCAAATTTTGTGCTCGGTACAAATCTTCAGAAGGGTGACGAGACGGTGGCATTAAGGTCGTCTGGATGGGAGAATTATCCCTTGACGTACGAGCGGATAAAATATGCTGCCCTCGATGCCCGTGTGAGTTTCGAGATAGCTGCAAGGTCCAAAGAGCTTGTTGCAAAGCCGTCTCCCACAAAGAATGAGAACAAGAAGAAGAAGAAGAAGAAGAAGAAGAAGAAGAAGAAGAAGAAGAAGAAAAGGCTGCACCAGCAGGAGGGCATTATGGATGGATGAACTATTTCATCTCTTGTAAAAAAATTATTCCCTCTCGGTGTATATTGATATAGATGGACTATTTCGATGGTGTGCATGTCTTTGGAACAGAGTAGTAGCGTGGGTCCACTTGACTATAAGAAACTATTTATCCGCATATATAGCTTTCTCTTCTACTCCTTCCAGTGATCGGTATGCAGTGCATGTGTCCGTAGACATGACAGCTTGTCCATGGAAGTTCAACTACGGCGACCATCACGTTTCATCTCGCGATTCCCACGACGCCTCTCCAACCCACGGCACCACGCCCCCCTACGTGCGCCTCACCCCTCTCGGCCGCACCACCCCTCTGCCTTTGTGTGCATGACATGTGGGCCACCTAAAATGCGGCGAGCATCAAGTTTCTAGCACAGCCACCCGTGATTCCCACGACGCCGCTCGAACCCATGAAACCACACGTCCCCCGACCTGCAGCTCACCCCTCTTGGCCCCACTGCCCCTCTGCCTACGGGAGCATTACATGTGGACCAGTCACCTATCGGGTCCACATGTTATTGACTCAAAGGTAGGTGTAGTAAGGCGCTGAAGCTCAGTCCCGACGGCCCTGAGAGGGAAATGTAACTCCTGCGCCAGGGCTTGTGGTGCTCCCGTAGCACAAACTCGTGCCAAACTCGAGATTTGTTTCTTTACTATACATGCACGCAACGATTTAATGGACATTGTAATCTCAACATGTGATGGGGAGCTATAAATTTGAATTTGAAACTTATAAAACGAAAAGATTCAAAACAAATAAACTGGGAGAGAGGGAGTATATCGTAGGATGTGTCCCATACAAAATAAGTCCCCTGGTTTGTCACCGCGAAGATGCGGTTAGAAAGGAGCATAGCGTCTGCCTACTCGTACGGCAGCAAATCGGCCGCAGACAGCATGGTCCGCCTTTGACCGCCATGTGCAAGGTTCGTTCTATCTTATTCAATCTCACCGTGGTTCCATCGTACCAATTCATGCGGTGGCCCGTTGCATGGCTGATCCCAATGTTGGACAAAGGTTCTACGGGAACGGTGTCACCGTTGTAAATGTTGTGCAAATTGATGTTGGTACCCTCCCGTACATATGCAAGCCAATCTCCACTCGCACCGAGCCTAACCTGTGAAACAGTGGGCAGGGGGAGAATTAGGAAATGGACACGGAAGTAGTCTTTAGAATGCATTTACTACGTGATCAAACTCATCTTACCTGCTCATCGGAGGAAATCCGAGTGCCCCTCAACGTCGGCATCTCAAGGGGCGTCAACTTGCAACTACGGCCATGCCGCGCTGGAGAGACCCCCAAGGAAACATCCTCGTGCGTTCCACGGAACATCAAGATACATTTGTATGAGTAGTTTATCTTGTATGACAAAAGGATGAACGAGGGAAGGCCTCTAGAGATAGAGATGGACACTACTACTACCAATGTGCTGGCCCGTGCGTTGCAATGGATCCAAAGTAGTAGAATAATACTTGTTCACGTGCTTGAAATATAAACACTCTAGTTTTGATATACATGTGTCAGCAGACATGACAGCTTGTCCATGGAAGTTGAACCACGGCGACCATCACGTTT
Organism: Aegilops tauschii subsp. strangulata; assembly: GCF_002575655.3. Classification (NCBI taxonomy): domain Eukaryota; kingdom Viridiplantae; phylum Streptophyta; class Magnoliopsida; order Poales; family Poaceae; genus Aegilops; species Aegilops tauschii. The sequence continues at coordinate 204,639,655 of NC_053036.3, read as the reverse complement.
CTTGTTTCTACCACTGCCACACCCACACACGATTCCCACGACGCCGCTCCAACCCACGGCACGACGTCCCCCGACGTGGACATGGATCCTCTGACGTGGCTATCACTGCCTTGCCCTGCCTTTCCTTCGCTGACAGGTGGGACCCACGCTTATGGGTCCCACATGTCAGTGATAGAATGGTAGGATTGTTCGCATCAGGGGATCCTCATCCCCCCGACGTGCCCCTCATCCCTCTCGGCCCCACCGCTCATCTGCCTTTGTGTGCATGACATGCGGGCCAGCTGAACTGCGGCGACCATCAACTTTCTACCACAGACACACCCGATTGGACGCGGTTTGCCTGCTCCGCTGCTGTGCTCCGATCCGTACTCCCGCACCATTGAATTTTCATCCAGCGGCTGTGACACATTTCGTCCCGGGCATCAATCCTCAGCTGGAGTACTTATGTACTACAGGTAGTACCCGCCGGTGTGGCCATCTACGCCTCGTAACGCCTCGACGCCCAGCTGTGGCACCCTCGCCACGGCCACGCCACCACCGGCCGGTTCATCTCGAACGAGTGAGTCGCGAACCACGCCACCACCATGAGAATGACATGTGGGCCAGCCGCATTTAAGGTCCGCATGTCATTGACTCATAGGCCGGGCACTAAGCCACTGAAGTTCGGTCCCGTGGGCCCCGAGAGGGAAATGTAACTCCTGCGGCAGGCCTTGTGGTGCTCCCGCAGTACGAGCTCGTGCCAAAACTAGAATTTGTTTCTTACTACTACCAAGTAGTACTAGTAAGGTACACGTGCATTGCACGCATGAGATTCTGGTGGTTTGTGCATTATGCTTCTACATGTGGAGCTTTCTGGATTCTAACATGTGGCAAAATCTGGTGGAATGTAAGGTTAGGCATGTTTGATTAACTTAGGTGAGTGTTTGGTTCAAGCCACACCTTAGGCAAGCCACACTAAGGCCCCACATGACATACACACAAAAAATGTGGCAAGATTCCCTTAGGCTTGCCAACTTGTGGCTCTCATTTTGAAGAACTAATAACTTTGCCTAAGCTTAGTTGTGGCAAAGTTAGTCATGAATTAAGTTCAACCATGGAGTCTTCTAGATTATACATGTGGCATAATCTGGTGGATGATATCCAACGGCCAGTAGTGCTCGGATTTGCCATCTTTGTACCGTCGGATTGGCTTCATCCAACGACCAACTTTCAAAGTTTTTCACACACTATATAGGGGGTATAGATATAGATGTGTCGGTCCGTTGCAATGGATCCAAAGTATATCTATTTAGTGGAGTGCACTATAAACACATTATCTATTTATTTTTCTCTAACCTTCCGTAGCCATGCAACCAAGCCACATAAGCTTCATGGGTGCCCCCCACATCATATTATTCATACTACGTTGATTGAAAAAAAGATAAATCACCCAAAACAAGATCTTCTCGTTTTTTGTTCCTACGATGTTGTGCCGTGCACGTACCTACTAGTTGTATAGTGGTAGTACTAGTAATATAGTATTAGGAGTACAAACTTGGTACTAGTAGGAGTAGTACTAGTACGGATGCTCCTACTCTATCAACGAGCCCCGTCTGACACCAAATTTCTTGGCTTCCGTGCTACAACTAGATCTTCCCCTTGTTTCTGTTTTCCAACCCGGCGGCGGGCGGGGTGTCGGTTTGCTCCACGGCGGTCCCACATGAAAGTGAAAATGCTAGGCACACACCTTCCTTAAGCTATGTGTCGTGCCGGACGGGCCGTGTTGTACTCCCGATTCCCGGGCGTGTGGGGGTGCGACGCGAACGCGGCGGGCCTTTTCCTTTTACCAGCAATGTGCCCATGCGTTGCGACGGATCCAAAGTAGTAGAATAGTAGTATTTGTTCACAAACTTGAAAGAAATCACTATTGTTTTGATATACTCCTAATATATTACTCCCTCCGTACCTAAATATTTGTCTTTTTTGAGATTTCAAATGGACTATCACATACGGATTATATAGACATATTCTAGTGTTTCTAGCAAGATGCCCGCGCGTTGCACGAAGTTGATGGAAAAGGTAAGCACAACTTATAAATTGACGGATGGAGTACTAGTTACAGTGATGCATATAATTAAGCAAAGGGATCGCACATGTCGGTATTAACTGGAACGAGAATGCAACAGCACAATAAGAATTAAGGTCATGATGATGCGATCGCAGTGGTGGTTACAGAGGCAAGAAGAAAGATAGATCCATGAACGTATGACCTCCTCCTCCTCAACTTAGTGCGCCGGGCCACCGACCGGCGGCTAAGGAGCGGCGGCTTTTGTGGCGAGGTCGAGGTGCTTCTCAGCAAAGGCATCCAAGGCTTCCAGCCGGTTGAGGAAGGCCAACATCGTAGTGTCCTCACTGGCCTTGTAGATACCTATGTACATGATTTGATCGTACACGTGGATGTGTAGGTCGACGAATTCTTGCAGGGCGGGGCGCCTCGCGGCGAGCGTGACCTCCAGGTGGACATTCTTCGTGGCGTCGGTGGGCAGTCGCAGGGCCACCAGTGCTTGATAGAGGTCCGGCCATGGAGGCCGATTAGGGTGGCAGGCAATGAGGAGCCCGGGTGCGCGGGCTGGAGGAGTACGGCGATGTCGTCCGCGAGCTTCTTGAGGACGGTGAACTTGTTGCTGGTGGCAACGATCATCTGGTCCAACTGAGAGTCGTAGTTGGCGTCGACGGCGGCCATCCACCAGCCGGTCTCCAACACCGTCTAGAGACGATCCTTGGCGCCATGCCGCAGGCCGGCGTCGTGGACCATCTGGCGCAGCCGCTGGCCGCTCACGCGCATCGCCGCCATGGGTCTGGAGTGAGCTCTTTTGCGCTTAGTGTAGGTGCTTAGGCAAATGCTTAGGTGCGTACGATGTGGTAGATGCATTGGAATGGAGGGGCGCCTTTATATGAGGGCAATGAGGGCAAACTGCTTTGCATTCACATCGTGCAGCCTCTTTTCCCGGACCTCCTCCCATTACTTCCCTCATGCATTAATTGAAGGAGGATGCATTGACCGTTCAACATATCGGGAACCGCTACTCCCTCCCTCGTCTGCATTAAAGCCGTATCGGGAACTGCGCCACCCGCTGTCAAATCGAATACTCCCTCCGTCTAGGTGAGTATTAAGTCATCTTACGAAAACCAAATAGTAAACACATAGGTGTGGTGCATTAACTCTCAACGTTCTTTCTTATTTTTTGACATAAATAGAGGAATCAACCAAGAAGAGATGTGGGGCTTGTATGCTTTTAATGACTTGAGACTATCAAACATGACATGCAGTGGTCAGTTCGTTGCACAAGAACAAATACAACCCACGTCAGCACACACGCATCTTATATAGCATCACACCCAATGGCTATAAAAGATGAATGAGACCAAATTATATCTCATCTAGATGAGTTCTAGCAAAACTGTATTAATAATACTTAGTACTCCGGCGCCATGTATCATATATTAGTATCATGTAGTACTTTATTTATTGCCATGTATGACACATAGTACTCAACTCTCTCTCTTTCTTCATTTAATTCTATGACACCTCATCAAAATTGCTAAGGCTAGTACCATTACAACCAGCCTTAGCAAATACTAAACATTAAGTTCTCTTGTTTTCCTCTCCACCTTGGTCACCTAGACGGAGGGAGTATACTGCGCGGGCTTTTCCTGCGCGGTAGGTGGGACAGTTCCGCCTAGTCGGTTTGATAGAGACGCGAGAAGACGAGGGAGTAGGCAGCTGCAAACGTAGGGCTGTGTGATTTGACGGCGAATTACTGCTGGACAGGTGGGGGCCCGTGATTTGACTTGCCATTATCATTTTAACTGCGGTGCTACGACCGGCGTGAGTCTCTCGATTCCTGACCACCTCCATACAGGTGCCTCTCCCAATGCTCCACCATGTAGTAGAGGCTGGCTCTTGCATGAGAGCCCACTTCTCCACTTTTTCCTTGCCTCTCTTTCCTCCACATATGCAAAAATGCCATGTAAAGCGCACTATTGTACTTACTTGCTCCTACAGGTGCTTAAGCTTGCCACATAGGCATAAAGTCTGATGTGGCATGTTAATCAAGAAGAGAGAGACTAGTTTGGTGACCCAAGGAAGAAACGGTGCTAAGCGCGTGTACCTAGGTGAAAAGACAATTTTGAGTCTATAGCTAATTAAATGAAGCAAACTTAGCAACACCATTTCATTGGAAGAGGTCACTCCTTGGCAAATGCAATAAATACTAGTACTCCCTGTGTCCCATAATATAAGAACCTTTTTGGCACTACACTAGCACTACTACAAAAACAGCTATAGCCAATATGGACACTAATGGCGCACTGTACATGTGGTGCGCCATTACTAAATACTAATGGCGCACCATGTGTTGGTGCGCCATTAGTGTGCAAATACTAATGGCACACCACATCCACGGTGCGCCATTAGTAAAAAAAAAAATTTAATTTTTTTCAAAACTACTAATGGCGCACCGTGGGATGGTGCGCCATTACTAGTTCAACTAGTAATGGCGCACCACTCCCACGGTGCGCCATTAGTAATTATGTTTCAAAAAAAAAATTCAATTTTATTTTATTTTTTAAACTACTAATGGCGCACCGTGGGATGGTGCGCCATTACTAGTTGAACTAGTAATGGCGCACCATCCCACGGTGCGCCATTAGTAACTTGGCCACCACTTCCACCGAATGCACACCCCCCCCCGGTGGACCGCCTTTTCAGTTTTAAAAAAAATAAAAAAATGATTGAAATGTCAAAAAAAATAAAAGAAAATAAGTTTCCCATGTGATATGTGGTCTAGTTGTTGTGAAAATGTACAAATATGAATTTCGACTTTATTTGCAAAATCTCTCGAGAATTTGTAAAATGGGCATAACTTTTGTATACGAACTCGGATGAAAAAGTTTTTTATATGAAAAATCATCTACTCGAAAAGTTACATCCGAATTTAACCGGGGGAACCCCGTTAAAAATTTTCAAAATCCTCAAAAACCTAACAGCAAAAAAGATACGGGGCTTTTAAGATCTGGAGAGGCAAAAAAATTCAAACTTACTAATGGCGCACCTGCCCATGGTGCGCCATTACTATCTTCCCGCCTTCAAAATTCAAAATAAGTCAAAAAAAAGTTACTAATGGCGCACCTGCCCGTGGTGCGCCATTAGTATCTTCCCGCCTTCAAAATTCAAATAAATAAAAAAAATAAAAAAAAGTTAGTAATGGCGCACCTGCCCACGGTGCGCCATTACTATGCCGTATATATGGCTGGGCGTGGTCCTCTCCTCCTTACCTCTTCATTATTCTCCTCCACTCCACCTCTCCTCCACTCCATCTCCTCCTCTCCTCCACTCCATCTTCCCTTCTCTCCTCCACCATACTACCCTCCTCCTCTCCGCCGACCTCCTCCTCCTCCTCTCCGGCGACCTCCTCCTCCCTCCTCTCCTCCCCTCCCCTCCCCTCACGGTTTCTCCTCCCTCCTCTCCGGTGAGCTCCTCCTCCCTCCTCTCCGGTGAGCTCCTCCTCCCTCCCCTCCTCCCATCCACTCATGGTTTCTCCTTCCTCCTCTCTGATGCTCCGGTGAACTCCTCTCCGGCGACCTCCTCCTCCTCTCCGGCGATGTAGGCGAGCGCCTCTCCGGTGACCTCCTCCTCCTCCTCTCCGGTCAACTCCTCTCCGGCAAAAGAACACGGCAAAAGAACGTACAAGATCCAAAAATAGGAACAAAATTTGAAATAATATCGTGCAAAAAAACGAGCAAAAAAAGAGCAAAAAATGGCAAAAAAAATCGCGATCCAGATCCAAATTCAAAATTCAAAAATAGCAATGGCGCACGGTGGGGGTTAAACGGTGCGCCACTACTATTTTCCCGCCTTCAAAATTCAAAAATACTAATGGCGCACCGTGGCCTATACTAATGGCGCACCAGTGGCCTATACTAATGGCGCACCGTGGCCTATACTAATGGCACACCAGTGGTGCGCCATTAGTAAAAAATACTAGTGGCGTGGTACTAGTGGCGCACCAGTAGTGCGCCATTAGTAGGCAAAACTGGTGCGCCACTAGTAGGCCTTTTCCTAGTAGTAGTGTCAAAAACGTTCTTATATTATGGGACGGAGGGAGTACGAAGAAAGAGATAGAGAGAAGTAAAAAAAATACACTTATAGCCAACCTTATAGCCAAAACCTTGTTGTAGTATGAGTGACTAAGTGATGACTATGTATGACATGCCAACATCAGATAGCATAACGCACCGTGTTAAATCTCCAAGGGCGCGACCGCATGAGCGACGCGACGGTCGTGGTAGGCGCGACCACGATACGGGCTGCTGGCAGCCCTTGGATCTGAGATCAAACGGTCGCATGCTAAGTTGCTAAAAATTTGCAGAATAACCCTCCAGGATAGGATATTCACCCATAGGTCTAGAATCACGCCATGCAACCGTTCGATCTCAGATCCAAGGGCTCTCGGAAGCCTGTATCATGGGAGAATGGAAAGCCACTACCCTGCCGTTCGCATGCTGGCAGTTCGCTCCTACTCGTCCCCGCACGTCCTTCAATACTACGGCGGTTCGCTCCTAGTCGTCTCGTCCATTCACATTACGGCAGTTCCACTAATCCTAACCCTCCTCCCAAATCCATGGCGTCCCAAATCTCCCGGATCGGCGGTGAGTACAAGGTTAGAACCATCACCGGCGATGAGTTCGACGACATCTACACCCGTTCTTCCGCGACGGTGAAAGGATGCCTTTCTCGCTTCAGATGCATGTTCGAAGACTCAGATGATGAGTGGGTTGCTGGGCTAGATGTTGAGTACACCACAGTCCTGGGATGAGAGAAGGATCTAAAGGACGAAGAGAGGAAGAAGCCCGCCGTGATCCAGGTTTGCGTGCATGACTTATGCTTGGTCTACCACATATGCCATGCCGACGTTGAGTGCCAGGATTTTAAGGACTTCCTCGAGAGCAACGTAGTCAAATTCGTTACTGTAGACTTTGGTAACGACAAAGAAGTCCTGCGTCGGATAGGCCTCATTGTAGGCAACACCTTCGACCTCCAGAAGAATCGGTCGGTGTCCTCTCGTCAGCCTTCAATGCTGACCCTGGCAGGAGCCAGGGTTCATCCTTCGTACGGTAAACTGGAGAAACCTCCATACATGTTTCATCGTCATGCATGGCGGTGGAATGTACTAGATATAGACCACATCCACTACGCTGCAATGGATGGCTACCTTTGCTTCAATATCTACAAGGGTTGGATGAAGAGTAACAGCCAAGTGTGCGGTTCAAGCAAAGAAGTATCGGCCAAGAGGAAGAGGGACAAGGACGAAGTCGAGGACGTGGACGAGGACTCCGAGTAAGGTGGCAGTGTCATTGCTCATGGTGGTTCTAATGCAGTGTCTACCGGAATAGTTGCAAAGTTTAATTCCAGGTATGCTTAATTTAATTTGAGGGGTGTGTTGTGCTGAGCCCCCAGCAGAACTATGTTATGTTTCTTCTTGTTACTTTAACTCTTCAGTACGAACATACTAGTATTTCTTACATTTCATCTTTTAGTTGGTATAGTACTACCACTCATTTCTTCACATTATATACGTACAATATATATGGCCAACATCATATAGCCAGCAGTTTAGTTGTCAAAGAATTTCAGGATGCTTAGTTATGTCAAAGAATTTCAGGGTGCTTAGTTTTATTTGAAGGGTGGGTTGTGCACTTGTGCTGGACACCATTATTGTGACAAGCCTTTTTAATAGTACTATATGCATAATTTGGTGACGAGCACTCTCTATATGTACCACCTTTTTTTAAATTTCAAGTTTTGCTCCATGGCGCAATCCATCGATACTACTACTGTACAAAAGTGGAGTATATACATTTTTTAAAAGGCTAGAGGGCGGGGCAGTCTAGCTCGGTCGGTTTCACGAGAGGCGAGGGCCTTTGTGATTTGACGGCTCATTACTGCTGTCAAATCGAATAGTACTGCGCCGCCCGCTGCACGCCCGGCGCCTCCATTAAACCCCTCCGTTAAACCCGCATGCAAACCGAGAATCCTACTCCTGCCACACGTCCGTTCATGAGCGGGCCGGAATTAAACGCAACACCGGCCGAGCTCCTCCCGTCCGCCCTCAGTTTAAACGAGGCCAGACGCCGGCCAAGCTCCTACCGTCCGCCCTCTATTTACACGAGGCCAGACAGACAGCGGGCAAGAATCGCACCCCTCCGCCGCTCCCCCATCTCCTCCTTCACCATTTTCTCCACTCTTCCGATGGCTTCCGATGAGCCGTTCTCCGGCATATTACCCGGCTGGGTGGCCCGCCGAGCCCTCCGGATACGGGCGAGGCCGCTCGGTGCTTCACCAACCTCGCTTGGCCCGATGTTGCCAGTTGCCGCCCCAAGCAGGCGCGTGGTTCAGCAACTCGCCGCTCCAGTTCAGCTCGATGAGGAGTGGCGAGTTGCTCCACGCTGGCACGGCGGCTAGCACGCCGGTATGGGCGCCGTCGCTGCCGCGTCGTACCGCGCCACCAGTGTCTGCGGTGGCCGCGCCTCCCGTGTCTGTGGGCGCGCCTCCCGTGCCTGCGGCAGCGCCATGCAGGCAGAGACAGAAGCCGGGTGCGTGGAGAACGACGAGTCGGTGGCCAGCTTCTCCGTGTCTGCCGCCATCATCGAGGAGAAGTAGAACACGGGAGGCCGCCGCCACTTGGGACCCATGAAGGCCACTGCCGAGGCGACGACCGCGGATTCAGGTGGTTTCTTTGCTGCTTCGTCTCTTCCGAGGACCTTCGTCGACCCCACAAGTGTCTGACGGACATGAGGAAGACAAAGTGATCCGCGGGCGGCCATTTAGAACTAAAATAAGTCTAGATACATCCATTTCTAGGACAAGTATTTCCGGACGGAGGGAGTATTAATTATACAAGAGAGCCGGATTGGCACCTCTTAGTTCATGTAAATGTAATGAAATCCATCATGTTTATATGAAGATCCGGCTTTTATATACGAAATCTTTCATGCTTATATGAAATCAGTCCGTGTTTGCACGAATTTCATCTGGTTGGTTAGAGTTGTAAAAATATATGCCGCTGGCGTTTGATGTCGTCCTCCGCTTAAGGAAGCGGGAGGAAATTTGCCGGCTGCCGTTGGAGATGCTCTTTATGCTGGAAATAATAGAGTGACATCCAATCCATTTGAGTTAATTGCCTGTATGATTGTCCCTCTATAAAAAGTTAATTGCATGTACAGTGTACACGTGACTTGCAGGGTGGCTACAGCTTCGTACAGAAAGTTAAAAAGAAAAAAGTCCATCCTTAATCTTGTATTCTAAGTACTCTGTGGTTTCCATTGTCAGTACAGTAGCGAAAGAAGTATATATTAAATAAGTAGAGTAATATATAATATAAAAATATAAAGTTAAAAGACAGAATTCGAACTCATGTCATCGCGTTGCGAGCATCCGGCGCTAACCAGGCCAGCACATTTTTGTTGTAGACCATGCTGGAGATATATCTCCATGTCTACTCTTATATATACTCCATTCGTTCCTAAATATTTGTCTTTTTTCAAATTTCAAATGGACTACCACATACGGATGTGTATGTAGACATATTTTAGAGTGTAGATTCACTCATTTTGCTCCGTATGTCTTTTCAGGAAGGGGTCAGATTTGTCCTTGATTTATTTATGAGGTATCCAGATGGCACTGCACCGCCAAGAAAAGAGGGTAACATCAAAATTATGGACTACTTTTTTGAGTATGTTGGTAAGGTCTGGTCATAGTCACTTGTTGAAATCTCTAAAAAGACAAATACTCCCTCCGTCCGGAAACACTTGTCATCAAAATGGATAAAAGGAAATGTATCTAGACGTATTTTAGTTTTAGATACATCTCTTTTTATCCATTTTGATGACAGGTATTTTCGGACGGAGGGAGTAGAAAACAGAGTTGGTGATGATGGTGTGCGTGCCATCCTGCAATATAGGCCGTCGGATTTATATCTAACGGATAGGAAAGAAACTATGGCAATTTTGCAAAAATATACCCACACGTCTCTCCATGTTCGCAAATAAGGCCTTCCCTCGTTCAACCTTTTCTCTCACAAGATAAACTACTCATACAAATGCATCTTGATGTTCCGTGCAACGCACGGCCAGCTAGCTAATTTCTTTTAAAATAGTTGCTGCGATAATTGGGTTGAAGTGATATATCTTATGTCTGCCCCGAATGATTTCAGATTCACTAGTAGTAACAAAGAAAAGGTTGCCTTGTTAATTAACAGAAAACAGGGTGAAAACTATCACATGAGGCCGGTAAAAACAAGGCACACTGGGTTCAGCGTCATCGTCACTAAAGCTGTGCGTGCGCGAGAAGTCTACATATCGAGGGGGCTACCGAGCGAGGCACCGAGACACAATGTTTGAGAGAGAAACCAATTGACAGATTATGATCAGATCGAGTTGTCACCCTTCTGTTTTCATTGTTGGGGGGAGGGAGAGAAAGACGTATCGAGGGTGTGCGCGGTAGGCACACAGGCACAACTAGCGAGTGTGTGTGTGTGTGTGTGTGTGTGTCTGAAAGAGGAGTAGATAGATTATTATCAAGATCGATGTGCCACCCTACTCCTTCGGTGCCGGGTAGTGTGTGTGTGTGTATGTTTGAGAGAGAAGCCAGTCGATAGATTAGTATCAAGATCGAGGTGTCACCCTACTCCTTCGGTGTTGGGAAGTGTGGGTGTGTGTGGGGTGGGGCAATGACACTCACATATCTCTACTCTTATAAAAGACAGAGTTGGTGATGATGGTGTTCCTGCCATCCTGCAATATAGGCCATCCGATTTATATCCAACGGACAGGAAGGAAACTATGGCAATTTTGCAAAAAGATACCCACACCCCTCTCCGCATTTGCAAATAAGGCACTCCCTCGTTCATCCTTTTCTCCCACAAGATGCATCTTGATGTTCCGTGCAACGCATGGGCATCTTGCTAGTAGGGAGAAGGAGTTTGTGTGACACATATCTAGCTATATTAAGGGATAGGTAGATAGCATATGTGTGAGAGACATTATTATACTTTGAGACATTAGTGGTTGTGGGTGGGCGGAATTAAAGGGGTGGGTGTGTTAGACATAGAGAGCGTGTGTGTTTCTGTGTGAGAGACTTGTAGGACGGGGTAGAAAGACGAATTTAACCCTGGCGGAGGGAGAGAAATACATGAAGTGCGCGTGTGTGATTCCGATGCCCACAGGGAAATGAGATATGTATGCGTGTGAGAGAGATTGCACAATTCATTCACGTATCACTATCTAGCGATCGTGGACGTGCATCGCTTGAACATAAGTCAATATCTACTTCGTATCGTGGCCAAAGGTACAATATTGATTCAACGCTATAAAGATTGGACACTCACATATCACATTTTTTCCTATTTAAATAAACCTTTTCAGTTGTGCATGCCAAAGTTACAGTGATGTTTCTTCAAACAGCCAATGTAGCTATCATGTATATGCTCCATTGTTACTCTTGCATTCAAATTCATTAGTCTTGGATGATTTAAGTTTCTATTTTGATGTAATATATGTAATATTCATATATGAATTCAACGGGTACGCAATTTATGAAATGGAGCCTATGTAATCATATGAGGTAACACTTTTAAGTAGCTGACTACAATATCCATTTCTTTTTGTGCGCCTCTACACTAACACGTCAATGCATTATGTTTAAAGTAAATAACCAATGGCACTAAATTATCTATTTACACGAGAAATACATAGGCTGAGCGTTTGATCCCTTTTTTTGTGAACGCGCCACTACACCCGTACGATTGGCCGCGCCCGTGTGAACGTCCAAGTTATCGGCGCATCATCCCGAGTTATTGTGTTTTTTTCTGGGGTGGACTTCACACCAGTTATTAACTGCTGACGCGTGCCCCGTGTACACAGTCTAGCATGACCTTCCCGCTAGCACGGTCCAAAATTAGTTGAAACTGGATACGAACGATCCCGCGGGCGGCAAAATCTCCCGCCTCCTTCTAAAATTTCCGCCACCTTAGTCTTTAGCATGCGAAATCACCCTTTTGTCCTTGGTGCACGGAGACCAACAGTTACAATACCGCCCTCATCTACATGATAGGTCGGGGCTGCTTTGGTAACTTCCGGTTCCCCCACTACACGGCACCCCCATTTCCTCTCCCCCTCCCGCAAAAACGACTAACTCCACAGCACCAGAGCATCTTACATCACGCCGTCCATACTTCATCGCCCTTTCTCCCCTCCCCTCTCGAAACCCTAGACTGCTCATCCACCGGCGTACCATAGCCCATTCACTGCCAGCGGCGTCCACCTCGCCGGATCTGCTTTTGCGGCCACATCTACCCCTCCCACCTGCCCTAGAAACAACTAGACTGCTCATCCACCACTGTACCACAGCCCATTTAGTGTCGGCCTTGTCCACGGCGCCGGATCTGCTTCTCCGGTACTCTCGTCAACCGCCGCGCATCTGCAGCGGCTCATTCGTACTCCCCACCGGATACGCTTCGTCCACACCCCCCGGAGCCGCCCCACCGACGCCCCCGTCGACGGCCTCTGATCCTCTTCGCCGACACCTTCCTCAACCCTACCGGAGCCGCTTCGCCGACACCTTCCTCAACCCTACCGGAGCCGCTTCGCCAACACCATCGTCAACCCTACCGGAGTAGCTTCGCCTATACCATTCTCAACCCTACCGGGGCCGCTTTGCCAACTCACAAGTCCACGACCTCAGATCCGCTTCCTCGCACCCTCATCCAACCTACCGGAGTAGCTTCTGACGCCCCGTCCACGGCCGCAGATCCGCATCGTCGACACCACCCTTAACCCAACCACCGGAGCAGCTTCTGACGCCCCGTCCACGGCCGCAGATCCGCATCGTCGACACCATCCTTAACCCAACCACCGGAGCAGCTTCTGACGCCCCGTCCATGGCCGCAGATCCGCATCGTCGACACCATCCTTAACCCAACCACCGGAGCAGCTTCTGACGCCCCGTCCACGGCCGCAGATCCGCGTCGTCGACACCATCCTTAACCCAACCACCGGAGCAGCTTCACCTACGCCCTCGTCCACGGCCACAGATCCGCTTCGCCCACACCGTAGTCCACCCTATCGGAGCCGCTCCACAAACACCCTACTCGACGGTTCTAGATCTCCTTACCGGACACCGACAGCCAGCGCAGCGTCATCACCCTCGACGTTTCTAACCTGATTCCCACCGTCTGGAGAGATGCCAAGCACCCGCCATGGCCTAGGTACTTGTCACCTTTAAACCCGTCCAGCATCACCTGCCCGATGTACTTCTAATATACTAACCGGTCGTTGTTACCTGTTATGCAGCTGGCAAAAACTACAAGGACGATGTTTCTTCTGGATCTAAAAGCTTGGCCAACCAAGATCCTGGACCGAGGCATTACTATGATCTTGTAAGCGCGTCTCTCTCTCTCTTGTATTGTTCTGTGCCTGCCTGCGTGCTTTGCTAGGATTTTCGACCAGTAATCCCTTTGTGCAGACAATGATTTCTACTACTGGCTGCTAAATTAGATATGTAGATGTCATACATGATACTACCTCGTACCTCCGTTCCTAAATATAAGTCTTTCTAGAGATTCCACTATAGGCTACATAAGAAGCAAAATGAGTGAATCTACACTCGAAAATGCATCTATATACATTTGTATGTGGTCCATACTGGAATCTCTACAAAGACATATATTTAGGAACAGGGGCAGTACATTACACAAAATCGTAGGTGGCATGTAGGAATTCCAGTGCACTACATTAGGCTCCCTTAGAGTGCCTGCTAGTTTATGGTACGCACACAATCGTTAATTGGTGGTTTAAATATGTGCAAGGGATATGCAATGTAGTATCATGTAGAGATGTCTGAAATTAGCCATGTCAACTTGCAGATAGGGTTACACAATGAAAAAGTACAAGATGTATGTGGCAATTTCATGGAACATCGCAAAAAAAGGAGAAGCAGCGGTGAGCCTATACAGTGTGGTATGGTACGTCACTCCTCCATTGCAATCATCGTGACATGTTATTTGTATGCCAGTTCTATTAGCCAAGTTTCTTAGGGACAGTTATTACGAGTTATCCTAAGAAAATAAGCACCTGTGAATATAAGCTCCATGTAATAAGCCAACCAGTTCTTTTCATTGCGTTTTCAGCTTATCTTTGGTATGATCAGTGGAAAGTCTAGATTGCATTATATTTTTTTCATTTTGCTGCCCATATGGAAATTAATTTGACTTGCAAACATCACAAATTGAACCCAGTGCAGTAATTAATATGATAGGAAAACAAACCATCACTATTTGCTCAAAATGCAAATACAAAGATACCATCTACTTGGCACAATCTACTTTGGTCAATGTTTTCCATAGAGATCCCAATGCCTAATTTAAACGAAGAACGCATGACCCACATTTAAATGAAGAACAATTATTTATTGAAATTCGATGGTCCAAGTGGCTAGTTATTATCGTATAGCAGCACCACCTGAAAGCATCATATAGCAGCAGCAGCTCATAGCAACTCATCATATAGCAGCAGCAGTCTGCAATTCATCATATACCAGCAGCAGCTCATAGCAATTCATCATATAGCAGCAGCAGGAGCAGCTCATAGCAATTCATCATATAGCAGCAGCAGGAGCAGCTCATAGCAATTCATCATATAGCAGCAGCAGGAGCAGCTCATAGCAATTCATCATATAGCAGCAGCAGGAGCAGCTTGTAGCAACTCATCATATAGCAGCAGCAGCTCATAGCAATTCATCATATAGCAGCAGCAGCTCATAGCAACTCATCATACAGCAGCAGCAGCTCATAGCAATTCATCATATAGCAGCAGCAGGAGCAGCTCATAGCAATGCATCATATAGCAGCAGCAGAAGCAGCTCATAGCAATTCATCGTATAGTCAATCAGAATGAAAATTTGGCAAAAAATTAGAGGAGATCCTCACCTTGTTGGATGAGCTCACCCTTCAACAGCACCTCAAGGCCATGGCCTGGGAGGAGGGGAGGGGGAATAAGGTGCCTTCTGCCGCAGTGTGGCAGCAGCCGTAGTTGTGCAGCGCCCGCCGGAGTAGTGCGTTGGACGAACCACAGTGGAGCAGCTGCTGGAGACCATGAGAATAAGGGGCGGCGCCAGAGGGAGGAGCAGCCAGGGAGATTTGACCCTACCCACCGGCCATGTAGCCTAGCTGGACATAGCATCGTCGAGGACCAGGCTAGATGGGACCAGCGGCGACGGCTCGCTGGAGGAACCCTAGTGCTGCAGGCACGGGATCGAGGTAGAGGGAAAGGGGAGACGAGATGCAAGCGGGCAGGGCAATGAATGCTTGCGTGTTTGTTTTACTTGAGGGTCAGGTGTGACACGGGCGTCAGCAGTTGCATTTTGAGTGTAATATAGGCTGACAACAGAGTCATTTCACTATTCCCCTTCCCTTCAATTTTTAGTGAGGTTCTACCCGAAACACCCCCCTCCAAAGTGAAATTACTTAAGCCCAAGCCCATAACTCAAAAATTACTTCTTTACATCTTTTATGGCTTATTTTGACAATATGCCCTGAAAAGGCGGAATCGAACTGGCCCTTAACCTGCAATTCAATTGTGCGTGCAATGATGAATCACTCCTGCGTGCTATCTGTACATTTAGGCATCATCATACATGGCATAACCTAATACATGTGCATTCCGTTGTAGAATCTGGAATATGCAATGTTTATGTTAGTTCATACGTTGCACATGATGTTTAAATGCCCCTTAAATCTGGTCAGTCAAGTGATGGTCTTTAAGCCTCCTTCTTTGCTTTTTTTCTTGATATGTAAGATTTGCTCACACATCTGTTCAATTGCTTGTTTGCATCAGACAGCCATACTAGGACTGTTTGCTTTGATTACTTGCTGTTCTTGACCTAACACTCTAACAGAGCTTGTCAACGATTTAAACACTAAGGGCTGCTGTAGTGGGGCCTTGTCTAACTCATAGGTGACATAAAGGTTTGGTTGTACACTACAGTAGGCTCTCCAAGAGTACCTGGAGATCCAGTTCGAAGGTATGCCTAGTTTTTACATAGTGCAGAGATAGTTAATGCTCATTTCATTGTGTGCAAGTGCAAGAGATGCAGCATGTTTCATTATGTGGTGTTGTTTTGTTATAATCTCATCCTTTTGTGTTCACAGACTAGAAAGTATGCATATTTATCTTCCAAGGAGACGAGTAACTAGTTTGTGTCACCTTGCAGAGGGGGTGCAATGAAGATAAGATTGAGGATTTCCAAGTACAAGATGTTAGGAAGGAGACTTGCAAGAGAAGTAGGAGCTGCGTTGAGCCTCTTCAACCTACTAAGGTAAGTCACTGTATGCAACTCAACAGTTCAATTCCTTGTTTGTTTCAGGCATAGTTAATTTTCTCTTTTCAATTGCTTTATTTGTCCTCAGTTAATGAGATGCCCAAATAATCAATCCTGATGTTCGGTACTTGTATCACTATTAGTTGACATAATTAAAGGCCTTACCATTTAATTGCTCTGCCGAAGTGTGCCTGAAGCTTTGAAGTCTATTAACCAACTATTATTGCATGAGGCTCACAATCTAGTTTATACTACACTAATGATTGCATAGTTTTGCCTGCTGTAGTATGTTTGTATGAAACCCTCTGCTATTTATTATGCTCCCTAAGACTTTAATTGAGGCACATAATGGCCAACTACTTGCTTACTTATATGCAACGTGTTGTCTAAATTTGTCACTTGTCTGTGTTTTCGATTGGGCCCCAACATCATGCTCCTCTGGTGAGCTAAGAGGGATTTCTGTATGCAGGCTACACAGACTATCTTTTTTATAATTTTTAAAATATCACCTGCTTATGCTTCATGACGTGTAACATTTTTTTAAAGTGACGTGTAACATTTTTTTTGAAAGTGACGTGTAACATTATTGTTAGTCCTGTTTTGCCATGTAGTACAAAATAGTGTCTTGTTCGCTTCGCTGTTGTAACTATATTTTTGCCATAGTCATGTGTACTTACAGAAACATTTCAGGATGAAGTGACATCAACACAAAGATCTGCGAGCAGTGTGGTATGGCCATTACCGAATGATTATGGATTGGAATTGGAATGTGCTGATGTTCTCAAGCATCAACTAGAGGTGGCAAGACAACATGTACATGATTGTCAACGTATAATCAACAAGTTGAGACTGGACATGCAGGTATTAGATGCAGGAGTCAAAAAAATGAAACAAGACACTGAGGTAACCATGAAGGAATTGGAGATTTTGTAGACTGAAAGTTGTGCTATCTGAATCCGGCCAATCTTATTTTCTGAAGAGATTATAGTTCAAATGGAGTTAAGTTGATGCGCGTCCATGATGTATGAGCTATATTTGCCCAGTGTATGTAATTTGTTGTTTGTGTATGCTTTATTATCACCTGTGCCGAACCATAATGCCCAGTGGGTATAATCGGCTGTAATTTCTTTATTGTATAGTGTAGGATTATTCTACCTTTCTATGCCTTGATCTCTTTGTTGTATAGTGTATGCTTTTTAGAGGTGATAGTATTGAGTAGGATAATTCTTTGAATATGCTATATCGTTCAAACGGGGGCCAAATCGCCCGACCATGGCCCTTCACGGGCCGTCGGATCCATGGGCCTTCTACGTCTCGTAGGATCCATGGGCCTTCTATGTCTCGTAGAATCCATGGGCCTTGTACGTCTCGTAGGATCCATGGGCCTTGTACATCTCGTAGGATCCATGAGCCTTCTACGTCTCGTAGGATCCATGGGCCTTCTACGTCTCGTAGGATCCATGGGCCTCCGACTCATTTATGGGTCTTGTACGGGCCTTTAATGGAAATCGTACGTTTTATGGGCTGACCATAATGGGCCGTTAATAGGCCGTATTTGGTGATGCTATGAAAATGGCCCAACAGACTAACGGTCCACAAACGGGCCGACTGTAACGACGGGCTGAATTTGGCCCACAAGCAGAAAATGACAGTAACGGGCCGTAAGTAACCGAATGCTGCAAATGAGCCCAAGAATAAATGGGCCCTCAGAAGGCCGAAAGTTGACTTGGGCTGGAAACGGCCCAATGGAATAACGGGCCGTTAATGGGTATAAAGTGATACACTGTTCATGACGGGCCAGTTTCACCATGGGTCGTTAATGGGTGTAAAGTGATACACTGTTCATTACGGGCCAGTTTCAGCACGGGCCGCTAATGGGCCAAGAGTTACAAAGGGCTTCATATGGGCCGAAAGACCTCATGGGCTATACATGGGCCAGAAGTGAAAATGGGCTGGAAACATATTGGATGGCCCAGATGACGCTACTGGGCCTAATTCGGATAGGGCGTAACGGGCCTTGGGTTAGTGGGCTGTAAATGGGCTATATGTGAACAGGCCGTTAACAGGCTTTCCATGGGCCGACCCGCCAGCTTTTGACCAAGTCAAACGGGCCGGCCTTTTCACAGGAATGGGCCACTGTTCGGCCGTGCCACGTGTCGACGTATCATAGGCGCCTTCTGTCCAGTGAGTGGATGACATCTGTCCCAACGTTGAGCCGACACGTGTTTCCTCTAGCCAATGATGATTTTACACGTGGAAAATCCCCATTGGTCGGGGCTGTTAACGGGTTATCGGATCCAAAAGCCGACCCGATAGCTTAACGGCGTTCCGTTACGGTGGATGCCACGTGTGAGTCACCCTTGACGAAAGCACTTCTGTGACGCGCGATTTATCATCATGGAAGTGGACACTTCCGTGATGATAATTTTGGTAATGTCATGGAACACTTCTACGACAGCACAGGTATGACTATCTTGATTCTGTCATAAATTTGTCATGGATGTACATGCATGACAAAAAACGCGACCTACTGTGACAAACACGTATCATCACGGAAGTGTATTTTTTTGTAGTGTTGGGTGCCTCCAGCGGCGAGCAGGTAAGCAGGAGGTGGCCGCGCGCATGCTGGCGTGCGGCGGCCACACGCTCTCGTCCTCCTGACGACGGAGGAAGACGACAAGGAGGAGGCCGGTGGGCTGCGCTAGCCACTTGGGCGCCAGGTAAAGCCCAGGTGGTTCTCTCTCTCTCTCTCTTCTCTGTTTTCTATTTTCTTTTGTGCAATTTGTTTTGGGTTTAGTTTTAACACCAAACAATTTTATAAAATCCTGAAAATAATTATGTGGCTAGAACTAAATATCCAGAACCACATAAACTGTTCCAAAATTATTGGACATACATTAATTATGTAACAAATATATATCCAATGCAAATAGTTATTGAATTAATTCAAAGGCCCAAAATAAATGTTTCTGAGATACCAAAAATATTGGTTTGAATTTTACCTCTTGCCAATATTTTCAGATCCTAAGAGGAACATTTTCTTCGACTTCTTTGAAGAGATTTTAATGTTGATTATTTCTGAAATGATTTCTGAGGGTTTCAACTAACCTCAATTAAAATTTCATCAACATAACTATGATGATGACATGATGAGATGCAAAGACAAACAAGGCTAATCTAGGGCTGTGACAAACCATCTGCGAGGAGAGCGTCACTCACCCGCACGAGGATGACAACACCAGCCACCTTTGCTTCTTCACCGAGAACGTGACCCGCTTGGAGGACCGGGCTGCAAGGGCTCGCGAGCTTGTTGAAGAGAGAAGTCGGGGCCTTCTAGGGCGCGTGTTCTCATGCGTCTTCAGCCATCTCCTCAACCTCGACCCCCATTTTGACTTCGACACCGCCATAGCCCCCGTGCCCATGGTCATCCAGGACAACCTGGCGAACTGGGTGGACGACTACGTGGATGCTCTGGTCGCAGAGTTCGCTCCCGAGGACGATGTGGTTGTGATCGCGGCCGATTAAGGTAGTACGGATGACGATGATGAAGACGACACTGGTGACAGCGCATATGGTGCAGATGAAGACGACGAGGACGGCGCTGGAGGCAGCGCATCTAGCTAGGTCCGCATTCCCTTTTGTCTTAATGTGGATGCAAAAACCTTCGGGTACAGCCCCGCGGGGCGTGAAAGCATTTTTTAAAGGGGGGCCCTTATAATGTTTGAAATGATGATATGCCTTTTAAAAATAGGATTTGGGATGTGTCGTCGTGAGCCTGCGGGCTCCCGAGCGGGGTAGTTGTTGCAACTTATCTTTGGTAGGTCTTGAGCGGGTCCTGAGGTCGCGGAAGCGCCCTCCTCCTAACACAAGCCCTCCGGGGGCTCGCGAGGTTTTAACTCTCCCGAGGGGCCTGCTGGCCCGTCCAAGGGGGCCTCGCGAGGAGCCGAATGCCGGATCACGGCAAGGTTTGCACGCGACGATCCTACGATGGTTGCATTCCAGCCCCCGGGGGGGCCTTGGCGTCTCTGGAGTCAGCCCAAGTGTGCCTTGGTGCACGCATACCACGCCCAGCCCTCGCTCGCGGGGCGCTTGCAGGGGGGTTGCAAGCGTGGGCCTCACCCTTAAAACACGAAGCCAGAAAGCAAGAAACCGCCACGAGACAAGAAAATTCCCCCCGTTTTTCTTTTGATAAAGACGCGAAAATCCAAATCTCATTCCAAAAGGCGGCGAGTTGAGCTACAGAAAGAAAGGCGAAATCAAATGGCTGCATCTGGCACCTAGCTAGTCTTCTTGTCTTCTCACCAGTGCGGAGCTAAGTGCTTCCACTAGGCGTGGGCATAGTGATTAGGGGACAGTGTCGACGGCCAGCGCGGAGCATGGTGCTTCCACTTGGATGTGGGCGAGAGCCCCGTGAGGCCCGAGGGCGGCACTCAGGAAACTCCGGGGCGTGTACAGCCCCACTAATTATTACGTGAGAGTGTCACGAGCGGAGACCTTCACAGGCACGGGGCCATGCTTCATGGCGTCTGACGAGGGCCCCGCCCTGCGCGTCCCCCGACCACTGTTGGGGCGTCCGGAAATCAGGACGAGACCAAGGGCCAAGGGAGTCGCTGGCGGTGCCCTCGGTGACCGCAGGCCCTCCGCCAGGGGGAAGAGCTCGCCGGCGCCTTCCCCGGCAGAGGACCTACCTCCGTGCAACGCCTTGCTCCATGCAGCGCGGGGGAGGCCCTGGCTCCGGGATCCCCCCGCGCGACCCCCAGTGCATCTTGCCCGTCTGCAGCGGGGCCATCACCCAGGGGTCCCTGGGCGCCGTTGTGGATTGCTTCATCTGCGGTCCACGGTTAGCATAATCGTGATCCTGAGATATCGGTATATCATAACCCACAAGTATAGGGGATCGCAACAGTTTTCGAGGGTAGAGTATTCAACCCAAATTTATTGATTCGACACATGGGGAGCCAAAGAATATTCTCAAGTATTAGCAGTTGAGTTGTCAATTCAACCACACCTGGATAACTTAGTATCTGCAGCAAAATATTTAGTAGCAAAGTAATATGGAAGTAACGGTAACAGTAGCAAAAGTAATATTTTTGGTATTTTGTAGTGATTGTAACAGTAGCAACGGAAAGGTAAATAAGCAAATAACAATATGTGAAAAGCTCGTAGGCATTGGATCGGTGATGGAGAATTATGCCGAATGCGGTTCATCATGTAACAAGCATAACATAGGGTGACACAGAACTAGCTCCAATTCATCAATGTAATGTAGGCATGTATTCCGAATATAGTCATACATGCTTATGGTAAAGAACTTGCATGACATCTTTTGTCCTACCCTCCTGTTGCAGCGGGGTCCTAATGGAAACTAAGGGATATTAAGGCCTCCTTTTAATAGAGTACCGGAACAACACATTAACACATAGTGAATACATGAACTCCTCAAACTATGGTCATCACCGGGAGTGGTCCCGATTATTGTCACTTCGAGGTTGCCGGGTCATAACACATAGTAGGTGACTATAGACTTGCAAGATAGGATCAAGAACTCACATATATTCATGAAAACATAATAGGTTCAGATCTGAAATCATGGCACTCGGGCCCTAGTGACAAGCATTAAGCATAGCAAAGTCATAGCAACATCAATCTCAGAACATAGTGGATACCAGGGATCAAACCCTAACAAAACTAACTCGATTACATGATAGATCTCATACAACCCATCACTGTCCAGCAAGCCTACGATGGAATTACTCACGCATGGCGGTGAGCATCATGAAATTGGTGATGGAGGATGGTTGATGATGACGACGGCAACGGATTCCCCTCTCCGGAGCCCCGAACAGACTCCAGATCAGCTCTCCCGAGAGGTTTTAGGGCTTGGCGGCGGCTCCGTATCGTAAAACGCGATGAATCCTTCTCTCTGATTTTTTTCTCCCCGAAAGTGAATATATGGAGTTGGAGTTGAGGTTGGTGGAGCTTCAGGGGGCCCACGAGGTAGGGGGGCGCGCCCTCCACCCTCGTGGACAGGGTGTGGGCCCCCTGACGTGGCTTTTTCTACCAATATTTTTCTTATTTTCCAAATAGATGTTCTGTGGAGTTTCAGGTCATTCCGAGAACTTTTGTTTCTTTACATAAATAACACCATGGAAAGTCTGCTGAAAACAGCGTCAGTCCGGGTTAGTCCCATTCAAATCATGCAAGTTAGAGTCCAAAACAAGGGCAAAAGTGTTTGGAAAAGTAGATACGACGGAGATGTATCAGCTCCCCCAAGCTTAAACCTTTGCTTGTCCCCAAGCAATTCAGTTGATAAACTGAAAGTGATAAAGAAAAACTTTTACAAACTCTGTTTGCTCTTGTTGTTGTAAATATGTAAAGCCAGCATTTAAGTTTTCAGCAAAGATTATGACTAACCACATTCACAATAACTCTTAGGTCTCATGTTTACTCATATCAATGGCATAATCAACTAGCGAGCCATAATAATAAATCTCGGATGACAACACTTTCTCAAAACAATCATGATATGATATAATAAGATGGTATCTCGCTAGCCCTTTCTGAGACCGCAAAACATAAATGCAGAGCACCTTTAAAGATCAAGTACTAACTAGACATTGTAATTCATGGTGAAAGAGATCCAGTCATACCCAATATAAATTAATAGTAATGGATGCAAATGACAGCAGTGCTCTCCAGCTAGTGCTTTTTAATAAGAGGGTGATGACTCAACATAAAAGTAAATAGATAGGCCCTTCGCAGAGGGAAGCAGGGATTTGTAGAGGTGCCAGAGCTCGGTTTTGAAATAGAGATAAATAATATTTTGAGCGGCATACTTTCATTGTCAACATAACAACCAAGAGATGGCGATATCTTCCATGCTACACACATTATAGGCGGTTCCCAAACAGAATGGTAAAGTTTATACTCCCCCTCCACCAACAAGCATCAATCCATGGCTTGCTCGAAACAACGAGTGCCTCCAACTAGCAACAGTCCCAGGGGGAGTTTTGTTTGCAATTATTTTGATTTAGTTTGCATAAAGCATGGGACTGGGCATCCCGGTGACCAGCCATTTTCTCGTGAGTGAGGAGCGGAGATCCACTCCTCTTGAGAATAACCCGCCTACCATGGAAGATACGGACAGCCCTAGTTGATACATGAGCTATTCGAGCATACAAAACAGAATTTCATTTGAAGGTTTAGAGTTTGGCATATACAAATTTACTTGGAACGGCAGGTAGATACTGCATATAGGAAGGTATGGTGGACTCATATGGCATAACTTTGGGGTTTAAGGGATTGGATGCACAAGCAGTATTCCCGCTTAGTACAAATGAAGGCTAGCAAAAGACTGGGAAGCGACCAACTAGAGAGCGACAACAGTCATGAACATGCATTAAAATTAATAGACATTGAGTATGAGCATGAGTAGGATATAATCCACCATGAACATAAATATCGTGAAGGCTGTGTTGATTTGTTTCAACTACATGCGTGAACATGTGCCAAGTCGAGTCACTTAAATCATTCATAGGAGGATACCACCCCACTATACCACATCACAACCATTTTAATAGCATATTGGCACGCAAGGTAAACCATTATGACTCATAGCTAATCAAGCATGGCATAAGCGACTATGATCTGTAATTGTCATTGCAAACATGTTTATTCATAATAGGCTGAATCAGGAACGATGAACTCATCATATTTACAAAAACAAGAGAGGTCGAGTTCATACCAGCTTCTCTCATCTCAGTCAGTCCATCATATATCGTCATAATTGCCTTTCACTTGCACGACCGAACGATGTGAAAATAATAAGAGTGCACGTGCATTGGACTAAGCTGGAATCTGCGAGCATTCAATATACAGGAGAAGACAAGGCAATATGGGCTCTTGGTTAAATCAACAATAATGCATATAAGAGCCACTTCAACAATTTTAATTATGGTCTTCTCCTAACGACCCCCAAAGAAAAGAAAAGAAATAAAACTATTTACACGGGAAAGCTCCCAACAAACAAAAGAAGAACGGGAAATCTTTTTAGGTTTTCTTTTTAATTATCACTACTACAGCAAGAAAGTAAACTAACTAAAAGCTACACAATTTTTTTTTGGTTTTTTCTTAAACTTTATCAAACACACAAGAAGAAAGCAAGAAAAAGAAAATAAACTAGCATGGATATTACAGTGAAAAAGTATGAGCACCGACATTTAGCAATGAGTGTGTGAACATAAATGTAATGTCGGTGAGAGATACATACTCCCCCAAGCTTAGGCTTTTGGCCTAAGTTGGTTTATTGCCACGGATGGCCTGGCGGATATCCATAGTTGTAGCCGGGGTCATACTGAGATGAAGAAGACTCTGACTGCCACTGGTTGGCAATCATATCCGGATCCCACTGGTAGTTAGACTATCGTGGAGGTTCAAATTGTGGTTCCGGCTCCGTGGCTGGTGTAGGGTTCCGGTAGGCGTGAATGGATACCAACGGAACGAGATACGGACCTTCAGATAAATTAAACAAGGAGGGAGCAGGCAAGGTAATAGTCTCAGGGTGATGTTTATCAAAGAACAATTTGTATTTAAGTGTTCCTTCCCTATTCTTAACAATAAAGTCATGCGCTACCATACTCTTATAATCTAAATAAGCATTGGGCAACAATTTTTCTTCTTCTTCATAGTGCCTAATAGGTATGTTATAATGTGCAGCAAGGCGTGAAGGATAAATACCTCCAAAGATGGGGCCCTTTGTATGTTTCAAACTTAACCGTTTAGCAATAATACCGCCCATACTAATAGTGTTATCGCAGAATAAACCATGGAACAAAATGATAATATCGGGAACACTAAGGTTTCCACAGTTTCCGCGACCAATTAAGCAACGACTAGCAAATATGGCAAAGTAGCGTAAAACAGGAAAATGTATGCTAGTGATTCTTGCATCGGAAACCTTCCTAGTTTCCCCCACAGTAATAGTATCAATAAACCCGTCCACATCTTTACGATGTGGTTCCTCTAAACTACCCTCAAAAGGTATTGTGCAAACCTTGCAAAATTCATCTAGTGGCATCTTCTTAACAACATCATATAAATGAAACTCTACTGAAGGAGGTGATTCCTTAGGATAATAGTAGAAGTTTTGCACAAAAGTATTGGTGAGAAAGAGATACTGATTGCGTTGGTTGCGGAGGAAGTCGGTGAGGCCTGCATTCTCAGCCAATTCATAAAAATCATCGTAAATCCCGGCTTCTCTCAAGAAATCATTGGAAGGCCATTCACACGACCGGACCTCCGCCGTGCGAGGCAAATTATATTTGGGCCTCTGTGCTTCTTCACTTTGCTTTTCATGCAAGCTTCGTCTCGATGAGCCCCTCAAAAATCTCTTCATTATTTTCTGAAAAACTCTGAAATTTTTAGTAACTTCAAATAAAAATGAACCAAACTTAATAAAATTGATAGCAACTACTCCTACAAGTGCCTAGAGCCAATATCAAGCATTAGAACTACTTGGAACCATATACATTTGACATGCAAGCTCAAGAACATGGTCACCTAGGCAGCACAAATTTGCAATGAATAAAGCACTGGAACAAAAACTAATTGGACCAATGGAGGAGTCACATACCAAAGAACAATCCCCCCAAGCAGTTTTGTGAGAGGTGCTTTGAGCAAGGAGATCGAAAATCACAGCAAAATGAGCTAGAACTCGTTCTTGAGCTGGATGGTGATTTTTTGGGAGGAAGAAGGAGTGTGTGGGTGCAGGAATAAGTGGAGGGGAGCCACCATGGGCCCACGAGGCAGGGGGCGCGCCCTCCACCCTCGTGGCCAGGTGCTTGCCCCTCCTGCTGTGTTCTCAGTGCCAGATATTCTCAAATATTCCAGAAAAAATCATATTCCATTTTCAGGGCATTTCGAGAACTTTTATTTTCGGGGTATTTTTATATTGCACGGATAAATCAGAAAACAGACAGGAAAATACTATTTTTACTTTATTTCAACTAAATAAGAGAAAGTAAAAGGAGGGTACAGAAGGTTGTGCCTTCTAGTTTCATCCATCTCATGCTCATCAAAAGGAATCCACTAACAAGGTTGATCAAGTCTTGTTAACAAACTCATTCCGAATAACATGGAACCGGAGAAATTTTGAATAACACTATGTTACCTCAACGGGGATATGCACATCCCCAATAATAAGAATATCATATTTCCTCTTGACAGTAGGAAGAGGAAATTCAAAACCTCCAAAAATAATTGATGGAATTTTTCCAATAGAATTGATACTATGGACTTGAGGTTGTTTCCTCGGAAAGTGTACCGTATGCTCATTACCATTAACATGAAAAGTGACATTGCCTTTGTTGCAATCAATAACAGCCCCTGCAGTATTCAAAAAAGGTCTTCCAAGAATAATAGACATACTATCGTCCTCGGGAATATCAAGAATAACAAAGTCCGTTAAAATAGTAACATTTGCAACCACAACAGGCACATCCTCACAAATACCGACAGGTATAGCAGTTGATTTATCAGCCATTTGCAAAGATATTTCAGTAGGTGTAACCTTATTCAAATGAAGTCTACGATATAAAGAGAGAGGCAAAACACTAACGCCGGCTCCAAGATCACATAAAGCAGTTTTAACATAGTTCCTTTTAATGGAGCATGGTATAGTAGGTACTCCTGGATCTCCAAGTTTCTTTGGTATTCCACCTTTAAAATTATAATTAGCAAGCATGGTGGAAATTTCAGCTTCCGGTATCTTTCTTTTATTTGTAACAATATCTTTCATATACTTAGCATAAGGATTCATTTTGAGCATATCAGTTAATCGCATACGCAAAAAGATAGGTCTAATCATTTCAGCAAAGCGCTCAAAATCCTCATCATCCTTTTTCTTGGATGGTTTAGGAGGAAAAGGCATGGGTTTCTGAACCCATGGTTCCCTTTCTTTACCGTGCTTCCTAGCAACAAAGTCTCTCTTATCATAACGTTGATTCTTTGATTGTGGGTTATCAAGATCAACAGCAGGTTCAATTTCTACATCATTATCATTACTAGGTTGAGCATCATCACTAACATTTTCATTAGGTTCATGTTCATTACCAGATCGTGTTTCAACATCAAAAATAGAAATATCATTTGGATTCTCAGGTGGTTCAGCAATAGGTTCACTAGAAGCATGCAAAGTCCTATCATTTTTCTTTTTCTTCTTTTTAGAAGAACTATGTGCATCAATATTATTTCTCTGAGAATCTTGTTCAATTCTCTTGGGGTGGCCTTCAGGATACAAAGGTTCCTGAGTCATCTTACCAGTTCTAGTAGCCACTCTAACATCATAATCATTTTTCTTACTATTCAATTCATTGAGCAAATCATTTTGAGCTTTAAGTACTTGTTCTACTTGAGTGGTAACCATAGAAGCATGTTTACTAATGAGTTTAAGTTCACCTTTAACTCTAGACATATAATCACCCAAGTGTTCAAGCGTATCGGAATTGTATTTCAATTGTCTACCAAAATAAGCATTGAAGTTTTCTTGTTTGACAATAAAACTATCAAACTCTTCTAAGCATTGTCTAGCAGACTTATAGTGAGGAATATCACCTTCATCAAATCTATAGAGAGAATTTACCTTTACTACCTGTGTCGGGTTATCAAGACCATGTGTTTCTTCAATAGGTGATGAATTAAGATCATATGTTTCTTCAACAGGCGGTAAATTTAGACCATGTATTTCTTCAATAGGAGGTAAATTCTTAACATCTTTAGCTTTAATACCCTTTTCTTTCATATATTTCTTTGCCTCTTGCATATCTTCAGGACTGAGAAATAGAACACCTCTCTTCTTTGGAGTTGGTTTAGGAGTAGGTTCAGGAATTGGCTCAGGAGCTAGCTCAGGAAGTGTCCAATTATTTTCATTTGTCAACATATTATTCAATAGAATTTCAGCTTCATCCGGTGTTCTTTCCCTGAAAACAGAGCCATCACAACTATCCAGGTAATCTCTGGAAGCCTCGGTTAGTCCATTATAAAAGATATCAAGTATTTCATTTTTCTTAAGAGGATGATCAGGCAAAGCATTAAGTAATCGGAGAAGCCTCCCCCAAGCTTGTGGGAGACTCTCTTCTTCAATTTGCACAAAATTATATATTTCCCTTAAAGCAGCTTGTTTCTTATGAGCAGGGAAATATTTAGCAGAGAAGTAATAAATCATATCCTAGGGACTACGCACACAACCAGGATCAAGAGAATTAAACCATATCTTAGCATCACCCTTTAATGAGAACGGAAATATTTTAAGGATATAGAGATAGCGAGATTTCTCATCATTAGTGAACAGGGTGGCTATATCATTTAATTTAGTAAGATGTGCCACAACAGTTTCAGATTCATAGCCATGAAAAGGATCAGATTCAACCAAAGTAATTACATCAGGATCAACAGAGAATTCATAATCCTTGTCAGTAACACAGATAGGTGAAGTAGCAAAAGCAGGGTCAGGTTTCATTCTAGCATTAAGAGATTGTTGCTTCCATTTAGCTAATAACCTCTTGAGCTCATATCTATCTTTGCAAGCTAAAATAGCTAAAGCAGCTTCTTTTTCAAAAACATAACCCTCAGGAATAACAGGAGATTCATATTCATTAGGGGAAGAGTCTTCATCATCACTTTCATCAATATTATCAGTTTCAATAATTTCTTTCTCTCTAACCCTAGCAAGTTGTTCATCAATAAATTCACCAAGTGGCACAGTAGTATCAAGCGTAGAAGTAGTTTCATCATAAGTATCATGCATAGCAGAAGTGGCATCATCAATAACATGCGACATATCAGAACGAATAGCAGAAGCAGGTTTAGGTGTCGCAAGCTTACTCAAAACAGAAGGTGAACAAGTGCAGAGCTAGATGGCAGTTCCTTACCTCCCCTCGTAGTTGAGGGATAAATTGTTGTCTTAGCGTCTTTCAAGTTCTTCATACTGACAAGCAGATATAAATCCCAAGTGACTCAAAGAATAGAGCTATGCTCCCCGGCAACGACGCCGGAAAATAGTCTTGATAACCCACAAGTATAGGGGATCACAATAGTTTTCGAGGGTAGAGTATTCAACCCAAATTTATTGATTCGACACAAGGGAGCCAAAAAATATTCTCAAGTATTAGGAGTTGAGTTGTCAATTCAACCACACCTGGATAACTTAGTATCTGCAGCAAAATATTTAGTAGCAAAGTAATATGGAAGTAACGGTAACGGTAGCAAAAGTAATATTTTTGGTATTTTGTAGTGATTGTAACAGTAGCAACGGAAAGGTAAATAAGCAAATAACAATATGTGAAAAGCCCGTAGGCATTGATCGGTGATGGAGAATTATGCCGGATGCGGTTCATCATGTAACAAGCATAACATAGGGTGACACGGAACTAGCACCAATTCATCAATGTAATGTAGGCATGTATTCCGAATATAGTCATACGTGCTTATGGTAAAAAACTTGCATGCCATCTTTTGTCCTACCCTCCCGTGGCAGTGGGGTCCTAATGGAAACTAAGGGATATTAAGGCCTCCTTTTAATAGAGTACCGGAACAAAGCATTAACACATAGTGAATACATGAACTCCTCAAACTATGGTCATCACCTGGAGTGGTCCCGATTATTGTCACTTCGGGGTTGCCGGATCATAACACATAGTAGGTGACTATAGACTTGCAAGATAGGATCAAGAACTCACATATATTCATGAAAACATAATAGGTTCAGATCTGAAATCATGGCACTCGGGACCTAGTGACAAGCATTAAGCATAGCAAAGTCATAGCAACATCAATCTCAGAACATAGTGGATACTAGGGATCAAACCCTAACAAAACTAACTCGATTACATGATAGATCTCATCCAACCCATCACCGTCCAGCAAGCCTACGATGGAATTACTCACGCACGGCGGTGAGCATCATTGGTGACGGAGGATGGTTGATGATGACGACGGTGATGGATTCCCCTCTCCGGAGCCCCGAACGGACTCCAGATCAGCACTCCCGAGAGGTTTTAGGGCTTGGCGGCGGCTCCATATCGTAAAACACGATGAATCCTTCTCTCTGATTTTTTTCTCCCCACAAGTGAATATATGGAGTTGGAGTTGAGGTCGGTGGAGCGTCAGGGGGCCCACGAGGTAGGGGGCGCGCCCTCCACCCTCGTGGACAGGGTGTGGGCCCCATGACGTGGCTTTTTCTACTAGTATTTCTCTTATTTTCCAAATAGATGTTCCGTGGAGTTTCAGGTCATTCCGAGAACTTTTGTTTCTGCACATAAATAACACCATGGAAAGTCTGTTGAAAACAGCGTCAGTCCGGGTTAGTTCCATTCAAATCATGCAAGTTAGAGTCCAAAACAAGGGCAAAAGTGTTTGGAAAAGTAGATACGACGGAGACGTATCAGTATACCCAGTGGTTGTTGTTGTTGAAGGTGTCAGCGAAGCTCCGGGGCGGCTCGTGGAGAGCCTCGGCTTCATGTGCCCCCGACACCCAGCCTGATGAGGAGAACCCGTCGGGGCCTTCTCATGACGTGTACTGAAGGTCCATCATGGGAGGTATGTAGGTGTATGAAATTGCCGCGCCGAGGTCGTCGCCCGGGTGCACTGCGTTGTTGGCCAGCAGGCTTGGCGCCAGGCTCTGATGGCCGCCTGGGGGCAGCACAATCGAGGTAGGACGAGCGGCACTGCGGACCGGGTTGATGCCGTCGGGTCCCCCAGGTGCTCCAGGGACGGGCGCGCGGGCGTGGCGGGGGCCGGTATACGCCCCCGCCATAGTCTGCAACATAGGCAGGGTGCAGAAAGGTGCCGCGCCCCTGTAGGCGGCATCGAGCAGCTCGGCGATGAGCTCCAGTAGGGCGTCGCGGCCGCCTTCCGCCAACCTGCAACGCAGCAGCTCCCGTGCCACGATGAGTGCGGCTCACATGTTCGCCTGCTCCTGGCAAGTGTGTGATGCCGTCGCGGCGGCATAGCTTGAGGACCGCATGGTGGCAAGGTTATGGCGCGGCGCGAGGGCAGCTGGCTGCGCCCCGTGCCGCCCGCGACCAACGACACTGGGTGATGTGCGGGCCGCAAGGAGGGCGGAGTGGAGATCTTCTAGTGCGGACGGGACTGCTCGGGTAGGCCGAACAACCCAGTGCTCAGCATGAGCCCTCGGAGCCCCAGCCATGAGCACTGCGGGGTGGTGGCGGATCGACTGGAGGAAGAGAAGCTCTGAAGTACCCCTACCTGGCGCGCCATATGTCGGATGTCGGGTTCCACAGACCCTTGAGAAGTTCGAACTCTAGGGTGCGTGCGAACAACTCAACCTTCCCAAGCTTCCTACTCGCCAATCTCACAGCCTAGCTCGATGAACAAGAAGGAAATGAGACACAACAGTTTACCCAGGTTCAGGCCACCTTGCGGTGTAAAACCCTACTCCTGCTTTGTGGTGGATTGGCCTTGAGGGGCTGAGGGTGAACTAGTACAGTGGGAGAACAACCTCAGGAGGAGGCGTGTTCTTGTGCTCGAGTGAGCTGGTGAGTGTGTGGATGGAATGGATCCAATCCGGGGTCGGGGGTCCCTCTACGGTGGTGGTCCTGCTCTACTTATAGTGGCCTTGGGTCCTCCTCCCAAATGAAGGCGGGAAGGGATCCCAGAACGGCCAAATTCGAAGGGAGATAACTAGTACATGCTATCCTGACAAAAGTAGTCTTCGCGTGCAAAAAGCCTCTGGTCGTGACGCCGTGGTGGGCTCGGTGACCTCCGTCCTGCCGTCCTGGCGGTCTTGGTCTTGTTGCACTGGAATGGAAACCTTTGGATGATTCCTCGGGACTCCATGCATGCGCTTGACTCTTTAGCACCAAAGAGGAAATTGGTACACTACGCCCGCTGGTGCCCGCCTGGCCTTGGTCATCATGGCTCACGTCATCCGAACCTCACGAGGTGAGGCTCGCATAGGAATCTCCGCTCCTCAGGAGCCAACCTGAGGAGGCCGCCTCTCGTGGAGGTCTTGGTGTGGTCCACCTCACGAGGTTCTTGAGTTGTTGATGCTGAAGCTGGGCCATACGAGGCCGTCGATGAAGCCACGCCGTGGGCCGCAGGCAGGCAAGTCTGGGTACCCCCGTTCCTAGAACGCCGACAGGGATGATGCAGCACAACAACGGTAGGTATTTCCTCAGTGATGAGACCAAGATTATCGAACCAGTAGGAGAACCATGCAACACTACGTGAACGACACCTGCACACAAATAACAAATACTGGCAACCCAATGTATTAAAGGGGTTGTAAATCCCTTTCGGGTAACGGCGACAGAAATTGGCAAGTGAACGGGATAAAATTGTAGTAGTTTGGATAAATAGATCTCGCGGGAACGCGAGATAAAATAAATAAGAATAAATTGCAGCAAGGTATTTTTGTATTTTTGGATTAATAGATCTGAAAATAAAAGCAAATAAAAATAGATCGAGAAGGCAAATATAATAAAGAAGAGATCCGGGGGCCGTAGATTTCACTAGTAGCTTCTCTCGAGAAAAATAGCAAATGGTGGGTAAACAAATTACTGTTGGGCAATTGATAGAACTTCAAATAATCATGGTGATATCCAGGCAATGATCATTATATAGGCATCACGTCCAAGATTAGTAGACCGACTCCACACATCAACCCCTATCCAGCATGCATCTAGTGTATTAAGTTCATGGAGAAACGGAGTAATGCAATAAGAACGATGACATGATATAGACAAGATCTATTTATGTAGAAATAGACCCCATCTTGTTATCCTTAATAGCAACGATACATACGTGACGGTTCCCCTTCTGTCACTGGGATAAAGCACCATAAGATCAAACCCATCACAAAGCACCTCTTCCCATTACAAGATAAATAGATCAAGTTGGCCAAACAAAACCCAAATATCGGAGAGGAAATACGAGGCTATAAGTAATCATGCATATAAGAGATCAAAGAAGACTCAAATAACTTTCATGGATAAAAACGTAGATCTGATCATAAACTCAAAGTTCATCGGATCCCAACAAACACACCGCAAAAAGTGTTACATCATATGGGTCTCCAAGAGACCATTGTATTGAGAATCAAAAGAGAGAGAAAGCCATCTAGCTACTAACTACGGACCCGTAGGTCTACAATGAACTACTCACGCATCATCGGAGAGGCACCAATGAGGATGATGAACCCCTCCGGGATGGTGTCTAGATTGGATCTGGAACTTGCGACGGCTGGAATTGATTTCCGTCGACTCCCCTAGGGTTTTTTGAATATTTGATTTTTTAGAGAAAGACTATAAGGGAACCCCTACAGTATAATTGGAATATTGGGGTATTTATGGAGCAAAGAGGTGGTGCAGGAGGCCACTAGCATGGGCACAACCCACCTGGGCACGCCTGGGGCCCAAGCGCGCCCTGGTAGGTTGTGCCCCCTTGGGGCACCCCCCAGGTGCTTCTTCGGCCCATTGGGTTGTCTTCTGGTCCATAAAAAATCCACAAAAAGTTTCGCTGCGTTTGGAGTCCATTTGGTATTGATTTCCTGCGACGTAAAAAACAAGCATAAAACATCAACTGGCATTGGGCACTATGTCAATAGGTTAGTTCCAAAAATGATATAAAATGATTGTAAAACATCCAAGAATGATAAGATAATAGCATGGAACAATAAAAAAATATAGATACGTTGGAGACGTGTCCCACAAAATCATTAAACCTAGCGGCTGCTCGCTCTTTGATCAGTGATTCACCGGTCACTAGGTCGATGAAGAATCTCTCAAAAATCCGCTTTTTGATCAGTGATTCACCATCCACTACATTCTCGGAATGCCCCCCGAAAGGGGAGGGGCATCGCCGAATCTAACTTTCTTGTTTAGGTAGTGTATGAATAGGCCTGACTAAATCCTTGTATGGCTTCCTCTATTTCTCTATAAAAAGAAATATATCTAGTCAAAACCCTTTCCGCAGTGTTTAAGTGGTGCTGGAAGGAATCAAGAGGGGAGGAGGAAAGCTGTACTAGGTGGAAGGAGAAGAGCTGATTGCTACTAAATCAAAACAAGCTTAGTTCTGCATGATGGCTCAATGGTGCATGGTCAACTCAGTAAACCTAACATCTCTGCCAGAGCGGGGAATCTTCCTACAAACTAAAATGTGTTAAATATATATATACCTACCTTTGCCTAGAAAAACTGGAGTTTCAGGCACCCTCGTGGGAGACATAGGATGTTGTCAACTGGCCTTAAAATGCTAGGCAAGTATGTATTCACGGAGAAGCAATGGTATAGGTTGAGTAGTACCGGTTTATAAAGCTAAGTAAAGTATTTCAAGTATGCATGCGTGATAAGTCAAGCAAAACCCGGACGGAGTGGGAGAAGAGATGGATCTTTTTATTTGTTAGAGGAAGGAGATACGGTGTAATATGTGTATGTACTACTCAGATCCGAAATAAAAAAGAACCCTCAAATAATTTGAGAAATTAAAGTAAGCACGCTATTCTAAATCAAAGTAAAGTCAAACTTTCTAGTATATTATATTGTGGCTTTATTACATTCATAGAAAAGAGATATGTTACCCTCAAAAAGAAGAGGAAGACAAATAGCCAAGAGACAGAAAAAGGTAGAGACAAACCACCGAAACAAGGGAGTAAGGGCTAGGGGGCAAGCCTTCGCTCAGAAGCTCTTTCTTCATCTAAGCTTTTAGTAACATTAGCTGTCATCAATAGGGTGGAACGCATTAACCAGTAGAAACCTTGCTGCATCCCCAAGCTTAATTCCTACTCGTGCTCGAGTAGGTAAATGATAAAAACAAAAAAATTGATGTGGAATGCTGCCTAACATGTTCATCACATATTCTTTTCTTTGTAGCATGGACATTTGGACTTTTATATGGTTCAAAACAATAGTCTAGTTTTGACATGAGGACTTAAATACTCAAGCATATCAACAAGCAACCATGTGTTTCAAAATATCAACGCTAAAATAAGTTATCCCTAGCCCATTATGCTCAATCATTGATCCATTCATGAAACACACTCGCATATTAGCTACACCCAATGCTCAAGTACGATCATAGTGCCCCTTAGCTGGTGCGTTATAAGAGAAGATGGATACTCAAAATAAAAATAAAAATTGCATAAAGTAAAAGAAAGGCCCTTCGCAGAGGGAAGTAGGGATTTGTAGAGGTTCCAGAGCTCAAAGCTAAAAGGATAGAGATAAAACATTTTGGGAGGCATGCTTTTCCTGCCAACGAAAACGATCGAGTAGTTCCCAATACTTTCCATGCTAGATATATCATAGGCAGTTCCCAAACAAAAAATAAAATTTATTCCTTTTTCAACCATACTTTCACTTTCCATGGCTAGCCGTATCGACGGGTGCCTTCCATACCAACACTTTCCAAGGAATTTATTATTTGTCAACATAAAGTAAATTCATTTTCATTTTGGTACTGGGTGACGATGACATGTACCTAGGGTAGGGTAATAGACCTGATCTAAACACCCTTCCCAAGGACGTTGCCCTACAGTCAAAGACATTCAAAGGACAACAACTTATACCGACTGAAATCACCTTAGGATGCAACCCACTCGACCAACTGTTCCACTCGGATATCCCAATTCCATTCGACCAGGATATACGCATTCGACCATATCAGCAACCATTCGTAGTACAGAAGATCTAAGGTCACTCTGGATGGCAAAGGTCAGGCGTTCACTCCGTCCCTCTTCATGTACATTGAACCCTATGTAACGGGGGATGGCTGGGGTCCTGGCGCACTCTATATAAGCCACCCCCTCCTCTAGGACAAGGGTTCACACCCCTGTAACTTCATGCATAATCCAATCGACCAGCCTTCGGGCACCGAGACGTAGGGCTGTTACTTCCTCTGAGAAGGGCCTGAACTCGTAAATCTTGCGTGCGCAATCTCACCGTAGCTAGGATCTTGCCTCCTCCTATCTACCCCCCATTCTACTGTCAGACTTAGAACCACAACAGTTGGCGCCCACCGTGGGGCATGTGTCTTAGCGACTTTCTGGTGAGGTTGCAATTTTTTTCGATTCCCATCATCATGGTTTCCGGCGGTGGATTGGCTGAGGGCCGCGAGATCCGTCTCGGCGCACTTGTCTTCGTCGCCGACGACTCCGCCTGGCTCCAGGAAGCCCCCTCGATGTCGAGGCGCTCCCCGTCCGCGGGGCGACGCACTTCCGCGCATGCATTCGCGGCGTCCTTCTGCGGCAGCCGTCGACCCAATATCGATGGGCTCGTACAGCATATTCGCTCCCTGCTGTTCGCCGCCGCAAGCGATCCGGTCGGTCACGGCTTCAGCGGTGGGTGAAACATGCGGTGGCACGCCAGTCGGCCACCCCTCAAGTTGCGGCAATCGAGCCCGACGACTCTCTCTACGGCCTGTTCGATCTGTCGACTGGCTCCGTCGAGACCTTGTCCGAGTGCGATAGAAGTGACCCTGCGGCGGAAGTCCTAATGGTCGACACACCACGCAACCCGCCTGGTTTCCATTGCGACGGCGGCGGCGATGGCGGCGGCAATCCGTCGCGTGTTCACGAAGAATACCACCCCGAAACCGTCTCTTCGCAACAAAGGGAGGAACTGCACCGTCGCAACAGGGAGGCGCTCCACACTCCCATCGTCGGAGAAACCTCCGAGGCTCGGGCCTTGGAGGCCGCACGCCTGGCCACTTTGGCTGAGCGTACTCGACTAGAGTACCTTCAGCATGCACTCGACGAACGCGCGCGGCAGCAGATTCCTGAGTCCAGTCGACGGCGACAATTGTTCCCGCCTCAACCTCAGATATACCGCACTCCGATTCAAAATCTCACAGCTGCAGCTCGTATAGCAGAGTCTATCCAGCCATCCCAGTCAGAGGCTGGACAAGGTTTGATGCAGATTCGGGCATTGCTCCGGGCAGCAGGACAGCAAAACACAACAGTATCTCAGTCGCGTAACAGAATCCATATCAGATCTGTGGTGGCTGACACAGTCTAGTCGGCTCACAGCCCTAGATCGCCTCCTCGGCGGGAGCGACGTGGGCATCGCCAAGAGCAGTACTTGGGTCGGAACCATGAGCAGTACGATCATCGGCTCGGCCGTGATGACCGCCGTCGAGTGCCTACGCCCCCTCCGAGGGGCGGATCATATGTGCCCCGGCATAATGATGACAGGCGCCCGTACAGCGACGAGCGGAGGTTGCCAGTCGATCCCAGGGAGCCGGGATTTGATGCAAGGTCAATTCTGGTGCAAGGCTTGGTCGACAGGAACTGAGTACACAGGGAGGGGCAGGACAGAGATCGCCCAACTGGAAGCAGAGTGCATGTTTCTGGTCCCGGGTGTTTTAGCAGAGCAATCAGAGCTGCAGAGATCCCTTCGAACTTCAGGTTGGCAACTGGAGTTAGCAAGTTCACTGGTGAGTCGAAGCCTGACACTTGGCTTGAAGATTACCGACTGGCTGTTCAGATAGGTGGTGGTAACGATGAGGTGGCTATGAAGCACCTCCCCCTGATGTTTGAAGGGTCAGCTAGAGCTTGGCTGAATCAGTTGACTCCAGGCAGTATATTCAGCTGGGAAGAGTTAGCCCGAGTGTTTGTCAGAACGTTCGAGGGCACATGCAAACGACCTGCAGGGTTGGCAAAATTGTAGCATTGTGTACAAAAACCGAATGAAACTTTGAGGGATTACATGCAGAGGTGGACCACTTTGCATCACACAGTGGAGATTGTGTCTCAGCATCAAGCAGTTTGCGCCTTCAAGGAGGGTATTCGGTATCGGGAGCTTAACTTGAAATTCGGTCGGACAGGAGACATGACCCTGACCCGAATGATGGAAATAGTCACTCGGTATGCAAACGGCGAAGAAGAAGACCGACTCCATAGCGGCAAGAGCAAACCAGCCGACCAAGACACTGGAGGAGGTAATTCCAATCGGAAGCAGAAGCACAAAGCAGAACCTCCGGGTCCTGGAGAGGTTGCAGTCGTGACCCAAGGAAAATTTAAGGGAAAGCCTAAAGGGCCCTGGATCCCCAAAAAGGTAAAAGATCAAGCAGGAAATGATGTGTTGGATTTGCCATGCCACATTCACACCAAAAAGGATGAAGACGGTAATCTGATTTATCCCAAACATACCACTCGACAGTGTCGACTCCTTATCCAGCAGTTCCGAGAGAAACAACCTAGTGAGAAAGAGAAGGAATCTGATAAGGATGAGGACAAGGAAGAGGACGATGATGGTTTCCCCAATGTCATTCCACTTTGGTGATTTTTGCTGACCTCGAAAGCAAAAGTCGACTGAAAGTCATCAATAGGGAAGTAAACATGGTTGCTCCGGCCACGACGACCTATTTGAAGTGGTCAAAGACTCCCATCGCATTCGACCGGTCCGACCACCCTCCGCGCGTTGCCACCCCCGGGAGGCAAGCGTTGGTGGTCGACCCAGTCGTTGGGGGCACCCTATTGACCAAAGTCTTGATGGATGGCGGCAGTGGTTTAACCATTTTGTATGCTGAGACCCTTCGAGGGATGGGTATTCCGATGTCCAAGCTCAGCGAGAGCAACATGCGGTTCCACAAAGTCATCCCCGGAAAGAAAGCCGATTCACTCGGCCAGATCACTCTTGACGTGCTTTTCGGTGATTCAAAGAATTACCGTAAGGAAAAGTTGACATTTGAAGTTGTGGACTTCCACAGTGCTTTATCATGCTATCCTGGGCAGAACTGCATATGCTCGTTTCATGGCTCGACCATGTTACGTGTACCTCAAACTCAAGATGCCTAGCCCTAGGGGCGTGATCACAGTCACTGGTAATCGGCAGCAAGCAAAAGAGTGCCTCCAAAAGGGCTCAAAGATTGCCGATGGACAGATGGCAGGGGTAGAAATGGAAGAATACAAGAAGACTGTAGATCCGAGTGATTTATTGAGAGCTAAGAAGCCTGCTTCAAACTCTGCATTTCAGTCGTCTGGTGAAACAAAACCATCTCATATTCACCCAACCGATCCCAATGCTGCTCCGACTCATATCTCAACAACACTCGACAACAAATAGGAAGAAGCGCTCATCCAGTTCCTCCATGAGAACTGGGACATCTTCGCATGGAAACCTTCTAACATGCCAGGTGTACCCAGGGGACTGGTTGAGCACCGTTTGCGAGTCGACCCAAAGGCAAACCTGTCAAAGAGCATCTCCGACGGTCCGCCGTAGAGAAAAGAAAGGCAATTGGCGAGGAAGTGGCTCGGATTCTGGCAGCTGAGTTTATCCGAGAGATTTACCACTCCGATTGGCTCGCCAACGTCGTCATGGTTCCCAAGAAAGATGATTCACTCCGTATGTGTATCGACTTCAAGCATATTAATCAGGCCTGCCCGAAAGATCACTTCCCTCTTCCCCGCATCGATCAGATAGTCGACTCGTCTGCAGGATGTCAGCGTTGTCCTTTCTGGACGGATATTCCGGGTACCACCAGATCCGACTGTATGGACCCGATGAAATAAAAACAGCTTTCATCACCCCGTTCGGGTGCTTGTGCTATGTTACTATGCCCTTTGGTCTCAACAATGCTGGCGCCACATTCATGCGCATGATACAGAAGTGCCTGCTCACTCAAATCAGTCGGAATGTGGAAGCATACATGGATGACATCATGGTTAA
The DNA here is from genome assembly GCF_002575655.3 of Aegilops tauschii subsp. strangulata. NCBI lineage: Eukaryota > Viridiplantae > Streptophyta > Magnoliopsida > Poales > Poaceae > Aegilops > Aegilops tauschii. Next base: position 204,599,566 of record NC_053036.3, on the reverse strand, counting down.
GTCGCGTAAAGGTTCCGACCTGCTGACTGACCTCGCTGAAACCTTTGCCAATCTGAGGAGATATGATATCAAGCTTAATCCGTCGAAGTGTACATTCGGAGTTCCAGGTGGAAAGTTACTCGGCTTCCTCGTTTCCGAATGTGGGATCGATGCAAACCCAGAGAAAGTTGGTGCAATACTCTGAATGAAACGCCATATGCGTGTTCACGACGTTCAGAAGCTTACTGGTTGTATGGCCGCTTTGAGTCGATTCATCTCTCGTCTCGGTGAAAAGGCATTGCCCCTTTACCGATTGATGAAGAAATCTGATAAGTTGGAGTGGACTCCTGAAGCTGATGCAGCGTTTGCAGAGCTCAAAACCCTGCTTTCCACCCAGCCGGTGCTCGCTGCTCCAATCAGCAAAGAGCCTTTACTGCTTTATATTGCAGCAACTGGACAAGTTGTCAGTACAGTACTCACGGTTGAGCGGGAAGAAGAAGGTAAAGCCTACAAGGTTCAGCGCCTAGTATACTATATTTCTGAAGTCTTAACTCCATCCAAGCAGAGATATCGACATTATCAGGAGCTTGTCTATGGAATTTACTTGACCACGAAGAAGGTTGCACATTATTTCTTAGATCATTCGATCACAGTCGTCAGCAATGCTCCATTGTCAGAAATTCTGAACAACAGAGATGCAACTGGTCGAGTGGCAAAGTGGGCGATTGAACTCCTTCCGTTGGATATCAAGTTTGAGGCAAAGAAAGAAATCAAGTCCCAAGCAATAACAGATGTCCTCGTCGACTGGATTGAACAACAGCTACCGACTCAAGTTCACTTGGAACATTGGACTATGTTCTTTGATGGATCCAAGATGCTGAATGGTTCTGGTGCTGGAGTAGTCCTGGTATCCACGCGAGGTGACAAACTCAGTTACGTCCTTCAGATTCACTTTGATTCCTCCAACAATGAAGCTGAATACAAGGCACTTCTGTATGGGTTGCGTATGGCCATTTCACTTGGCGTCTGTTGCCTAATGGTCTACGGCGACTTAGATTTGGTGGTCAATCAAGTGATGAAGGAGTGGGACGTCAGGAGCCCAGCTATGACTGGCTATTGCAATGCAGTGAGAAAGTTAGAAAAGAAGTTTGAAGGGCTAGAGCTACACCACATTCCCCAACTGAAGAACCAAGCAGCTGATGACCTGGCAAAGATAGGTTCCAAGAGGGAGCCCATTCCCAGCAATGTGTTCTTCGAGCATCTTCACACACCATCGGTTCAAGAGGATCCCTTCACAGAAGAGCCCCCGCAGCCTAAGAGTTCTACTGATCCGACTAAAGTTGAAATCCCAGCCGTAGTCGACTTAATCATGGAGGTTTTGGTCGTCATTCCTAATTGGACAGTACCATATATTGCATATATTCTCAGGAAAGAGCTTCCAGAAGATGAAGATGAGGCACAACAGATTGTCCGTCGATCCAAAGCCTTCACAGTAATAGGTGGACAGCTTTACAGAGAGAGTGTTACTGGAGTTGCTCAGCGGTGCATCACGCCAGAAGAAGGTCGAATGATTCTCGACGACATCCACTCGGGGACCTGTGGTCACCATGCGTCATCTCAGACCATTGTGGCGAAAGCATACCGAGCGGGATTCTATTGGCCACGAGCAAATGAAATGGCAAAGGACATAGTCGACAAGTGTGAAGGCTGTCAATTCTACTCCAACATGTCTCACAAGCCTGCATTAGCCCTGAAGACCATTCCACTTGTCTGGCCCTTTGCAGTTTGGGGATTGGATATGGTTGGGCCTTTGAGGACTGGAAGGAGTGGGTTCACTCATCTGCTTGTTGCAGTCGACAAGTTCGCTAAATGGATTGAATCCAAACCCATCAAAAACCTCGACTCAAGTAACGCCGTCAGCTTCATAAGAGAGTTAACATTCAGATATGGGGTCCCGCACAACATCATCACGGACAATGGTTCAAACTTTGATTCAGATGAGTTCAGAGCTTTCTGTGCTTCCCAAGGCACTCGGGTCGACTATGCTTCAGTCGCTCACCCGCAGTCGAATGGACAAGCAGAAAGGGAAAATGGTTTGATCCTCCAAGGTCTGAAGCCCAGGTTGATGCGTGACCTCAAACTCGCGGCAGGGGCCTGGGTGGACGAGTTACCATCAGTACTGTGGGGCCTAAGAACAATGCCGAATCGATCGACTAGTCGGACTCCCTTCTTCATGGTCTATGGAGCTGAAGCTGTGCTGTCATCTGATTTACTTCACAATGCTCCGCGAGTAGAACTTTTCTCAGAAGCATAAGCAGAACAAGCCCGACAAGATATCGTTGATCTTCTGGAGGAGGAAAGAGAGATGGCCCTACTCAGGTCGACCATTTATCAGCAAGACCTCCGTCGTTTCCATGATAGAAACATGAGAGGTCGAGCATTTCATGAAGGAGACCTCGTGCTATGAGTGGATCAGCAACGGCCTCACAAACTTGCTCCCGCTTGGAAGGCCCCTTCATCATCACCAAGGTGCTCCACAATGGAGCGTACCACCTGTACGATGTGGAACACAAGAAAGACGAGCCACGCGCTTGGAATGCGGAGCTGCTCCGCCATTTTTATACTTAAGCATTCAGACTATTGAGATGTAATAAGAAGTACCTTTCAGTGTGTTTATCAAAGACATGGTTTTACAGTCTCCTAAATGATTGTTGTTACTTATACATGTGTTAAAAATCCCCCAGTGGGTGGCTTAGTTGCGAATCCGATTCGCCTAAGTTTCAAAAAGAAATACCGAGTGAAGAGCAACGCTCTCACTCGGGGCTTAGCCGTGAACCCGATTCGCCTAAGTTTGAAAAATCCTACCGAGTGAAAAGCAAGCCTTTTGCTCGGGGGCTTAGCCACGAACCCGATTCGCCTAAGTTTGAAAAATCCTACCAAGTGAAGAGCAACCCTCTCACTCGGGGGCTTAGCTGCAGTTCCGTACTCGCCTAAGTTTGAAAAAAAATCCACCGAGTGAAGAGCAACCCTCGCACTCGGGGGCTTAGCTGCAGTTCCGTACTCGCCTAAGTTTGAAAAAATCCCACCGAGTGAAGAGCAACCCTCTCACTCGGGGGCTTAGCTGTAGTTCCGTACTCGCCTAAGTCTGAAAAAATCCCACCAAGTGAAGAGAAACCCTCTCACTCGGGGGCTTAGCTGCAGTTCCGTACTCGCCTAAGTTTGAAAACAATCCCACCGAGTGAAGAGCAACCCTCTCACTCGGGGGCTTAGCTGCAGTTCCGTACTCGCCTAAGTTTGAAAAAATCCCACCGAGTGAAGAGCAACCCTCTCACTCGGGGGCTCAGATGCAGCTCCGTACTCGCCTAAGTTAAAACATGCTTCGAGTGAAGAGCAATTCTCTCGCTCGGGGACATGGCCACACACTCCATCCTGATCCGTAAGGACGACGAGGTACAGGTCATCTGCGACCTTCTCCTCGGAGCTGCGCCACAAATACAATGTGCGCTCCATCCTGATCCACAAGGACGACGAGTGCAGGTCGTCTGCGACCTTCTCCTCAGAGCTACGCCACAAATACAATGTGTGATCCATCCCGATCTGCAAGAACGACGAGGTGCAGGTCATCCACGACGCTCTCCTCAGAACTACATCACAAGTACCAAAGTCTGTTCCGAGTGAAGGTACAAGTTCCACTCGGAGATAAAGGCAAACATATTCATGGAAAAACCAAGTTCTGATAAATCCCACGAAGTTCCGGACCGTAGATTATAGTACTCGGGCATCAGGCTCGAAGGAGTTTAACGGTTACAAAACCACTCGGCATACCGAGGCAAATTTAGTCGAATCATAAAAGTTTGTTTACTCCGTAGGAGGAGGGCTGGCAGGCTCAACGAACTTGTCCAGGTCGATTCCGTCTACTATGCAAGTGGCAGCAGCAATAAAGGTCTCCAGGAAGGACTGGAAGTCAAGCCTCTTGGTATTGGCAACCTTGATCGCTGCGACTTTCTTTTCCTTAGCTTCTTTGCGGTGGACGTGAACCAGAGACAGAGCCACGTCAGCGCCACAGCGAGCAGACGGCTTCTTCCATTCCTGCACTCAACCAGGGATCTCATTAAGTCGAGTAATCAAACTAAAGATCATTCTGGAACGTCTCCCTTGGCCAGAGGGAAGTATTAATCCGTGATACCACCACTTTCAGTCATGCAAGATAGTCCATGGCGCTGGAAAGGCGAGACTCGAGTCGGAGCACGTTCATGGCAGCTTCATCCTTAATGGCGGAGTTGATGGGGTCCAAGCTCGTTTCCCGCCTAGTCTCTTCCTCGAAGCTTTGGCAAAACTCTGCACACACAGACGAATGGTGAGTCAACAGATTTAGGACGAGTCGACAATAGCAAATCAGTCGGAAGGGGAAAATACCTTCAAGCATAAGGAACAAATTTTTGGCGAGCCCTCCCAGATAAGTCTCCAGCTCGTCTCTCCTCCGACTGAGATCACCAACCTTGTCAGTAAAATCTTCCTTGTCCTTCTTCAGCCAAGTCACCTCCTTATTGGCCTCGTCAAGAGCAGTCTTCAGCTTGGCATTTTCTTCTTCTAACTTTCCGACTGAAGCCAGCTTCTGGTCGGCAAGTGATGTTTTCTCTTCGGCCGATTTTTGTGCGACCGCAAGGTCAAGATCCTTCTTCTCCAAAGCCTGTCTCATTTTTTCTAAAAATAACATTCAAGTCAGGAAAAAAGAGAGAAAAGATGACAAGAGAATCAGTCGACAGAGTTTTCCGTACCAGCAGTTTCATCCTTAGCCTTCTGCAAGTTCTCTTTGGCCAACTCCAAATCAAGATTGAGCTGGATCTTCTTCTGCTCCAAGTCAGCAAACCGGGCTCCAAGTTCACAAGATTTCTGCGGTCAGAGGACAGTCAGTCGACAGAAACAAAGTTTGGTTGCTTCCGAGCAATAAAGTTAGTTCTAAGACTACTGCCGAATCAAACATTCAACAGTAGTCTCGGGGACTACACCCAGTAGGTGCACTCAGCGTGCCCCACTGGTCCAGGTTCCACTCGACATGGTCCGCCCAGATCGAGTGGAAGAAGAAAAAAGAAGAAGAGAGAAGAAATAGTTATCCTCAGACCACAACCGACTGCCCGCAGTCAACTGCGGTCTCGGGGACTACACCCAGTGGGTGCACTCAACATGCCCCCACTGGTCCGGATTTCACTCAACTAGACCTGTCTAGACCAAGTGGGAAAACGGTTAGGAGATATTTTTATCAAGACCCCCGCCGAATCACACATTCGACGGAGGCCTCGGGGACAACACCCAGTGGGTGCACTCTGCATGCCCCCACTAGTTCAAAGATACAATCGACACTAAGCAGTCGACTCAAGTGGAAGAATTACTCAGCAAAAAATTAAAACACCTAGTGGGTGTACAGATGCAAGGTGCAAACTGACAGATAGATGCACAATAAAAGTTTTCAGGTAGCATATCCTAGCAGAACAAGCATCAAAGATTAGTCGGAAATCAGCTAACCTGGACATTGGCCTGGAGTGCTGAGCTGGCGTCATAGGCAGCCTGACTGGCCTCGCGCACCACTTTCATCTGCTCCATCATAAGCCCTGCCTGGCGTATGGCTTCCTTGGCAATGCTCACTTGGTCCTCTGGGACATGATAGGCGGTGAAAAGTGTAGATGGTGGATCAGCTGCAGCAGCTTGAGAATCTGAGGCATGGGGTTGCACAGATGAAATAGGAGCCTGTGCAGTCGATGCTGAAGGTTGTGCACTCGACAATGGAACGGCAAAAGTAACAGAAGCCCGGTTGAGGTCTTCGGACTGATGAATCACTGGTTCCGTCGCCGGCATCGACTGGGGCATCTTGCTAGCTGGTGCCTTCCTGCCCGAAGTCCTGCCCCTCCTTCCCGTGGGTCTCTGCGGAGCTACTAAGGAATCGATCGCAAGAATTCAGTCGACCGTCAAAGTGGCTGGTAAAGTAAAGACAAGATGACAAGAGTTATACCCGCGTTGGAACTGACCGCGTCTTCCGTCTCCTCATCATCACCATCCTTATAAATAGAAGTCCCAGAGGTAGCAGCACTGCAAATTTCAGAATTCACTCGGTCAAAATAGGAAAGTGAGTCGACCGAAGATCAAGTCATGCAAAACTAAGATGTCGAGCACAATATTACCCAGAAGCTATGGGGACGGCCACTTTGATCTTGGGCAAGGCCTTCCGGGGCTTTGACGGTGCGACTTTGGGCTGCTTTGGAGCTTTCTCAGTCGGCACAGGAGAAGATGTTCGAGTGCGCTTTGAAGTCTGTCCAGTCGGTGTAGTCGCCTTGCCACGAACACTTGCTGTGTCTTGCCACTGCTTGGAGCGTCTTTCCGAGCGAGGTGGAGAGTCGACTTCCTGGCCATTGCTTGAGTCTTCACTCTCCTCGTCTTCTCCTCCGTCAGAATGCCAGTCGCCGCTGTCACCTCTGCTCGCCTCTCCCTCCTGCTCCTGATCCTGCTCTCCGCTGGGCATTGAATACATCTCAGTTAAATTTGCAAGGCACAGAGTTGAGCGAGTACCAGTCAGTTTCGAGAGCAATTACATGTCAGGACAAAAAAACACTTGGAAGTAAAGAGTCGGACCTTGTCTGGCTTGTAGGTGTTGTCGAGTGCAGGAATCCTCCTAGACCCCCTGGGGTTGTCCTTGTTGCCAGTGATGCCCTGCAACCACTGCGCCACTGTCTCCTCGTCAACTTCCTCCGGGTGGATCCGAGTGCTGTCATCAATACCCGAGTACATCCACATCGGATGATCGCGAGCTTGGAGTGGCTGGATGCGTCGACTGAGAAACACCTCTAGCAAATCCATACCAGTCACACCGTCGCGGACAAGTTGGACTACTCGCTCAACCAATATATTCACCTCCACTTTCTCAGCTAGAGTCACTTTCAAGGGAGAGGGCTTCTCGACTCACTCCATGGAAAACAGAGGAAGGTCAGTCGACTGACCAGGGGTTGGTTGGTCCTTACAATAAAACCAGGTCCACTGCCACCCTCTGGCTGAATCAGGAAGAATCATAGCAGGGAAAGTGCTTTTACCCCTCATCTGGATCCCTAGACCTCCACACATCTGGGTCACGTGCGTCCTCTCATCACTCGGGATAGCCTTTTTTACAGACTGAGAATGACAAGTGAAAATGTGTTTGAAGAGACCCCAATGCGGTCGACAGCCCAGAAAGTTCTCACACATGGACACGTATGCAGTGAGGTATGTGATAGTGTTGGGAGAAAAGTGATGAAGTTGGGCTCCAAAAAAGTTCAAAAAACCCTGGAAGAAAGGATGGGGGGCAAAGAGAAACCGCGGTCGAAGTGAGTCGCAAGAAGGACACACTCACCCTCCTACGGCTGCGGCTCGGTCTCGTCCTCCGGAAGCCGCCAGGAATCGGGGGAATCAATCCCCCCTCAACCAGATCCTCCCACTGGATCGTGGATCGAATCCAGTCGCCCTGGATCCAGCTGGGCGGCAGGCCAGATCTCGACGACGACCCTCCCGGGCTCGTCTTCTTGCCCTTCGCCTTTGTCGTCGCCTTCTTCGCACGCTCCAGGGCCGCCGTCTTGTCCTTCTCCATCGGAGCGGGTGGCGCTCGGGCTGGGCGGCGGCGTCGAGGGTGAAGGCTGACGCAATGGAGAAGCAGAGGAGGAAGAAAGAAAATGGGACGCATTGTGCAAAAAACACCACCCCAGACGCCTTATATGGGCCTATCCCCCGAGTGACTGACTTATGGGCCCAGGCAATCCTGTCAAATCCTGCAACAGTCGCGCGCTCGGTATGTGGTGAAAAAGGTGGCGTGAGAATCGAGGCGCCCCTGCCTAATCCGCTTCGCTTACTGCGGTCCTCTATGCCTCGCACGCTTCCCCAAATTTCAAATCCCGTGAGATCCGGGAACGGCAGTGCAGTCGATCATGCCGAAGATTTTATACCATATCAGCATTCGAAGTTTATTAGTAAAATTCACTCGACAACCTTGTAATGGATCAAGGCGACTGAAAACGAGGTCGAAGTTTCTGCATGGTTCACCAATCCAAGTAAAATGCTTCCGAAGCATGAAAATTGGGTCGGAACCATCTTCAACTCCTTCTCCACTCGGACCCTGAACCATTCGGGGGCTAATGACGATGACATGTACCTAGGGTAGGGTAATAGACCTGATCTAAACACCCTTCCCAAGGACACTTCCCTATAGTCAAAGACATTCAAAGGACAGCAACTTCTACCGACTGAAATCACCTCAGGATGCAACCCACTCGACCAACGATTCCACTCGGATATCCCAATTCCATTCGACCAGGATATAATCATTCGACCATATTAGAAACCACTCGGAGTACAGAAGATCTAAGGTCCCTCTGGATGGCAACAGTTAGGCGTTCACTCCGTAGTCTTAATGATCATTTATATGACTTTAATGCTGACGTTAACGTCCCCTCTTTATGTACATTGAACCCTATGTAACGGGGGATGGCTGGGGTCCTGGCACACTCTATATAAGCCCCCCTCCTCTGGGACAAGGGTTCACACCCCCTCTAACTTCACGCATAATCCAATCGACCAGCCTCCGGGCACCGAGACGCAGGGCTGTTACTTCCTCTGAGAAGGGCCTGAACACATAAATCTTCTGTGCACAATCTCACCGTAGCTAGGATCTTGCCTCCTCCTATCTACCCCCCATTCTACTGTTAGACTTAGAACCACGATACTGGGCATCCGTAATACCTTTGTCGTACTCTCGTGCAATGACAAGTGAATAAACACTCATCTTGAGAATAACACATCTAGCATGGAAATATATTAGCCACCCCCTACCGTTTCATGAGCGGTATGAGCACACAAAAGATAAATTTATTTTGAAAATTAGAGATGGGACATACAAATTTTCTTAGAGCGGCAAAAGAATACTGCATATAGGTAGGTATAATGGACTCATGTGGCAAAACTGGTTTAAATAATTTTGGATGCACAAGTAGTGATCATACTTAGTGCAAATGAAGGCTAGCAAAAGATTGAGAAGCGACCAACCAAGAAACGAAAAATATCATAAGCGAGCATTAAGCATAATTAACACCGAATAATGCACCACAAGTAGGATGTAATTTCATTGCATAACTATTGACTTTCGTGCTTGCATAGGGAATCACAAACCTTAACACCAATATTCTTACTAAAGCATAATTACTCATCAACATAACTCACATGTCACTTTCATCATATCTCAAAACTATTACAAAGAATAAAGTTTATTTTGTCCAATGATCTTCACGAAAGTTTTTATTATATCCTCCTTGGATATCTATCACTTGGGGACTAATTTCGTAAGTTGCTTTTGATAAGCTCAAACAAATATAAGTGAAGATCATGAGCATAAAAAAATTATTCTCTAAAAATAATTTAAGTGAAGCAAGGGAGAATTTCTAAAAAAAATACTAACTCTCAAATAAATCTAAGTGAAGCATGAGAGCATTTCTTCAAAAATAACAAAACACGCCATGCTCAAAAAGATATAAGTGAAGTACTAGAGCAATTCCATTGCTCATAAAGATTTAAGTGAAGCATAGAGAGCAATTCTAACAAGTCATAGCATAATTTTGGCTCTCTCAAATAGGTCTGTCCAGCAAGGATTCATGACTTAAAATAAAAAGCAAAACAAGCAAAGACTCATATCATACAAGACGCTCCAAGCAAAACTCATAATATGTGACGAATAAAAATATAGTTCCAAGTAAAATACCGATGGTCGTTAGAAGAAAGAGGGGATCCACTCGGGCATCCCCAAGCTTAGCTGCCTGCTTCTATTTGGATAATAGCCGGGATGCCATGGGCATCCCCAATCTTAGGCTCTTCTTACTCCTTATTCCTTCATCCATCGTAATATCACCCAAAACTTGAAAACTTCAATCACACAGAAGTCAACAAAACCTCCGTGAGATCCGTTAGTATAAGAAAACAAATCACTACTATAAGTACTGTTGCAAACCCATTCATAATTTATTTTTGGAATATATCTACTATCTTCCAGCTTTTCTATGGCAAAAACTCTTCGAAGGAAACCATAGAATCATCAAAACAAGCACACAACGCAAACAAAAATTGAATCTGTCAAAAATAGAACAGTCTGTAGCAATCTAGATATTTCGAATACTTATGTAACTTCAAAAATTCTAAAAAATCAGGACCACGTGAGCAATATATACCTTCTACAAGAAGAATTGGTATTTTATCACGCTTCTGTTAAAAATGAGAATTATTTTTAATAGCGCAAAAGTTTCTATTTTTCAGCAAGATCAAATCAACTATCACCCAACATGATCCCAAAGGCTTTGCTTGGCACAAACACTAATTAAAACACAAAAAACACAATCATAACAGTTGCATATGCTGCAAACACTAAAGAACGAAATGTAAAATACAAAAATAAATTTTATTCATTGGGTTGCCTCCGAACAAGCGCTATCATTTTACGCCGCTAGCTAGGCATAAAGCAAGGATCTAAGTATTGTCATCTTTATTTCTAGATCCATATGATGCCCTCATGATTGATTCATATGGTGGCCTAATTGTTGTTCTAGGGAAGTTTTCCATACCCTTCCTTAGTGGAAATTGAAATTTAATATTGCCTTCTTTCATATTAATCACGGCACCAATAGTACGTAAAAATGGTCTACCAAGAATAATTGAACAAGACGGATTGCAATAAATATTAAGAACAATAAAATCTACTGGAACATAATTCCCATTTGCAAGAATAAGAACATCATTAATTCTTCCCATAGGCTTTTGAATAGTAGAATCCGCCAAGTGCAAATTTAAAGAACATTATTCTTCAATATCGGTAAGACCAAGCACATCACATAAAGATTTTGAAATTGTAGAAACACTAGCTCCCAAGTCACATAAAGCAAAACACTCATAATTTTTAATCTTGACTTTGATAGTAGGTTCCCATTCATCATGTAATTTTCTAGGAATTGAAACCTCTAATTCCAACTTTTCTTCTAAAGCTCTCATCATAGCATCAACAATATGTTTAGTAAAAGTTTTATTTTGTTCGTAAGCATGGGGTGAATTTATCATGGATTGCAACAAAGAAATACAATCAATCAAAGACAAACTATCATAATTAAAGTCTTTGTAATCCAAAAGAGCAACTATCACTAGTTAAAGTTTTAACCTCTGCAAACCCACTTTTAATTTTCTCAACAAGATTTTCACCCTCCGAATTATCGGGATGCTTTCTAGCTAAACTTGAATCTTCTTCAGTCCCTTTATCATCAATCTTAATTTTACTAAACAAAGAATCAATGTCAGGGGAAACGACAACTACGGGATCACGGGGAATCCCTTTTGCTACGGTTGGCGGGCGCGGGGCTGTGGAAAGAGCTGGATTGAGAGATCAACGCACGGGGATTATCCAGGTTCGGGCCGCAAGTGATGCATAATACCCTACTCCTGCTGTTTTATGTTTATCTGGTGTTCTTGGACTAGCTACAAAGCGTGCAGGGTCCAAAAAATCCGAATCCTCCATCAGTATGCCGCGGGCCTCCTTTTATAGTCAAAAGGGGCTGCCACTGTGGCACACAGGAGGTGGAAAGTTGTACAGTAGTCGAGTCTATCTCCTGGCACCGTAGGAAAAACGCATTTAATGCGCTGCCGACGTGCCCTTCTTGCTTTATCGGGGACGGCAAGGAAGCTCATCCCAGCTGTCGCCGCCTCGCCTGGCTTCGATGTGCGTCCGAGCTGACGAGGTGTGTAGCGCCACGCTGGCTGGCTGGCTGCTGAGTTGGTGCGGTGGCAAAGTCTTCACGAAGATCTGCATGCCACCACGAAGGTGCTTGCTAAGTTGGCCTAGAGTTCGCACGTCGCCACGCAGGTGTTCGCCTAGTTGGTGGGCTGGCAGCTGCATGGGAACGGCGATGGAGTCTTGGCAGATGTGGGCCTGGCTGTGGCCCCACGGATGTCTTCGGCAAGGGTCTTGCCGGGGGGGTCTCGTGGGTATCCTCGGCAAGGATCCTTCCGAAGATCTTCGTCTTCTGATTCTCATCTAATCTTGCATGTTCTTGGTCTTCACAAAGATCTGCATGCCACCATGGAGGCGCTTCCCGAGCCTTGGTTCCAATGTGGTTAAGTGCGCTGGAACTCTTGGGCTCAAGGGCGGCAGCCCCGCTGGCGTTGGGCAAGTTGCCCCGGCGAGGTTCTTCCCGGGGCTGTGGAGGCCGCCTTGGCAAGGGTCTTGCCGGGGGAGTTCACCTCGCCCTTCTGCTCTTCGTATTTCTGGTTTGACATTGCTCTGGTTGTCTTGTGGCTTTGCTTCCTTCATCTGCCCCGCTAAGTGTGGCCGCAGGCGCGGCTCCAACTGCCCGCGCACAAGTAAAGGGGTACAAAATAGGACCCCTCCTTTTGTGCACCGACAGGAGCCCCCGGGCCTGGGCCACACATAAGCGCGGAGTGTTGTTGGGCTAGGCCCAAAACAGTGCGCGGGCATGCGGGGCCGAGTTTTACTTCAATAACTCCCTCGCCAGTTGCACTTCCCCACAACCCGTGTTGAATGCGCGACGTGGGGGTCATGCGTGGGGCGGTTGCTGCCCTCATGCGTCACATCATGGTAAATGGTGAAGAGGCGGCCAGCGCCTTCCCCATAAAAAGGAAAAAACCGCAGGCACACTGCTCATTTACCCTCTGCGCCTCTTCCAATCTCAGAATCGTCGTTCCTCTCTTCTTCCTTAGGCGAAAGATTTGAAGTTCTTGCCTCTGCTTGCTGCCGCTGAGCCCCCATTGCTCTTGATCCTTCGCCCCCTCCCAGCTGCCATGGCGCCCAAAACCAGCAGGGGCAAGGGAGCGGCCAAGAATGCTGGGGAGTAGGAGGCGCCGGAGAGTGAGTCGGCGGTGCGGAGGACGCAACTCGCCTACTTCCCATCAATGGTCGATGCGGTCCACCTCAAGAACTTCTTGCCCCTGTGGGGGAGGAAGACGACGGGGCACCCTACCACGCGCGTCGTCCCCGCCGGTTTTTCCAAGGACGGCCCAAATTGGTACCCCTTATTCGTTGATTTCATCTCTTGCGGGCTCTGCCCCCCTTTCTCTGACTTCTTCAACGACGTTATGCACACCTACGGCTTCCATCTTTTGGATCTCACGCTGAATGCCGTGGCGTGCAAAGCTCTCTTTGCCCACCTCTGCGACGGCTTTGCCGGGGTGCTCCCTAGCACGGTGCTCTTCCGCCACTACTTCTACCCTCGCCTCCAACCAGGGGGCGCCATCTCTGCGAGCATCACCCAGATCCCGAGGACCCAGGAGAAAGGCACGTACCCGGAGGGTGCCCAGAAGGAGAGGTGGGAGAAGTGGCGGGGCCGGTAGTGCTGAATCGAGGAGAAGGACCCGCAGGAGTTCTGTCGGGTTCGTCAGAGCCCGCCGACCCGCCGCGGGGACTGGAGCGACCTCGACGTCCACGACAAGAAGCTCTCGATCGCCACCATCAGGATCCATCGCCTCAGCACGGCCGGGCTCACCCTCGAGATGATTGGGCGGACTTCATCCGTCGCCGAATCGCCCCGCTACACAACAAGGGGAGGCCGGCCTGGGACTTCAGGAATGCGGCCAACGTCATGAGGCTCCGCCCTGGCCTGAAGCATAACTTCACGGTGATGGGGCATGCCCATTTCTGTCAAAGGCTCTCTCAGCTCGACGTGGACAGCGATGGCAGGACTGAGAGGACCGGCAGGGCCGCGAAGGCCGGCAAGGCCGGCAAGGGGCCCCTATTTGGGTTGCCGGCGGGAGTGGTCCCGCTGAGCAACAACTCTCGCCAGTCCGCCATCATCATGATGATGCCGGACTTCAACGCGCATGGCCTTGACCCGGCCTGGGCCAAGCCACCAGCGGAGAAGGTGCAGGAGTTCTTCGACACCTTGTCGGAGGGTGATAACCCACAAGCATAGGGGACCAATTGTAGCCTCTTTCGATAAGTAAGAGTGTCAAACCCAACGATGAGCTAAAGGTAGAACAAATATTCCCTCAAGTTCTATCGACTACCGATACAACTCTACGCACGCTTGACGTTCACTTTACCTAGAACAAGAATAAAACTAGAAGTACTTTGTAGGTGTTTTTGGATAGGTTTGCAAGAATATAAAGAGCGCTTAAATAAAAAGTAGGGGCTGTTTAGATAAAGACACAAATAAATTACTTTTAGTAAAGAGCTTGTTGTCACGAGAAAGTTATTTGTCCCTAGGCAATTGATAACTAGTCCGGTAATCATTATTGCAATTTTATTTGAGGAAGAGGCATAAGCTAACATACTTTCTCTACTTGGATCATATGCACTTATGATTGGAACTCTAGCAAGCATCCGCAACTACTAAAGATCATTAAGGTAAAACCCAACCATAGCATTAAAGCATCTTTATCCCAAACGCAAACAACCTACTTACTCGGGTCTGTGCTTCTGTCACTCACGCCACCCACCATAAGCAAATCATGAACATATTGAAAACCCTACAGTGGGAATCCCTCACGCTTGCGCGACACGGAGAGCACCATAGGACAACACCAATAATAAAACATGCAACTCAAACCAATCTTGATCATCAAATAGCCCATAGGACAAAATGGATCTACTCAAACATCATAGGATAGCCATACATCATTGGGAAATAATATATAGCGTTGAGCACCATGTTTAAGTAGAGATTACAGCGGGTAAGAGAGAGGTTACACCGCTGCATAGAGGGGGGAAGAGTTGGTGGTGATGGCGGTGAAGTTGTTGGTGAAGATTGCGGTGACGATGATGGCCACGGCAGCGTTCCGGTGCCACCCGAAGAGAAGGGGAGAGGGGGACCCTTCGTCTTCTTCTTCCTTGACCTGCTCCCTAGATGGGAGAAGGGTTTCCCCTCTGGTCCTTGGCCTCCATGGCGTGGGAGGGGAGAGAGCCCCTCCGAGATTGGATCTGTCTCTCTGTCTCTCTTTGTTTCTGCGTTCTCTTCTGCTGCCCTTTCACCATTTCTTTTATATCCGGAGATCCGTAACTCCGATTGGGTTGAATCTTTCGCCCAGATTTTTCTCATAAAATTAGCTTTCTTGCGGCAAAAGAAGAGCGTCAACCGCCCTACGGGGTGCCCACGAGGGTCCAGGGCGCGCCCCCTGCCTCATGGCCCCCTCGGGCACCGTCTCGCGTTGATTTTACTTCCCAAAAATCATAAATATTCCAAAATAATTCTCCGTCCATTTTTATCCCGTTTGGACTTCGTTTGATATTGGGTTTCCACGAAACATAAAACATGCAACAAACAGGAACTGGCACTGGGCACTGGATCAATATGTTAGTCCCAAAAATAATATAAAAAGTTGCCAAAAGTATATGAAAGTTGAATAATATTGGCATGGAGCAATCAAAAATTATAGATACGATGGAGACGTATCAGCATCCCCAAGCTTAATTCCTGCTCGTCCTCGAGTAGGTAAATGATAAAAAAGATTATTTTTGATGTGGAATGCTACCTAGCATAATCTTGATCATATGTCTAATCATGGCATGAATATTAAGACACGAGTGATTCAAAGCAATAGTCTAGCATTTGACATAAAAACAATAATACTTCAAGCCTACTAATAAAGCAATCATGTCTTTTCAAAATAACAAGGCCAAAGAAAGTTATCCCTACAAAATCATATAGTCTGGCTATGCTCCATCTTCACCACACAAAATATTCAAATCATGCACAACCCCGATGACAAGCCGAGCAATTGGTTCATACTTTTTAACGCGCTTCAGCTTTTTCAACCCTCACGCAATACATGAGCGCAAGCCATGGATATAGGACTATAGGTGGAATATAATATGATGATGGGGGTTATGGGGAGAAGACAAAAAAAGGAAGAAAGTCTCACATTGACGCGGCTAATCAATGGGCTATGGAGATGCCCATCAATTGATGTCAATGCGAGGAGTAGGGATTGCCATGCAACGGATGCAGTAAGAACTATAAGTGTATGAAAGCTCAAACTGAAAACTAAGTGGGTGTGCATCCAACTTGCTTGCTCATGAAGACCTAGGGCATTTGAGGAAGCCCATCGTTGGAATATACAAGCCAAGTTCTATAACGAAAATTCCCACTAGTATATGAAAGTGATAAATCAACAGACTCTCTATATGAAGAACATAGTGCTACTTTGAAGCACGAGTGTGGTAAAAGGATAGTAACATTGCCCCTTCTCTCTTTTTCTCTCATTTCTTTTGTTTTTTTGGGCCTTCTCTTTTTTTTGGCCTTTCTCTTTTTTTATTTTTTTTCGTCCGGAGTCTCATCCCGACTTGTGGGGGAATCATAGTCTCCATCATCCTTTCCTCACTGGGGCAATGCTCTAATAATGATGATCATCACACTTTTATTTACTTACAACTCGATATTACAACTCGATATCTAGAACAAAGATATGACTCTATATGAATGCCTCCGGCGGTGTACCGGGATGTGCAATGATCTAGCGTAGCAATGACATAAAAAAACGTACAAGCCATGAAAACATCATGCTAGCTATCTTACGATCATGCAAAGCAATATGACAATAAATGCTCAAGTCATGTATATGATGATGATGGAAGTTGCATGGCAATATATCTCGGAATGGCTATGGAAATGCCATGATAGGTAGGTATGGTGGCTGTTTTGAGGAAGATATAATGAGGTTTATGTGTGATAAAGCGTATCGTATCATGGGGTTTGGATGCACCGGCGAAGTTTGCACCAACTCTCGAGGTGAGAAAGGGCAATGCACGGTACCGAAGAGGCTAGCAATGATGGAAGGGTGAGAGTGCGTATAATCCATGGACTCACATTAGTCATAAAGAACTCATATACTTATTGCAAAAGTTTATTAGCCCTCGAAGCAAAGTACTACTACGCATGCCCCTAGGGGCATATTGGTAGGAAAAGACCATCGCTCGTCCTCGACCGCCACTCATAAGGAAGACAATCAATAAATAAATCATGCTCCGACTTCGTTACATAACGGTTCACCATACGTGCATGCTACGGGAATCACAAACCTCAACACAAGTATTTCTACAATCCACAACTACCCACTAGCATGACTCTAATAACACCATCTTTATATCGCAAAACTATTGCAAGGAATCAAACACATCATATTCAGTGATCTACAAGTTTTATGTAGGATTTTATGACTAACCATGTGAATGACCAGTTCCTGTCATCTCTCTAAATAGATATAAGTGAAGCAAGAGAGTTTAATTCTTTCTACAAAAGATATGCCCACGCTCTAACAAATATAAGTGAAGCAAAAGAGCATTCTACAAATGGCGGTTTTCTATGTAAAGAGAAACAGGCAATCCAAACTTCAAATGATATAAGTGAAGCACATGAAGCATTCTATAAAGCCATACTCAAAGAATATAAGTGAAGTGCATAGAGCATTCTATAAATCAACCAAGGACTATCTCATACCAGCATGGTGCATAAAAGAAAATTGAAAACTAAATGCAAAAGACGATCCAATATTTGCACATATCGCATGAACGAAACAAATCCGAAAACATACCGATACTTGTTGAAGAAAGAGGGGATGCCTTCCGGGGCATCCCCAAGCTTAGACGCTTGAGTCTCCTTGAATATTTACTTGGGGTGCCTCGGGCATCCCAAAGCTTGAGCTCTTTCCTCTCTTCCTTCTTCTCACATCGAGACATCCTCGATCATCGAACACTTCATCCACACAAAACTTCAACAGAAAACTCGGTAAGACACGTTAGTATTATAAAGCAAATCACTACTCTAAGTACTGTTGCAAACCAATTCATATTTTGTTTTTGAATTATGTCTACTTTAATATAGCTTTTTCATGGCTTAATTCACTGATATAAATTGATAGTTTCATCAAAACAAGCAAACTATGCATCAAAAACAGAATCTGTCTAAAACAGAACAGTCTGTAATAATCTGAACATTAACCATACTTCTGGTACTTGAAAAATTCTGAAAAAATAGGAAAAATAAAAAATTTGTATAGAAAGACATTGCAAAAAGAATCAGATCCATTTGACGATCCAGTAAAAACTAAAAATAGCGCACTACAGCCAAAGTTTCTGTCTTGCACCGCACAAACCAACAAGCATTGTAAACATCCTAAAGGCAAACCTTGGCACATTATTTTTATAATACAATGGAATTGTACAAGGGGGTAATTATTTTTGTTGAAAAGTTCATGTAATCAAGATTCACAAAGTTTCCGTGAGCATGAACAAAGTTCAAGGCTAGCTCCCACTTCAACATTGCTCGTCTTTCTCACTTTCGCTTTTCTTTTTGAAAATGTTTTGGGTTACCCTCTTTATTTTTGTTGTTTTTAAACTATATGAAAGCACACAACATAAATAAATGACTCTCTAAAACTTCCGGGTTGTCTCCCTGGCAGCGCTTTCTTTAAAGCCATTAAGCTAGGCATATAGTGCTCAAGTAGTGAATCCACCTGGATCCCAAGGTATATCAAAGCCAATTTTAATTAACAATGATTTATCATTTAGTAGTGAGCACAAGGTAACATATATCAAGCAATGTCGAAGTCTAACTCTCTTCCTATGCATCGGCATGTAATAAAAGAACAATTCATGCACACCTAGTAAAGGCCAATGCATAGTATAAGCAGTTTCTTGCAATTTTATCGTGTTGGAAACATAGAGAGGTGGAGATATAGTTCCTCTCTCATAATAATTGCAAGTAGGAGCAGCAAACACATGCATATTATATTCATCAAAATTATCATGTGCGACGGTATAAGGCAACCCATCAATATAATCCTTAATAAGTGCAAACTTCTCCGATATAGTGTAGTTGGGAGAATTCAAAAAGATAATAGGACTATCATGCGTGGGTGCAATAGCAACAATTTCATGTTTAACATAAGGAACTATAGCAAGTTCATCTCCATAAGCATAATTAATATTGGCATCTTGGCCACAAGCATAGCAAGCATCATCAAAATGGGATATTTCAAGAGAATCAACGGGATCATAATCATCATAGCAATCATCCTTCGGTAAGCACGAAGGGAAATTAAACAATGTATGAGTTGAAGAGTTACTCTCATTAGAAGGTGGGAACGGGTAGCTAAACCGCTCTTCCTCCTTTTGTTCTTCGCTCTCCTCATCATCTTTTTCATCCAATGAGCTCACAGTTTCATCAATTTCTTCTTCCATAGACTCCTGCAAAATATTAGTCTCTTCTTGGACAGCGGAGTAGTCCTCAATATATGGTTCGACATAGGCATTAGAAGCATAATTATCATAGCAATATTTAAGTATGGAAAAATTTCCAGACTTGTAAAGAGTAGCATCATACGTTTCAATCAAAGAAGCAATTTCATAAGCACCCTTAAAATCAACAAATTCTTCAATTTGTTGAACATCATAGTAACTATAAACACCCTTAGCATACGAAGATACGATTCCATTATCAATAAACTCACAATGGCAGGGAATGTGTTTCTTAGGGTTTTCAGAACAACAAGTAACATCATATATTTCACATAAATTCCAAGCATAGCATTGCAAACGATCAATTTGATCCAGTAAACGTTTCCCCTTTTCAGATATACGTTGTCGCACATAACAAGCATGCTCATCTAAAGATTTGCCCTCAACTAAGCTAGTTAGGGTTTCAGCCCGAGCACATCAAAGTGTGATTTCCTCAGGTAACACCGATACTGCTGCAATGCTTCCTTGAAAAGCACAAGCAAGCTTTGCTCGTCATGACTATCCAGATTGACCCTCGCCCACTTACAACAATGTAATGTAAATCATTGGTGTGTTCAATAAGCAGAAAACAGGAAAATAATAACCATGAATAATAGCACTTACACGTAAGTTGGACAGGAAGATGTGAAAATGGTGTTTGTCTTCACTATAATCTTCCCATGATGGGAATATATGCACGTAGTCCCTAACAACATTGAAAGCATTGTCTTTTAAACTAGGAATAACTCGAATGGGGTTCCAATCTGCAGGAATTGGCCATCTCTGCAGTTGGGATAGGTCTTCGGCCAGTGGACTTGCTGTACTTTTTGCTGGAGTGGGATTTTTCTATGGTACGGCTGGTGCTATGGCAACTGAAATCGGTATACCTTTTGCTGGAGTGCAGGTCCTATGTGGTGGGGCTAGTGGTGTGGCCAGTGAAGTATGGGTACAGTCTGCTGGAGTCGGTCCTACGTTTTGTGTCACTGGTTGTATAGCCAATATAAGTGGGGTGCTGCATGATTTCTCCGGCATCACCACGTTTTTCAAGGACTTTGCTGGTGCTCCTTCAGGTTCGGCAATCACCCTCTTCCTTTTTGATGCCTGATGCACAAGAACAGCATTTGAGTGGAAAAACACGGTATGATGATAGATGGAATATGTATTGATAATGGATGGGCATGGCATCTCAACATATATGGTGAGTAAACTAAGCAGATGGCGGTGCAACAAAGTAGAAGAAATGCAAGACAACATATGCAAGATATGCGCAATCAATAAAACCTTGCCAAATTAGAACAGGCACCTTGATGGGTGAACAGGACAGGCCATCTGCCTTTGAGTCCTTGAGGTTAGAATAGTCATTAGGATCATATTCTGAACAAGAATCAACAGGTGGGGAGCGTATGAGTTTCATTGCATCCAGAATGGCACTCAATGCCTTGGTGCCAATTTTGTGAGTCATTACAGTGTTTAGCTTCAAGACTGGACTACTGCTAGTCCGACACAAAGCAGCTACACAGATCATAGTGTAGATATAACGGGAAAACCGTAAGCATCAGAGTAAAATCAGCAAAGTGGAACTTGCTGGAATATATGTGCTAGTATTGCCGGTACGGCTAGAAAGGCTTCGGATACCAGCTCTCTTCAACTGAAGGTGTGGTACTGTTAATATCAGTGTAACTCTCAAAGGCGACACAGCTCCCCGCATTTCCTTGCTATTCTTATAGGATTCAAGTGGGCAGGCCACTACAAATCCTATTCCCATGTTTACAAAATCCTACGGATCAAAGAGGCCTGAAGAGTTCAAAGAGTCCATCACAACCGACCTTATAGACCTCTACACTGCAAATGTCCGTGCTCATCTTCACTACAAGGAACATACTGTACTACTATCATACTCCCTCCGTTCCAAAATATAAGTCTTGGTAGAGATTTCCATTATGGATCACATACAGATGTATCCAGATACATTTTAGAGTGTAGATTCACTCATTTTGCTCCATATGTAGTCCATGGTGGAATCTATACAAAGACTTGTATTTAGGAACGGAGAGAGTACTTATTAAACAAGAACGAAAGAGGAACATGCTAAAGAAGAGCAAGCAGATTTTGGATAATAAAAAGTTCGTTGCGCTGTGCCCACACATGATGAACCAGAGCGCATTAAGAAAGCAACTCCCTGTTGTCTCTCTATATGTGGTGCAGTGCTTTTCGAAAGTAAAGTAGGAACATTAGCTGACCAATTAAATGTTATCTGTTTTAGTAATATCAGCATCATATCAGATTCGTACTTGAGCAACAAGTTTGGAATTATGAGTGGCACGTTGTTTAGCTTGATGGATTCAGGAGCAGTGCTAAGCAGGTATGATGATGGTACTGAATATAAAGGCATGTCTGCATGCAATTCGCGTGACTTTTGTCATTTGGGTCAGTCGACCATTTTCAGGCGGTTGGATGAAGATCCTACGTCTCCTAACCCTTCTTGTTCCTCATCTCTGATTCTTCCCATACAGAACACCGCACGGCCCCCACCGCCCGTGTTCCTCCACCACCCCCACCCCCGCCCCCACCCGTGTCGAGTTTTCTTCGTTCGGCGAGGCCCCACCACCGCCCCCACAACCACCGTCCCCACCCGAGCCCCTTTGTTCGCACCGGCGAACTCCGGCGAGCTCTGAAAAATCGACTGACCCAATTTTGAAATTTAGTCTACTGTGATTTAACTAGTGCGGAATATAAAAGGGGAAAACCATAAGCATTGGGAGTATAGTGTTGAGCGTGCCATGGCGGATCTGAAGGTGCAAACCGGACAAAGGTAACTTCACAACCAATGTTTTCTTTCAACTAGCAAGTAAGTGATGGACAAGACATCAGAGTAAAGCAGTGGCGATCTATTTTCTTGCTATGATAAATAAGTTGAGCAGATATGAAAGAGTACAGCCTCTGGTGCGGCGGGGCGCGGTGGAGGATACGGTCGTAGGAGCGGCGCCGGCAAGGTGGACGACGGCGGGGATGAAGCGTGAGGATGGGATGCAAGGATCCCGGTCCGAAGCCGTGGATGAGAGAGGTCGATCTCTTGTAATGGACGGCGGCGTCGGGGTATCAGCTCCGGCAAGGTGGAGGAGGACGGCGGTGGATGGGGTGGCGGACGGAGGAGGCTGGGGTGGAGAGGGTGTTTTGGCGCCCACGGAGTACGAATGGGGAAATGGAGGTAGAGAGGAAGGGGGAACCATGTCTTCAGGGCGCGCTTGTCTCAAATGCGAGGAAATTTACAAACTTAGCCCCTATTTCAAATTTCCTACATCACAACAATATTAGTCGGTTGGGGATAGGACGATAATCTCGCATACACCGAATATTTGCCGACGGGAGTTTGTTTTTGGCGCCCACCGTGTATGAATCGGGGATGGAGTCGATTTCGGCCGAGGACACACTGTGTTTTGGCGCCCACCGTGTATGAATCCGGGTGAGAGTCGGTTATGTCACGTTTGAGTGAAATTACAAACCTACCCCTATCGAAACCTATAGAAATCGAGCAGATAGGCTTTGCATGGCAGGGATAGGCAGTAGTAATTTCCATCTCGCAGATTTTGGTTTCGGGCGGTTACTGCGACTTTCCCCGCTTCGTTCAAATTTTGCAGAGTGCACGTTTACCGTGCCAACTCAATTCGAATCCCGTTTGTATTCTATTTTTTTCGGGCGGGTTCCATTTTCGATTGGAATAAAATTCTATATACATCATTTCTTTATATATACTTTCAAAAGCACAACAAAGAATTCTGCTCCTTTATATGTATAATATGATTTACAAATACAATGATCTCAAAATCATAAGGTTGAATTCAAAAAAATTAAACCAAATTATGTTCTACTAAAATGTATGGATTAGTAATATCTACATATTAAATAACATAGATGCGCGTGAATTCATATGAGTATGCATGTTTGATAGATCAATTTTCGTTCGAGTATGGATTACATGTATCATCATCTCGAATTGAAATATTTGAATCCCTTTTATGTTCACTCCTTTCACGCCCATATCTCTCGCATGCATGCTCCTTCATGTAGCTATCACTCTTTTCTCCAGCTCACCCGCACGCTCACTTCATGTTTCTCCTATCCTCGCAAACATGGTCTCTCGACGTCTCCCTTGAGAAGTGTCACACTCTCCCTATCATTATATATTACACGGTTTTCATTATCTCTCACGTCCCTACCGTTCTCTGGTATCACTAGGTACCTAAGCTTTCTTTTTCACCGCCACACACACAGTCTCCACTCGTGTTTCACTTTGTCTTTCTCTCTATGGGATTCTCTCACACACCCTGTATGTCTCTAGATATGACTCATACCACTAAAATTACTCTCTCTCTCTCTCCTGTAGACACAACATTTGTTGCGGTCTCCTTTTCGTCTCCATCCCAGACTGACATTATTCATTTGTTTACAGATCAGACAAACTCCCCCCTCTCTCTGTCTCTCTCACACACACAACTCTTGTTTCCACTCCCCTTCCCGACTACCGTCTCTCTCTCACACACACAAAACTCTCGCTTTCGCACCCCCGACTCGTATTTCTCTCACAAACATTTATCGACTAGCCTCTAGATAGGTTTATACACCCGCACACTCGTGCTTCCACTATCGCATACATGTCTTCTCCTGCTCCTTGTATCTATGTAGATTTTTCTTCCCTTCTTCAGACACGCCCTCTCGATCATGCACACACACACTATCGCCTCATTTTAAGCTGATACCTCTCGCACAGACACTCTTTGTGTCTTTGTCACACATGCACTCTGTCCTCCTCCTCTCTCCCTCTCTCTCTCACACACATGGGCTTTTTGCAACAACTAGCAAGATTCCCATGCGATGCACGGAACATCAAGATGCATTTGTATGACTAGTTTATCTTGTGGGAGAAAAGGATGAATGAGGGAAGTCCTTATTTGCAAGTGTGGAGAGGGGTGTGGGTATCTTTTTGCAAAATTGCCACAGTTTCCTTCCTATCCCTCAGATATAGATCGGACGGCCTATATTGCAGGATGGTAGGCACACGATCATCACCGACTATGCTTTTTATCAGAGTAGGGATAAAAAAACAGAGTTGGTGATGATGGTGGGCCTGCCATCCTGCAATATAAGCTGTCCGATTTATATCTGACGGATAGGAAGGAAACTATGGCAATTTACCCGCACTCCTCTCCACATTTGCAGATAAGGCCTTCCCTCGTTCATCCTTTTCTCCCACAAGATCTTGATGTTCCGTGCAACGCACGGGCATCTTGCTAGTAAGAGTAGAAATTAGACATATACCACTTCTCGAATCTTGAAACCAACAACATTCCTCCCTTATCTCATCAAAACCGCCAAAGGAATATATTTTGAGTGAAACATAACATATATTTAGTGATATACGTATTTCAAAACTAGACTTTTTTCTATCAAATTAGTGAATATGTATTAATCTACTCTGATCGTGTGGCAACGCATTGGCACATTGCTAATAGTTATTTTAATTTTTTGGACACTACACAAACAGTGGAGTATATATACGAAGAGAAGAGGCGCACGCACGCAGTCGGTCTCTTGCTGTCTCGCACACATGAGTGTTATGTAAAGGCAACGTTAACAAATAAACCCTAAAACCCTAGGTGCACGATTGCTGCATTCATGGGTACCGGGTACGTGGTGGAGCGCACCTTTGTAGGAATAGTGAGCTCGCGTGATAATTTGATCCGTAGGAGTTGATGGTCGGGACCACAGGTGAACGACTTGGAGGCGATGGCTCGCCAGTTGTCACAGATCGAGTAGCCACGTTTAAAATATCATTTTTTAGCGGGGTTAAGAGTTCCGATTTTGAATGGCGCGTTATAAGTACTAAGTAGTTTTTAGAACGATTGGTATGGAGCGAAAATGGAATTCATTGTACTACGTACCTCCTTGGCGTATGGTTGTATGGGTTTATGTTGCGAGATGTTGAACCTGGTAGTTCTAGGGCAAATATTATGGTTTAGATTTAGATGTTGGTTTTCCTTAATGAAAATCGGAAGGGGGAAACCCTTCTTTGATTAAAAAAACTACTACCTCCGTTCTGGTTTACTAGTCCCCATCGTATTTTGGGTCAAAGTTTGTCCATGAATTTTACTTGTAAAATGTGAATGGAAAAATGAGATTTTGTTATACCCAAACAAAAAAGGACCGGAGGGAGTGATTGCTCTGACACGGACGCGACCTCTCATAGCGCGGACATTGAACCGACGCGCCGGCAAAGAGGGCCCCACTCGCTGCAGGCCCGGCTGAACACGCCTCCTCACCGCATGCAACCGGCTTCAGACTGCCCTGCCTGACTTCATTGAATCCGCGCGTGTGCCAGCAACACGTCCTTTCGCGAGCTGGACGGCATTTTAGAACACAAAAAATTACCAAAATATAATTAATTACGCATGGTCTTGACTTGTTGTGTTCGCACTGGTAGCAGGAACTAGAGGTTTTTCTTTATTTATAACTCTCCTCAATTTTTTTGGCTTTGAAGTGAATCATGGTTGTGGACATTATGTATGAATGTGCAGATATCTGTGAACATGAGTTTGATGTGGAAGTTGAACTTGGAATGTCGGGCTTGCGTGTGAACTATACCATGTCCAATGCTTCGTCTGTTATTGTTTGGAAAGTAATTGTTGTTATTACATGACCCAAAAAAAAATTGTGCCACATCAGTAGATGCACGGACATCACAACAGGCATGCTGACTGGATAAACATTTGAACCTAGCTATTATGAAGGAAATTTTGTATTGACAACAGTTTAGATAGCAGGAGACGCCTAGCCTGCTCTGCCTCTGCTAGCTTATTTCTGGCTTCTTCCATCTCTTCTTTGGCATGGGTGAAGAGAGCATCTGATTGCTCTTTTCGCTTCTTCAGGAACTCAGCTACATTCTCAAGGGCTGCTACATGCTTTCTTTCAGCCTTTACTACAGCCACGTGGACACGAACAGCTGACGACTCCACCTGGCTTGTGTGTAATCCAGCATCATCTGGGAATTTGCACCTTGTGTCTAATCCAGCATCATTAGGGAACTGGCACCTTGTGTGTAATCCAGCCTCATTTTGGAAACATGATCTCGACGTTGACCATACTTCCCTCCTCGCAGGAACTGCATCCTGACATGAAGTTACTTCTTTTTTAGATCAATACTCAGAGCAACCCAGATCTATTTAGTAGAAGCCAGATAAACAGAACTCGGAGAAGTGAATTCAAAAGGAAAAAATATAAAAACAGACTACAAGGTGAGAACACCCACTTCCTACATCAAACTAAAAACAAAAGCATTAGGACGATTAAGACTCTTCTTATTACACATCGAAGAACATGAGGCTTAAGAGAAACAGAAACTACAACATATACACATCGAAGAACACGAGGCTAAATGAAAGTAATTGAAAGGGTGTTACTTACCAAAGCTCGTTTTATAGGTTCGGTGCAGCTCCTCTTTAACTTGCCACGCTCCTTGAAGATGTCCCCAATATCCCGTGTTTGGTCTTCATTGCTCCTCTGCATGTTCCCACTCGTGGTTTTAAAATCTCAACATGGAAAAAAATATACTACTAGTAATACTCGCGCATCTTGTGGGAAACATTAAAGCACTCGTCTGCCATGTTAGAGCATCTCCAACAGAATCGCAAAGCACGGCGCCTTAAAAAAGCATTTACAGTGCTAAGATCGAGAAGTAGAGATAGAGAGTAGAGACTAGAGAGTAGAGGATAGTTCTCAGCATAGATAGATAAAAAATAGATTATTCAACTACTCCTCGTCGTCCGACTCCTCCTCGGTGATGTCCTCCTCCGACGTCTGACTGTAGGCGTGAAGATACCGATCGTCGTCGGATTCCCAGGGCGACGCTGCTCCTAGCCTCATGTTGAATTGAGCATCCGCTTTTCGCCTACGCTTGTCCTCGCGATAGGCGGCTCGCTCCTCCCTCCTCTTATCCCTCTCCGCCCTCCTTTGCGCGCAGAACTCGCGCTCGTTGATGACGTCCTGCGGGAAGCGTTGGCGCCACAACGCCATGGCTTCCTCGTCCATCTCGGTGATGCTGAGACAGTGCTCCCACCTCCGGATGTCGCGACGATCCTCATCGGCGATAAGCCGCGGCAGAGGCGCGAGCTCCTGTGCCGGCTCCCGCGTTGGCACGTTGGGGAAGTTCAATGTTCTATGAGGCCACCGGAGGCGCCACACTGCTGCGTCGTACGCGTGGGCGGCCTTGTTGGCGGTGTCGAAATTGCCGAGGCCGAGGCGCATCCCGCGGAACCGGATCTTGGCGGAGAAGCTGCCAGAGGGGCGCGCACGGACGCCGCGGTATCCCCAAGTTTATCGGCGATGCAGCGGCGGCGAGGCGAGAAAGAGCGGGGAGAGAGCGGTGGCGAGGCACAGAGCGGGGAGAGAGCGGTGGCAAGGCACAGAGCGGTGGGAGGGCGTTGGATTTTATAAAGCGCGCCGGACGCCGCGCGCCAAAACTAGAGCACGCCCGGCCGCTTTTTCCCGTGCGCGCGCAATCCTTCCCCGACGTCTCTGCTATCTCTACTCTCTTCTCTACTGTTATATTTATTTTATATTTAATATTTATCTCTACTTCTCTACTCTCTACTTTTTTCTCTACTTTTTTTCTTATAAAAAAACAGAGTTGGTGATGATGGTGTGCCTGCCATCCTGCAATATAGGCCGTCCGATTTATATCTGACAGATAGGAAGGAAACAATGGCAATTTTTCGAAAAGATACCCACACCCCTCTCCTGATTTGAAAATAAGGCCTCCCCTCGTTCATCCTTTTCTCCCACAAGATAAACTACTCATACAAATGCATCTTGATGCGTGCAACGCATGGGCATCTTGCTAGTTCTAAAAAACGTTTCATCATTTGCCACACTACTGGTTGCAGATGAAAAACCTACCCAAGCACAGCGCGATATAGGAGCGATGCGCAATTACAAGCTGATATTATGTTGGACAATGGAGGCTATAACCAATTACTTTTACGAGAACAATAGCACCCAGGAAATTTGAAGGGTAGGTATGAACAAAATTGGAACTGCACATGTACTGCTAAGTGATTCAATACACACATTACTAATCAAGGAGGAGAACGATGGCCGCGGTGGCCTCTGTGAGTCATGGTCGGCAACGGGAGTCAGTTCATTGTCCACGACGGTGGTGCTTCTGCGCTTGGCGTCGGCTTCCGGGAAGCAGATCCGAGATCGTGGAAGACGGTGCCGGGGAAGAGGCTCCGTGTACGACGACGACGGTGGACCGGCTCCGGTGCGGCCTACGAGGTCGTCAATGAGGCAGATCCGCTGCGGTGGACGAGTGCGCCCATGTAGAAGGGGAGGAGGACGAAGGCTGCGGTCCCGTGGAGAAGTCTATTTTGCGGTGGGGATAGAAAATGGGGAGTATTCAGGTGTACTACTCTGGGTGCCGGGGTGGGGTTGGCTGGGTAGGGTGAACCTGAAGTTATGAAAACAGCCCCCTACCAACCGTCATCCATATGCCTGTTCCGAAGGCTATGATGGTAACTTCCCACTGCTCGAATCGGGGTCGCGGGACATTTTCATGGCGACCTCAAAATTTTGTGACACTGAACTCCCCGTGTGGCGTGTTGGGTGATTCGGCTAAGCAACTAGCGAGTAGTACTAGTAAACTCTGCATATTAGGTTTAACCGAAGTCAAACTTCCTAAAGTTTGACCAAGTTTATAGAAAAATATAAACATTTACCATAACAAATATGTATGATGTGAAAGTACATTCAATAATGAATCTAATGGTATTTATTTGTTATTGTATATGTAAATATTTTTTGTTATAAACTTTCTAAGAGTTTACAAAACTTGACTTTGACGAATGCTAGTACGCAGACTTAAATAAAAACTGAGGGAGTACACATTTTTTTTCTTAGTTTGTAGTGAATTAATCATTTGTTGAAATTGTGAAATAAATATATTAGGCTAATGACTTCGAATGTAATGGTCTATACAATTCAATAGTTACAATCATTGTTGAATTCCAAGATGTATACGAGGTCTATAGTACTTCACAACATGCTCAAACTCACATAATCCCAGTCAAATGACAATCAAAATGCATTTCATAGTTATTACTTTGTAGGATGCAACAAAACCAACAATAACTCTACATCAGCCATTATAAAAGCAACATTTTGAACATATCCCAATGTGTGAATGAAACGTGCAGAGAGAGCTTGCAAAGATGGAGCAGATAGGGCGGGAAAGATTGTATGTATGTGGACGAGAGAGTAGGAGACAAACCTAACAAAACAGAGAGAGAGAGAGAGATAGAGAGAGAGAAAGAGAGAGGAAGAAGTTAGGTCTGTGAGAAAGATGGAGACATGTAATATACGTGAGATGCGTGTGCATCCAGATTCTGTACACGTGGAAGGAGAAGAGACAACAGGTTTGATGAGAGAGCTGGAAAAACATGGACTAGAGGGGAAGGATCTCGTGGGTTGAGGGATTGATAATTTTGTGCGGCGGAGAGAGGGTTGGTAATTTTGTGCGAGAGAGAGGGTGCGGGGAGGAGTCAGTCAGCCATCGTCACATCATCCTGCTTCCAAATGGCCCCGCATTCTCTAGCACAGTGTGGTCTCCGTCTTCGATCTCCTCGATGCCCTCTTTGAAGATTGAAGTGTTGTGCATGATGGGGTGCAGAGAAGCAAAAGCGAGAGTGGTCGCCATATAACCTTGGATGGGGATGAATTGTGTGCTCGGGGGAGGGGGGGTGTGTGCTATGTGTGTGTGTGTGTGTCAGATATTGAGAGAAAACAAACCTAAGGAGAGAAATGTGTGTGTATGTGATAGAAAGCTACATGCTAAACACGGTATTCACGCAGAGATTGTGCGTGCGAGATAGAGAGCGATGTGCGGGCCTTGAGGTGGGCAGGGGCCGGGTGAGGGTGTCAAAATGTGCGCGTTGATGCATGTGTTACATGCGATCGTGCGAGGGACGGACAAATTGAGAGAGATGGTTGTTGTGTTACGGATGCTCCTCTCCCTCCCTCTCTCTCTCTCTCACAAGTAAAATAGAAGACCATTCTCTCATGTATACACAACGTATCGGCATCTGTCTATGTCTCACTCATGCATGATCATTTGCACATTCACACCTCTCTATGTCTCTATCACACGCACACCATCTCCACATTGCCCTTCCGCCACAACACACATATGGACACATACACACGTTCTCTCTCAGTCACACACACAAAATCAGTATTAAAAAAAACTAGGGCGCACCTGAAACATCCAAATCCAAATAAACACGAACTGGAGCTAAACTCAAATATATGGAAATATTGTAGCATCAAGAACTTTTCCAGGAAAAAAGAGTTGAGTAATATTCGGGGATTGTTTTCACACACACAAAAAGGTTCGGTGGATGTCCTTCGAGCGTGACACGGTGACGCACCGTTCGATCGACCGCGCAGCCGCGGTTCACGTGCTTGCACAGGATTCCCTATCGTGTCTGCGGTAACTAATAAAAGCGCTGCCTAAGTCTAATGTTTACGTGCACTAGTACGGTTTTCTTTTAAGTTTGACCAACCCTATATAAAACTAAACTAAGCTCCCATACGCGCACTCATCAATATGTCGCCACCGCCGTTGCGCATGCTGGCGCCCGCCTGCTCTGGCCAACAATTTCTCGCCCATCACCGCCGTGTCGCCGCCATCCCTGTGCCATGAAGTCGAAGGCTCGCCCGCTCACGTCGTCTTAAGTCCCTCCTTGCGATGCCGCTGCGCTGTCAAGCACGCGAGCAGCTGGTGGAGCCGCGTCTATGCACGTAGCGTACGAAGAGGAGGAAGAGCGTGTGCTCCAGCACGCCGGCGAGGAGGAACTAGCATGTCATTGTCGTCTCCGCCCGCGTGGAGGAGGCGCGCATGGTGGTTGTCACGGCGGAAGCCGGTCGCGCGCGCGTCGAGCCCGCCAACCAGGTGCGCATGCGGAATCCACCTTCGAGACCCTGAATGCCACGTGGATCCTGCAATCTGAAGGAGCAATTTGGGTCAGTCGACTCTTGTGAGCCGTTTGATGCAACATGGATGGCTAGAAGGGCTTCATCAACCTCCGAAATTGATGCACGGTTCATCTTCTCAGCCCGCCACACGCCTAACCATCTGCCGCCGCCGCCGCGCCCTCCCCTAAACCGCCTGCCACCGCCATGCTCCCCCACCCCCACCATCCATTTAACCCCGGGCACGATCCATTTTTTTCCGGCGAACTGCATTCCACACCCAACACTCATAAGATAGATCATGGG
Source organism: Aegilops tauschii subsp. strangulata (assembly GCF_002575655.3). Taxonomy (NCBI): domain Eukaryota; kingdom Viridiplantae; phylum Streptophyta; class Magnoliopsida; order Poales; family Poaceae; genus Aegilops; species Aegilops tauschii. Next base: position 204,567,996 of record NC_053036.3, on the reverse strand, counting down.
CACCCTGCCACCCTAATATAGATACTGGGGTAGCTTCTCTACCGTCTTCTTCCTTCGCTCCATCGAACATCTTTCACAAATCGACTGACCCAAATTATACTACTAGTACGAATGTATTAAGTACAGTAGGAACACGAAGATACGAGCAGTAGTACCAACTGCTAGAACAACAGTAGTAAGACATAGTACTAGTACTACTCTACGTACTAAAGAGTTCAAATAATGAGAAAGCACATAAACATAGTTCTGCTGGGACCTCAGCACAACACACCCTTGAAAATAAACTAAGCAACTAGTCCGCTTGACACTGCAGTAGAACCAGCATGAGCGACGGCACTGCCACCTACTCGGAGTCTGAGTCCACGTCCTCGACTTCGTCCTCGTCCCTCTTCCTCTTCCTCTTCGCCGACGCTTCTTTGCTTGAACCGGACACTGGGCTCTGCTTCTTCATCCAACCCTTGTAGATATTTAAACAAAGGTAGGCATCCATTGCTGCGTACAGGATGTGATCTTCATCTAATGTCTTCGACTCCCATGCATGATGAAACTCGTGGTGAGGTTTCTTCAGTTTAGCGTACGAAGGATCAATCATGGCTGCTGCCAGGGTCAACATTGAAGGCTGAGAGGAGGACACCAGGCTTGCCTTCTGGAGATCGAAGGGCTGGCCTACAACGAGGCCTATCCGACCCAGGACATACCTGTCGTTCCTAAAGTCTACAGTAACGAATTTCACTCTTTCGTCCTTGTGGAAGTTCTTAAAATCCTGGCACTCAATGTCGGCATGGAATATGTGGTAGACCAAGCACACGTTATGTACACAAACCTGGATCACGGCGGGCTTCTTCTTCTCTGCCTCCTTTAGAATCTTCTCTCTTTCCGGGACTATGGTGTACTCAACATCTAGCCCAACGACCCACTCATCCGTTGAACTGTTGAACATGCGTAGGAAGCGAGCAAGGCATGCTTTCACCGTCGCGGATCCACGTGTGTAGATGACGATGAACTCATCGTCGGTGATGGCTCTAACCTGGTACTCAGAGGCGACCACGGAGATTTGGGAGGCCATGGATTTTGGAGGAGGGTTAGGAGAAGTTGAACTGGTGTAATGTGAAAGGACGGGACGACTGGGAGCGAATTGTTGTAAGGTACTGTACTAGTAGAAGACGGGCACGAGTAGGGCATGCGAACGGCGTGGGGTTGCTGGCTTGCCCGGTGGATAAACGGCTGCAAGCCCCCAAAGAGTTCTCGAGAACTATGCGGGACCCACTAGATGTCATCTCTACTAGACCCATATCGTAGGCCTGACGGTATAGCTTCTGCCTGTTCGCACGCCATGCAGGCGCGTGGGTAACTTCACTTAATTCCGTTAACCATCGCGCCTCCCACGACCTTCGCCTCCCTCGCGCGGTCACTCCCTTTGAGACTTCTACCGGCTATAAATGAGCAAATTTTTTGCCTACTCCGCATGCATGATACTCCCTCTGGTCCTTTTTACTTCCGTCAACCGTTTGCAAAGTGTTTGACCAAATTTATACTAAAAATATCAATATCTACAATACTAATTATAATGAGTATAAGAACTATGTTTTATAATGACTATAAAAATATTGATTTGACATTGTGAATGTTGATACATTTTTCTATAAGTTTGGTCAAAGTAGAGGTACATTGACTTCAGACAAAACTTAAATGCACAATGCAGACTAGTTCCTCCGTCCAGGTGCGTGCCATGTCCTATCTTCTCATCACAACAAGGTTAGCTATTAGAGTACTACTACCTCCCTGTCGGTGTGAAACGACACCTATGGGATCACAAGAATCCCTACTACGGTTGCCGGGGCGCAGGGTTGCAAGAAGAGCAGGATCAGTAGTCAGCACAAGGATCGTTTACCCAGGTTCGGGCTGCGAGGATGCATAAAACCCTAGTCCTGCTTTGGTGGGTATATTTCAGAGAGTTCCTGAGCTCTCGAACTAGCTATGGCGAGTGTGTGGTTCGAAAGAGCCGAATCCTCCTCCAGTATGCCATGGGCCTCCTTTTATAGGCGAAAGGGGCTGCCACAGTGGCATACAGGAGGTGGAAAGGCGTACAGTATTGCGAGCTTATCGCTCGTATTACAGGACAAGTCGCATTTAATGCGCCGCTGAGGTGTCCCCTAGCTTTATCGGGGACGGGGGCGAGGCCCGCCCCGTCCGTCGCCGCTCCTCCTCGCTTCAACATACGCCCTGGTCAGCGATGCGTGCGGCGCCATGTAGGCAGGCAGGCAGCTGAGGTGGCACGGTGGTAGGGTCTTCACGAAGATCTGCATGCCGCCACGCAGGAGCCTTCTCAGTTGGCCTGGAAGCTGCATGTTGCCACGCAGGTGCCTGCCCAGCTGGTTTGGGCTGGTAGCTGCATGCGAACGGCGGTGAAGACTTGGCTGGTGCGGGTCTAGCAGTGGCCCCGCTAGCGCCTTCGGCGAGAGCCTTGCCAGGGGGGCCCGGCAAGGGTCTCGCCGTGGCGCGCTGTCGTCCCCGGCAAGAATCTTGCCGGGGGTCACGTGGCTCTCCTCGGCAAGGATCTTGTCGAGGATCATTGTCTTCTAATCCTCATCTGATCTTGAATATGTCTTCACAAAGATCTGCATGCCACCACGGAGGTGCCTCCCGAGCCCTGGCCCCACGTGGCTGATGGTGTTGGGGACGCGGGCCCAAGGGTGGCTCGCCCTGTTGGTGTTTGGGCGCGCTGCCCCGGCAAGGGTCTTGCCGGGGGAAACTGCTCCGCCCCTCTGCTTCTTTGCGTTCTTGGTCTTGGCGTTGCCCTGGCTGTCTTGGGCTTCGGTTTTGCCTTGGTTCACCTCCCCTGCTCTGCTTTGTGTGGCCGTGGGCGCGGCTCCGACTATCCGTGCATAGGTAAAGGGGTACAAAGGTGCGCCCCTTCTTTTGTACACCGACAGGAGCCCCCGGGCCTGGGCCACACATAAGCGCGACACGTTGTTGGGCCAGGCCCAAAACAGTGCGCGGGCAGGCGGGGCGGTTTTTACCGCGGTAAAACTTTTCCCGCGCTGCGCTTCCCACGTCCCACGTTGAATGCACGACATGGAGGGGCGCGCGTGACGTGGGCGGCATGCGTGGGGCGGTTCCTGCATGCATGCATCACATCGCAGTAAATGGGCAGCGCGACCCGCACCTTCCCCATAAAAAGGGATAACCGCGGGCGCACTGTTCCTTTTACCCTTCGCGCAACCCCAATCTCGGAGGTCTCCATTCGCCTTCCTCTTCTTCCCCAAGCTTCGCTCTTGCTCGTCGCCGCTGCGTTCCCGCTGTCCTCTGTTTCTTGCCCCCCTCCCCCAGCCGCCATGGCGCAAAAATCCACCAAGGGCAAGGGAGTGGCCAAGGATGCCGGAGCGGCGGAGCCGCCGGAGAGGGCACTGGCGGTGCAGCGGATGCAGTCCGCCTTCTTCCCCTCGACAGTTGACGTGTTCGAGCTTCGGCAAGCCTTCAAGCCCCTGTGGGGGGTGAAGACGGGGGGAGAGAAGTCGGGGCATCCAACCATGCGCGTCATCCCCGCCAACTGCGGCGAGGCTGCCCCAAATCGGTACCCCTTCTTTGTCGACTATTTTTCCTGCGGGCTTTGTCCTCCCTTCTCCGATTTCTTCAGCGACATCATGCATACCTTTGGCTTCCGCCTCTTGGATTTTACCCTGAATGCGGTGGCGTGCATGGCCCTTTTCGCGCACCTCTGCGAGGGTTTCGCCGGGGTGCACCCCAACACGGCGCTCTTCCGCCATTACTTCTTCCCTTGGATCCAAACGGGAGGCGCCATTTCTTTTTGCATCACCTGGATCCCAAGGTCCAAGGGAGCGTACCCGGATGGCGCCATGAAGGAGAGGTGGGAAGAATGGCGGGGCCGGTGGTGCTGGATCGAAGAGAAGGACCCGCCGGTGTTCTGCGAAGTTTGCCGGGCGCCGCCGGTCCGCAGAAGTGATTGGAGCGATGTCGGCGCCGACGACAAAAAGCTCACGATTGCCACCACCAGGATTCTTCGGCTCACCGAGGCAGGGCTTGTTGGGGAACGTAGTAATTTCAAAAATTTCCTACGCATACGCAAGATCATGGTGATGCATAGCAACGAGAGGGGAGAGTGTTGTCCACGTACCCTCGTAGACCAAAAGCGGAAGCGTTAACACAACGCGGTTGATGTAGTCGTACGTCTTCACGATCCGACCGATCAAGTACCGAACGCACGGCACCTCCGAGTTCAGCACACGTTCAGCTCGATGACGTCCCTCGAACTCCGATCCAGCCGAGTGTTGAGGGAGAGTTTCGTCAGCACGACGGCGTGGTGACGATGATGATGTTCTACCGACGCAGGGCTTCGCCTAAGCACCGCTACGATATTATCGAGGTGTAATATGGTGGAGGGGGGCACCACACATGGCTAAGAGATCAATAGATCAATTGTTGTCTCTATGGGGTGCCCCCTGCCCCCGTATATAAAGGAGCAAGGGGGGAGGCCGCCGGCCTAGGAGGAGGGCGTGCCAAGGGGGGGTCCTACTCCCACCGGGAGTAGGACTCCTCCTTTCCTTGTTGGAGTAGGAGAAGGGAAGGGAGAAGGAAGGAAGGGGGTGCCCCCCCTCCCTAGTCCAATTCGGACTAATCCATGGGGAGGGGTGCGGCCACCCTTTGGGGCCTTTCTCTCCTTTCCCGTATGGCCCATTAAGGCCCAATACGAATTCTCGTAACTCTCCGATACTCCGAAAAATACCCGAATCACTCGGAACCTTTCCGATGTCCGAATATAGTCGTCCAATATATCGATCTTTACGTCTCGACCATTTCGAGACTCCTCGTCATGTCCCCGATCTCATCCGGGACTCCGAACAACCTTAGGTACATCAAAACATATAAACTCATGATATAACTGTAATCGTAACGTTAAGCGTGCGGACCCTACGGGTTTGAGAACTATGTAGACATGACCGAGACACCTCTCGGTCAATAACCAATAGCGGAACCTGGATGCTCATATTGGCTCCCACATATTCTACGAAGATCTTTATCGGTCAGACCGCATAACAACATACGTTGTTCCCTTTGTCATCGGTATGTTACTTGCCCGAGATTCGATCGTCGGTATCTCGATACCTAGTTCAATCTCGTTACCGGCAAGTCTCTTTACTCGTTCCGTAATACATCATCCCGCAACTAACTCATTAGTTACAATGCTTGCAAGGCTTATAGTGATGTGTATTACTGAGTGGGCCCAGAGATACCTCTCCGACAATCGGAGTGACAAATCCTAATCTCGAAATACGCCAACCCAACAAGTACCTTCGGAGACACCTGTAGAGCACCTTTATAATCACCCAGTTACGTTGTGACGTTTGGTAGCACACAAAGTGTTCCTCCGGTAAACGGGAGTTGCATAATCTCATAGTCATAGGAACATGTATAAGTCATGAAGAAAGCAATAGCAACATACTAAACGATCGAGTGCTAAGCTAACGGAATGGGTCAAGTCAATCACATCATTCTCCTAATGATGTGATCCCGTTAATCAAATGACAACTCATGTCTATGGCTAGGAAACATAACCATCTTTGATCAACGAGCTAGTCAAGTAGAGGCATACGAGTGACACTATGTTTGTCTATGTATTCACACATGTATTATGTTTCCGGTTAATACAATTCTAGCATGAATAATAAACATTTATCATGATATAAGGAAATAAATAATAACTTTATTATTGCCTCTAGGGCATATTTCCTTCAGGGCTCACCCTCGAGATGATTGGGCGGACTTCATCCGCCGCCGGATCGCTCCATTGCACAACAAGGGGAGGTCGGCCTGGCTCTTCACGAACCCCGCCGACGTCATGCGGCTTCGCCCCGGCCTTGACCACAATTTCACAATGATGGGGCACGCCCATTTCTGTCAGCGGATCTTCCAGCTCGACGTGGGCCGCGACGGCGAGGTCGAGCGGACCGGCAAGGTCGCGAGGGCCGCCGCGAAGGCCGGCAAGGTCTTCAAGGGGCCCTTGTTCAAGTTGCCGGCGGGAGTGGTCCCGTTGTGCAACAATTCGCGCAGGACTGACATCATCGCCATGATGCCGGACTGCAATGCGCATGGCCCTGACCCGAGTTGGGCCGAGCCGGAGGACGTCGAGGTGCAACAGTTCTTCGACACCCTGCTCGAGGGATACGTTAACGCCGACGTCGAGCGGCTGCTTGTCCAGGACACCACCCAAGCGGAGCTGGACTACATCGCCGCCAGGGCGATGGAGGCGAAGCTTGCTGAGGAGGCCGGCAGCGCCGGTGGTGTGGAGGACAAGGACGCGACGACCGCGAAGGACGAGGAGCTCGCCCGATGGGCGGCGGCCGCCGGGGAAGCCAGCAGCGCCGGCACCGAGGCTCCTCTTGTTGAGGATGAGGCCGACCAGTCGCCGGAGGAGGAGGCCAGGGCTGTTGACCCTCCGGCCACAAGGAGAGGGCGAGTCCTGCGACGAGCCACTTCCGGCGAGCCGGTGCAGTCCGCCAGGGCCGCACGGCGGCCAAAGTCCCCGGAGGAGTCCACGCGCTAGACGAGGGCCGCGGCGGCGAAGAAGGTGGTGAAGGCTGCGGCAGCGAGGAAGAAGACATCTGCTTCTTCTTCGTCCACGCGCCCGCAGCTCCGCCCTCCTCCCCTCCTCTGGCGGATGCCGACGTGGGGGTTCACTTCTGACTACGGGTCCCTCAGCTGGAGGAGGAAGAGGAAAACAGCAGAGGAGGAGGCGGACAACGAGTAAGTATCTGGATCCTTCCCGTCATCTCTGCCTTCTCAATCTGTGTCGCTTGTCTTGACTTGTTTTTATTCTGGCAGGGATGTGGAGGCGCTGGCCCAAAGGGTGAAGAGGGCCAAGACCTCGGCGGGCGGCCAGCCCCCGGCTGGTACTTCAAGGGCGCCACTGGTGGTGCTGAGTAGTCCGGACAGCAGCCCCCGGTCCAGCCCCCAGCGTAAGCTCACCACCCTCCCCTTGTCGACACGTGTCAGGGGTACGATACTTTGGTGCTGACCTTGCCGGGTATGCAGGAGGAGAGCGCCAACAGGAGGAGTCGCAGAGGGCTACTCCCAACACGCCGCCCCCATCGACCACACCGCCCCGAGGGGCGTCCCCAGTAAGGGCGCCAAGCACCGAGCCCACGCACCTGGAGGAGGAAGAGGAGAACTTGGGCGCTGGCGGCTTTGCCTCTACACCAAATGTTGGCGGGGAGGGGACTTCTTTTTCCCAGCCTGGCACCGGCGGTGGTAAGTTGCTCGCCTCTCGTCCCTGTTCCTTTTTCTTTCTTGCTGACCCTTGGTCTTGGCCTTGCCTCACCCCCTTCTTCGGTGTCCAGATTCCTCCTCGATGAACCCAGAGGACGTGGAAGCCGTCATCGAGGACGTCGCCAAGGCTGCCGAGGCGGACGCCGAGAGGATCGCTGCGGAGGAGGCCGCCGAGGGCGCTGCTGAGGACGCTGCCAAGGGGCCTGTCGGGGAGGCTGGCAAGGCCACCCCTGAGGAGACCGGCAAGGGGCCTGCTGGGGAGGCCGGCAGGGCCGCTGCCGAGGAGGAGGAGGAGGTGGCTGATGACCAGCCTTCCTCCTCTGCTGCTTCCGGCTCCGGCAAGTACCTGAGGGTGAGTGACGACTTGTTCGTCCACCTTCCAGGCGCGTCGAGCACCAGGGCACCCGTCGAGGGAGAGGTGTTCGACGACGAAGTGCTTGCCGCCACCGGGCTTGAGGTCGTCGACGACCGAGCGTTGGTGGCGACGGCTCGCAGGAAGAGCGGCTCCTCCATGCCATGGGCGCCAGCTTCCGGAAGCTCCAGGCACTCCACCGCGCCCGCCTGGACAAGGCTAAGTCCAGGGCGGCGGTGGTGGAGAAGGCGGAGGCGGACCTCTAGAAGCGCGTCGCCGAGACGCAGGACTTGTTCCGCGAGGCTCGCGAGGAGCTGAAGGCCGCCCAGGGCGAGCTGGCCAAGCATGATGTGGAGCTCACCATGAAGCTGGCCGACATCGAGAAGGCCCAGGAGACGGCGGCGGGCTTGGCCGCGGCAGCCGAGGCCGCCCGAACCCAGTACCAGGCCACGCTGAACTCTCAGGAAGAGGACCTCGCCGCGCGCGAGGAGAAGCTTCCGCCACGCTTCGCGACAAGGATGAAGAGGTGGAGAAGCTTGTCTTGCAGCGGACCAGTGAGCTGGAGTAGAGGCACAAAGAGGTGCTCGATGCCCAGGCCCAGGTTCACGCCGACAAGGTGAAGGAGCTGGAGGCGGAGCGGGACGGGCTAAAGGAGCAGGCCCTGAAGCTGTCCTAGGAGAAGGACACGCTCAATAGCGCCCTGACGGAGGCGCGGGGCGTGGCCATCAGCAGGGCTGGGGAGCTCTCCGAGGCTAACAAGTCCGTCGAGGACCTCACGCTGAAGCTGGAGGGCCTTGAGGGGATGCTCACGGAGGCCAAACCCGGGACGGGATCCTGGCCAAGGAGCTGGAGACCGAGAAGCAGCTGCAGAAGAACGAGGCCGCTGAGCACAAGGATTTCAAGGAGGGCGTGAACCGCTGGATCGGCCGCCTCGAGGACGTCGCCGGCAGGATCACCGTGCAGTTGGCTACCATGGGGATGCCAAGCGTGAGGTACGCCCCGGAGCGCAGCGGGACCACCAACGCCAAGCTGACCTTGTTCTTCGAGTGTGTTCTCGGGGCCCTGGAGCAGCTTCACGCCAACTGGGCGGCCTCGCTGGCCGACGAGGCCCGGAGGCTTTGCCAGGGCGCCATGACCAAGGTTCTCACCGAGGTGGCACACTGGTACCCCGACCTCGACTTCGACGTCGCGCTGGAGAGCTTGCCGGAAGGTACCGACCTCGCGCCGCTCAGGGAGCGCATCAAGCCCATCATCAGCCGTGTTGGCGGAATTTTGAGGGTGGAGGGCCAGTGCCGGGATTAGGCACCCCGTTTCTTATCGCCGCTGCAAGTTCACAACCAAGACAATTGCTATCTCTAGTTAGAACCGCAGCAACAATTTGATGTAATATGACTCAGCAGCACTTTTAGTATCATGCATGTTATTTTCCCGTTCGATTTTCCTTTGTGTGTCCACCCTATGTTAACCGGGTAGGTTCGCCGGCGCGTAAACCCAGGGCGGCGTCCTGGGGACAGATCTCCATTGGCCTGCCGGGTGTGCTTGCTGCCAGGCGGACCACCTTACCGCCCTTAGAGCGGCCGCCGGAACTGTCGAGTTTGACTCGAGTCAGAGTCGGGAGTGTTGCCAAGCGCGGAAGGCTACCCTGCCACTCTCGACGCGGCCGCTTTGAGCTGTTGAGCGCACTCAAAACAGAACAAGGGAGTTGCCAATTGCGGGAGGGCCCCTTTGCGTGCAGGTTTCTCATACATAGGCAAGATCTCCGAGGATGATAACCTTATATATAAAAGGAAGTAACTCAAAATTCCGAATGACATAGCTTTTCTGCAGCCATGCTGGCGTCCTTCGTGTTCGCAGGCGGCGCCTTTTTCTCCTGGCCATCTCCTTCTTGGGAGTCATGGCGATGAGGAGTTGCTAGGCCAACTACTAGACCAGATTCTCACAATTGCGCCCCCTACCTGGCGCGCCAAAGATGTCAGTGTGGAACGACACCTATGGGATCACAAGAATCCCTACTAGGTTGCCGGGGCGCAGGGTTGCAAGAAGAGCAGGATCAGTAGTCAGCACAAGGATCATTTACCCAGGTTCGGGCCGCGAGGACGCGTAAAACCCTAGTCCTGCTTTGGTGGGTATATTTTAGAGAGTTCCTGAGCTCTCGAACTAGCTATGGTGAGCGCGTGGTTCGAAAGAGCCGAATCCTCCTCCAGTATGCCGTGGGCCTCCTTTTATAGGCGAAAGGGGCTGCCACAGTGGCATACAGGAGGTGGAAAGGCGTACAGTATTGCGAGCTTATCGCTCGTATTACAGGACAAGTCGCATTTAATGTGCCGCTGAGGTGTCCCCTAGCTTTATCGGGGACGGGGGCGAGGCCGTCCCGTCCGTCGCCGCTCCTCCTCGCTTCGACACGCGCCCTAGCCAGTGATGCGTGCGGCGCCATTTAGGCAGGCAGGCAACTGAGGTGGCGCGGTGGTAGGGTCTTCACGAAGATCTACATGCCGCCATGCAGTTGCCTGCTGAGTTGGCCTGGAAGCTGCATGTTGCCACGCAGGTGCCTGCCCAGCTGGTTTGCGCTGGCAGCTGCATGCGAACGGCGGTGGAGACTTGGCTGGTGCGGGTCTGGCAGTGGCCCCGCTGGCGTCTTCGGCGAGAGCCTTGCCGGGGGGCCTGGCAAGGGTCTCGCCGTGGCGCGCTGTCATCCTCGGCAAGAATCTTGACGGGGGTCTCGTGGCTCTCCTCGGCAAGGATCTTGTCGAGGATCGTTGTCTTCTAATCCTCATCTGATCTTGAATATGTCTTCACAAAGATCTGCATGCCACCACGGAGGTGCCTCCTGAGCCCTGGCCCCACGTGGCTGATGGTGTGGGGGACGCGGGCTCAATGGTGGCTCGCCCTGTTGGTGTTTGGGCGCGCTGCCCCGGCAAGGGTCTTGCCGGGGCTGCTGAGGCAGTCCCCGACAAGGGTCTTGCCGGGGGAGCTGCTCCGCCCCTCTGGTTCTTTGCGTTCTGGGTCTTGGCGTTGCCCTGGCTGTCTTGGGCTTCGGTTTTGCCTTGGTTCACCTCCCCTGCTCTGCTTGGTGTGGGCGTGGGCGCGGCTCCGACTGTTCGTGCACAGGTAAAGGGGTACAAAGGTGCACCCCTTCTTTTGTACACTGACACTCCCTTCTAGTTTAAAGGGCTCGATTCAAAAATTTCACCTACTCTTAGCAAGATAGAGGCAGTGGAATAGTTTTTGTAGTCTGCAAAAGTACTCAACTAATGTTGTCGTTCTTCACAAAAAAATGTGTTTACCAATGCATGCATGAACACTAGTTACTCTAACCCCCCTCTCTTCTTTAATTATTTGCCACATCAGCATGTTTGCTATTCCCGTGTGCATGATACCAGCTAAGATACCACCATTATGGCCAGCCTTTATCATCGCATGCAATAATTTAGTGCACCTTGAAATATGAACAGTGTGGGGCGTGTATGTTTGTAATGACTTGAGACTATACCTAGCCCGGCATGCAAGATGACTTATTATGCACAGTTCCCCATACCTGCAGGAAGCCCGTTCGTCTCCAAATCTTTTCCTCTCCATGTGTGGAAGCAATATGCCTGCCAGACTCTCCTTCTCCCTCCGGCGGTCCCACCACTCCACCCCGTGTGGAAAAAATCTGCTTGCATGACTCTCCTCCCCCCGCGCTCGTCCAATCCGTTGTGACCAGCAATATTTCCACCCCTCCCCTCCCCCGTAATTTACTCCAACAAATATGCCCACGTAGCTGTTACATTAATCACGCAACATATCTTCCAGGACACTGCTTCAGTTACTTAACTGCAGGTGCATTGGGTCACTGACATATGGGCCCAACAGGGGTCTGGCCCACATGTCAGTGACGCAACTGGACCTGCAGTTAAGTCAGTGCAGCTCAGTCCATATCTTACGTAGGTGTGCCATTGCTCACTATAAATACTGCGCCTCCCACGGCATTCGGAAGAACGCTCACGTTCATCGCTATCTCCTCCCCCTCCCTCTCACGTCGACCACCATGGCATCGCCCCTCCCAAGCCCTAGGCGCCCCTCGCTGCACCGCCTGGACGGTCACGCGTCACAGTTTCGTTCCTCGCCGCCACTAGTCGAGGAGGACGCGTCGGCGTTCCACTCCTCGCCGCGACACATCGAGGTGGACGCGTCGGCGTTCCCAATCTCGCCAACACGCGCGTAGGAGGACGCATCGGCTCCCCGCTACAAGGAAAACGCCCTGCCGCCCGCCGAGCCCCCCAGCCTTGAGGAGCTTTGGAAAGAAATGGATGTCGCCATGTGGGAGGCTTTGCCGCCGGCAGAGCACGCCAAAATAGAGGTAGAGAAGAAGGCCGAGGAAGAGAAGCGCGCCGTGGGGCAAGCTGCCTGGCAGGTCTATGTCGCGTTCCAGAGAGTTAGGCAATTGGCTCTTTGGCAGAAGGCTCGTGCAAGGGCCGTGAGGGTGGCTGAGGACGCCCGTGCCAAAGCCCTGAGTGTAGTCGGGCCCAAGCGCCTCATCTACGCTTGGCGGTACATGGACCGGGTGCACGCTTCCAGCGAGGAGGAGTACCTGTTGGCGCCGGATCACCACACCGGTGAGATCGCGCTCGCCCGCCGGCAAGCCGCCAATCAGCACCTCGCGAGTTGCGAGGCTGAGGAAAAGGCGTTGTGTCGGCGCACTGGGAAACGGCTGCGCACCAGGCACTCGTGGCGCGCCGGAAGCGCTCCTGCGAGCGCCGTGGCTTTTAGTAGGAGTATAATTTAGTTTCGTAAGGTGATCTCATTAGTTTTGGGACGCAAATGATAAATACCGAACGTTTGGGAATTATTAGCGTCCTTAATTAAGTATGTAAGAGGGAAAGTTTGGAAACCTTGTGTATCCGTACGCATTTTGTAACTGGTGCATATAGCACAAACTTTACTATATACTATCGCACTACACGTCTCTCTCTATATATGCTTGCAGACTGTGCTACTCCCTCCGTCCAGGTGAATAAGTCATCTTTGGTTGTGCACCGTGACCAAGAAGGAAGGAAGACTTTATACACCTAGACGGAGGGAGTACTACTATTACTTATGTACGTGCAAATGCACGTTTTAACATTACGATGCAGTTTCTGTAAAAGCAGAAAAACAACACTAGTCAAGCTTGTGAAATGATTCAATGCAAAGCAAATGCAAAAATGCTCATTTGATTGTTTACTTTTAGCTTCCTTCTCTGTGGTTATTTCTCTGTCGTACTTTGTACGAAGTATCTCACTGGTCGGAAAGGCATGCAAATTCCCAAACCGCTTCCTACACCCTGTATCGAATTTTTTGCCTAACAAGTTGTGCCGTGCAATTGGAATTCCAACTTGAGTACTAGTACTACTAGTAGGAGTACCAGGGGCCAGTTTGTTTAGGCTTCTAGATTAGTAGTAATCCCATTACTACTAGCTCCGTCCTGGTTTATTGGTCCCCATTGTAATCTGTGTCAAACTTTGATCATAAATTTAACTAATGAAATGTCTGTGCATGTCACATGCACTAACATTTTATTAGTTAAATCTTTGGTCAAAATTTACCACAAATTACAATGGTGACGAATAAACCAGGACGGAGGTACTAGTAGTAGTTTAAAAGCCCAAATAATTGAGTGACGCGCCTTAATGTTACTCTCCACTATGACTAGTCTTATGGGAAAAGCTGGGGAAGAGACGGCTTATTTTTTAAGCCGCCAAAAGAACTGGCCCTAGGAGTAGTAGCTAGGGATCGAGTGTGCGAGATGAACCGGAGAAAGTAAATGCAGAGAGATGAAATGCCAAAAAGACGGAGGGATCTGATGGTTGCTTGTCCGTTTATTTTACCAGGCCACTTATTACTAGCAGTGGTTGGATTTTGTGATATGACGACTTTACTGCTGCGCCACGAGCGGGGTGAGAGTGAGATTCCCGTGCAGCGCCGCCCTCTACACTTGTACTACATCGGTCGTGGTTTATTAGTCCCCCATTGAATTTGACTGAAGATTTAACTAACAAAATGTTAGTGCATGTCAACAAAAACTATATCGTTGGATTCATATTTGAACATAGTTTTCAATGATATAATTTTAGGTGACATGCATCAGCATTTATCGTACTATATATAATGTAAGTTCAATTTTTGGTCGTACTAATCTATAGTAGTAAGGTGCCCGTGCGTTGCACGAAAGA